>NC_079456.1:25971614-26571614 GCF_903798145.1 Danio aesculapii | reverse complement strand
TTGTCAATTTTCTAAAAGAGTTTTCTGATTTTATCTCTGACTTACTAGTTAAAACTGATAAAATACTAATTGTAGGAGACTTTAACATCCACATAGATGACGCTAATGACACATTAGGGCTTGCGTTTATGGATTTACTACATTCACTAGGGATAAAGCAAAACGTTATTGGCCCAACCCAACATAAACTAGATCTAATTCTGTATTATGGAATTGAGGTCATTGATGTAGACATTATTCTACAAAGTGATGATATTACAGACCACTACCTCTTACTATATAAGCTGTGTTTACCTGAAATTAGCAGATCCGCTCCGATAAATCGCCCTAGTAGAACTATTGTTCCATCCACCAAAGATAAATTTATAAATAACTTACCTGATCTTTCTCTATTTTAAAATGCACCCGCAAACGCAAATGACCTTGATGTAGTAACCAGCAGTATGGATGCCATCTTCACTAGCACTCTAAATACTATGGCACCCATCAAGCTAAAAAAGGCTAGAGAGAATAAAACTACACCATGGTATAATAGTCATACTTGCGCTCTCAAAACAGCAACCCGTGCCCTGGAACGTAAATGGAAAAAAACTAATTTAGAAGTTTTTAGAACTGCGTACAAAGACAGTATGTCCAGCTATAGGAGGGCTTTAAAATCTGCCAGGGCTGAGCACCTCCGCAAACTGATAGAAAATAATAATAATAATCGGTCATTTTTGGAACAAAATGTTGCACTGCAAATTAGTTTGAATTTTTTCAGTGATAAAATTGAAGGCTTTAAACAGAAAATAGGAGATGGTAAACTTTCTGCACCGCCTTATACTTCAGATCCAGTAAACATCCCACTGAATCAAAATAACCTACAGTGCTTCAAAATCATAGAACAGGAAGAGCTAGATGAAATTATAAATAGTTCTAAACCAGCTACTTGTATGTTGGATCCAATTCCAACAAAGTTACTGAAAGAATTGCTACCTGTTATAGGGGAACCTCTTCTTAATGTTATCAACTCTTCTTTATCTTTAGGCCATGTTCCAAATCCTTACAAGCTAGCTGTTATTAAGCCTATTATTAAGAAACCACAACTGGACCCCAGCAACTTAGCTAATTATAGGCCTATTTCAAATCTTCCATTTATGTCTAAAATGCTAGAAAAAGTTGTTTTTGCCCAATTATGCTCCTTTCTGCAGACAAACAATGTTTTTGAAGTGTTTCAGTCAGGGTTTCAGGGCTCATCACAGTACAGAAACTGCATTAGTGAAAATAAGCCTCATAAATCGCTTAAATTCTACAGGTGTCCAGGGAGAGGCTCTACAATGGTTTAAGTCATACTTAGCTGACCGTTACCAGTTTGTGAATACTAATGGACAGCCTTCAGTAAAGTATGGGGTGCCTCAAGGATCAGTTTTAGGCCCTTTGCTGTTTACAATATACATGCTACCCCTGGGAGACATTTTTAGAAGACATGGGATCATGATACTCAATTATATATTTCAACTAAACCTGATGAGATGTCTAAACTGTCTAAGCTAACTGAGTGTATTAAAGATGTTAAAGATTAGATGACCAACAATTATCTTCTCCTAAACTCAAGACAAAACAGAATTATTAGTTATTGGGCCTAAATCCTGTACACAGTAGATCTCACAACTCGACCTACAATTAGAGGGATACAAAGTTAGCGTTAGCTCTACTATAAAAGATCTGGGTGTCATATTAGACAGCAACTTAACTTTTAAAAATCATATATCCCATGTCACAAAAACTGCTTTCTTTCATCTGAGAAATATCGCTAAGTTACGAAGTATGCTATCCATCTCAGATGCAGAAAAGCTAGTCCATGCTTTTATGACTTCTAGGCTGGACTACTGTGATGCTCTGCTTGCTGGCTGCCCTTCATCTTCTATTAACAAACTTCAATTAGTACAAAATGCAGCTGCCAGATTTCTTACCAGGTCTAGAAAATATGATCACATCACCCCAATTTTATCCTCCTTACACTGGCTGCCTGTTAAGTTTCGTATTGAATTTAAAATATTGCTTCTTACCTATAAAGCTGTAAATAATCTATCTCCTGTTTATTTAACCAACCTTTCTGTCTCGCTACAATCCAACTCGCTCTTAAAGATCTCAAAACTCAGGGCTTCTGGTAGTACCTAGAATAGCAAAGTCGAGTAAAGGAGGTAGAGCCTTCTCATTTATGGCTCCTAAACTCTGAAATAGCCTTCCTGATAACGTCAGAGGCTCAGACACTCTCCCAATTCAAAACTAGATTAAAGACCTATCTGTTTAGTAAAGCATACACTCAGTGCACTACTTAGCGGGTTTCCACACATGTTCTTTATCTTGTTTTTATACACTATGAACAGCAGCTACGCTAATTATTCTCTTTATTCTCCATTTCCACCTGGGGATACTCTTCCCGAGGCCCTCAGACTACGCAGAATCACTGATTCGATCCAAGACCAACGACGAGATGATCCCAAGGTTTCCATATCCTGGACCAGGCTGTATCCTGAGCAGCTACTGTGGTGGTCATGGAGGATTGGAGAACACGAGACTGATTCCTGTGATGCTGCAGGGACAGACGAGTCTTCGCTGAGGCCAGTTTCCAGCCTCCACCGCTGAGACTGCAACTCTGCACAGACGTTTGGCCAGTGGAGAAATTAAAATGGTCGTGCCCAACTGAGCCTGGTTTCTCTCAAGGTTTTTTTTTTCTTCACTTCGTCCAATTAGTGAAGTTTTTTTTCCCTCTTTGCTGGCGCCACTGGCTTGCATGGTTTGGGATCTGTAGAGCTGCGCATCGTTGGATTTGCTCTTCAGTGTTTGGACTCTCAGTAGTGATTTTTAAACCACACTGAACTGAGCTCAACTGAACTGAACTTAAACACTACAAACTGAACTACACTGTTCCAATTTACTATGACCTTTTATGTGAAGCTGCTTTAACACAATATACATTGTAAAAGTGCTGTACAAATAAAGGTAAATTGACATATTCTCTCAATAACATCCATGTTATCCATTTAGCAACAAAGCTAGAGTAACCAGGCAGACAGAAGCCCTACCCATGACACAAATCCGCGTCTATTGTGAAGTGAATTTGAAACAGGAATAAAGTGAGTAAACTCAAAATGCTCACGCGTATATTTACATGCGAATATCGCGATTTATCCACACATCTGATGTGAACACAGCATTAGAAATAAAGGTACAAAACATGTTCCAGAGTGTGTACCTTTTTAAAAGGTTCACTTTTCTACCTAACAGTGCTACATTTGTACCTCAAAGACTAATTTAAACTTTAGCGTCAAGCGCACGCATATGCTCTGGCGCAGCCTACGCGCGGTCGCATAGCCTGGCTGACGCCGACGCTGACGCACACCTCTCAAAAATTGTAACTACATGTCGCAACAACGCGTACAAGCTCTGTGATTGGTCAGCTTGGTAGCTGTGACCAGTGTGGGCGGGAACGAGAGCTGTGCAAACCCATTAGAGCGAATGTTTACAAGTGTGAAATCCCTGTGAAGGAGCTCCACATGAGAACTTTGTTTTGCGTTTACCTCATGATTAATGTTGTTGTACGTCTGCCGATTCCTGCCTCTGAATGAGCGAGTTTTAGCTTCATGTGCAAGAAACTCGATACAGAGGAATATAAATCTACGAAAGTGGTATTGAAGAGCAACACAAACAGCATGCAGAAGTATAAATGCACGACTACGCCTGCGCAAAACATGCGCCGTGAGTCACGCCGATCACTCGACGCAGAAGTATAAATCAGCCTTAAGGGTACACTTTTGTAACTTTAAGATACAATGAGGGACACATTTGTATTTTTAGCTACTAATTTTTGGGAATCTTTCAGTTAAAATTGTTTATCTGATAGGTACAAACATGTACCTTTTAAAAAGGTACTGCCCCAGGTACAGCTTTTGTACCTTTGTGAGTGTCTCTGTAGCTTTTAAACAATCATGAAGATATGAATTAACTTCTGGTGCATTGGCCTGCAGATAGATCCAGCAAATATGTGCACTTCTAGGGTCAAAGTTTCCCTGTCTTACAGTTCTGAGCTGATGAGCAGAATCAGATGTGTTTGATAAATGAGACAACTGAACTCTGCAGAGTTGAAGGGCCTCCAGGAACGTGGTTGGAAACCATTGTTCCATCCAATATCAACTATAAAACCATTGCAACTGCAACATACACTACTCTGATTTGCACTGATTTTTGGATTGGACTCTGAAATGGACTCTGGACAGGCCAGTGCAGGTTTTCAAAGTCAAAGCCAGATTAAATTTTTGCGCATTGCATTTAGATATGACATCTTGTAATATATGATGGACGTGTACTTTTTCTTAGGCTTGAGAGTCTGATTTAATCCTCATCTGGTAGTACTTGATCCTCAGTTTTAGAACACCTCTTTCATTATTTACAAGATTTATAGGTATATAAAGCCTAGTGTTCTGTCTATGTTCAGTTATAAAAAAAATACTAGTTATCTAGCTGTTACTCAACATTGCAGAGTCTTGCTTCCTATAGAAGTGCTCAGTGAGATTTCTGGATTGGAATGAGGTTCTGGACTCCTGCTATCGCTTCAGGCTCCTGCTTCCAAACCACAATAAACAAAGACTTGAAAATTGTGCTCTCCAGATGAAAGATGACTGATGCTTCACCAAAGGCAGTTGAAGAGCAGGTCAGAGTTTGTTGCTGTTGGAGCCCTAAATGGCATATTGGAGGAGATCTGTGGGGGGAGATGGAGGTCTTGAAACGCAGATGTAACTGGCAAGAAGAGGAGACAGGGGAGTGCTCCTGCTGCCCGGTGATCCATCAGGACTGTGTTCTCACCAGTGTAGATTTTCAGCAGCTGGCACTGCGCTCATACACACTCTCATATGCACCATAAACCTTTTATTTCCTGTCCCTATCACTTGCTTGAATCACATAAACACGCTGGTGACGAAAGGTATGATAAGAATGAGAAGAAACAGACTGGATCATATACTGTGGGCAACGTTGTAGGGTTTTCAAAAGGTTAAGGTAGTGAAAAATATGACCACAACCAGCCTTAAGTTGATTTTTAAATAGCAAATGATAAAAATATTACAAATGTAGAATTACATTAAATCGTAATGGTTGATCGTCAGGAAAGCTCGCTCCTTGGTTCAACCACTAGTTGTCAATCCTACATGCAACAAGTTACATAAACACATTTCAAGTTCCTTTCTTAAATATATAATACTTGAGTAAGACTTCAGTTCAGGTCACAATCACCACTATTACCTACTGGCTTATTACCTAGAGAAGTAAACTAATTTTGAGACGATCACATGCTTATGATTGACCATGGCTGGTCTCACATTAGCTAGCATATGATTTACCAAACAGACGAATCCAAACGTATATAAATAACCAGATTGTCTTACTTTAGTCATCTATAGTAAATAATCCCCCATCCACCCCACTCCTCCCCCTCTTTCCTAGATTAATCCAGGATAGGGTGACACAGCTCACTTGTTAGCACTGTTGCCTCACAGCAAGAAGGTTGCTGGTTCAAGTCCCGGCTGGGCCAGTTGGTATTTTTTTGTGTAGAGTTTACATGTTCTCCCTGTGCTTGTGTGGGTTTCCCGCAGGTACTCTGGTATCATAGTCCAATGACATGTGCTATAAGTGAATTGAATAAACCAAATTAGCACAATATATGAGTTTTATAATTCTGAGCATTCACTGCAGCAACCTATGCTGGTATAGTTAGCGGTTTATTCAGCTATCGCAACCCCTGATAATCAAGGAATAGGCCAAACAAACAAATTCAGGGGAGCTTTCAAGACCTACCTGAGCCCAGACTCTATGAAATTGGAGGGAGCCCTGGGCTCGGGGATCTTCTGAGCTCAGGGCTCTCACCCGGGACAGCATGCCAAACATGCTTTATTGTCAACCGTCAGCTAAGTGTGAACTCTTGAATTGCCTATTATTAGGCTGTTAACTGTTCCTTAATAATTATAAAGTACAGTCTTATTCTGCATCCCTAAACCCAACTTCTACCTTACTAACTATTAATAAGCAGCTAATTAGTAGTTTATTAGGCTAGTAGTGTTAGTTAATGGTTTGGTACTACTGTAAATTTTGATAAAACTAAAGTGTTCCCAAAACTTGCAATATGCATTGCTAAGAACTTAATTTGCACAAATTTAAAGGTGATTTTCTCAACATTTAGATTTTTTTTTAACTGTCAGATCGCTGATTTTCAATTTGCTGTCTCTATTTAATTTCTGGACTGGTTTTATGGGGGTTTTCCAGGGTCACTCATGCTACGCTACACTCACTGATTGGCTCATGCTCTCTCCTGAAATAGCCTCATGCTGTTTTCTTCTACCTAACACGGTGAGCATGTGGTGCAGCAATACTAGATCATGCAGAGTCGATTGATTACAATGGCAGCTGTCTTGTCTGGTCTTGTTGCACCGCTAGATTGCAGTGTTGACAATGTGCGAGCCAGCAAACTGTCCCTGTAAACACAGAAACAGATCCGTCCGTGAGACTGTTAATGCTTCATGTGCGTGTGATTGCAGACACGTCAGACTGGGATACTGCAATGAAGCAACCTCACTCCCTGTTAAATACTCTGGACAGCATCGTCCATCATTTGGGTGTGCTCTGAGTAAAAGTGGGTTGTGAAATTATTCACTTAGGTTCTCCAAGAAGCAGATTGAAGTCAGTATAATTTTCATGAACTTAAAGGCATAGTTCACCCAACAATGAAAACTACAAGTTTTTTTCCAGCATGTCATTCTGAACACAATACAAATTACACCATAAGAAATGCAAAACAGAATATATACTATACTGCTTGCTCTCTTCCACATGTAACGTCTATGAAGTGACATCAAGTTTTATGAAATTGGAAGTTTGTTCCTTGCCACTGTCACCACTGGCTTGATTGGTTTAGGACTTGTAGAGCTGCACATCGATGGATTTGCTATTCAGTGTTTGGACTTTCAGCAGTGAAACTTAAACAACACTGAACTATACTGAACATCAACTCTGAAAACTGGACTGACGCAGTTTTAATTTACTAGAACTTCTATGTTAAGATGCTTCGACTCAATCTACATTGTAAAAGTGTTATAGAAATAAATAAAAGATGTAAATAAATAAATAAAGATTAATTAAATTGAATGTTATATTAGAATAATTCTGAAATTAAAATTAAGTCTTTTAGACGTTAGTATCAGTATGTTAGTTTTAAGGATATCTCTAATTAAGTGAGTTCCAAAAACAGTGGCAAAATTCATGTTTAGAAGATATAAACCTGATATAAACATCCAAAGCTTGCACTGTCACTTCAGCCTCTATAGATTAACGTTTTTTTACGTCACCTTATACTTCAGTTTATCATTAAATCATCATTATTGCCTCAAGTAAACATGAAATTCCAATAAGTCCAATTGATCAATCTGTAACAAATGATTTACAGTTCTTTTGGAAACACATCTTTAGATTCCTTTTAATGATTGAATCATTAGAGACCTTTGTAGCTAACTTATTTTTTAAATTTTTCTGCACATTTTTAACTTTTTTCTGCAAATATTTTTTAACTTTTCCTTTTCTGAAAATATTAACAAATGTCAAAATTATATTGTGAAATATCTGATACTCTGATTCTCAAATATGTGTAAGAACATGTTTTTTAAATAACTTAGTGATCATATTATTTAATCTATGATGGATAATTGGTAAACATTCTAAATTGTATCTGATGTGAATAAAGCACATCATCTTATGCTTAAAAATAATCAATACTGCCCTCTCCATACACATCAGCATGTGATTTTTTTCACGCCATCTCATATGATTTACTGTTCTTTTAGAAACAAAACATTAGATTACTTATAGAGATCTTGTTATTAGAGATCAAGAGTTAACTTGTAGGTAATTATTGAGAAGTTATGTACTGTAGATATATATATATATATATATATATATATATATATATATATATATATATATATATGAGCAAATCCAGTATGGATGTGACATTTGCAGTAAAAAGTCAAAACATAAATTTAATTTAATATTATATTGAAACATATGTTAATATTTTTCAGAACAACTGACCACAGTGTTAAGGGATCTAAAATACATCCATCTGTAAACATGTTTTGTACTTTAAAAGAGGAAAATAAACATGCGTTATGGATGTGCCAAAAAAGTCAGCGAGTTTATAATATAGCTTTGTAGAAATTCTGTGAATTAAACTGCAAAACCCAAAAGAAATAATGCTAATCAAAAGGATAAGAGTTGCTCACTATAAAACAAACATGACTGATTTTATTTTATTTAAAATTTTTGCATTTATGAGGAAAAGGTGTCGGTATGGATGTGACATCTCTCAATTATGGATGTGACAGATGTGAAATTGCCACTTGTGTGACTTTAATAAATCAAATACAATAGTTTGTAAACATTGACAGATACATTTTTGAATATTTCTAAAGTACTGTAAAATACTTGCTTACACCAAAAGCTTAGAAACAGTTTCCATAATTTGGTAAAAAAGTAATTTTTTTTTGATGGCAAGGTTCTATATCTATATATATATATATATATATATATATATATTTTTTTTTTTTTCCTTTTCTGCAAATACTGACAAATGTCCTAATTATATTGTGAAATACATGATACTCGGATTCGCAAATACGTATAAGAACATGTTTTTCATCTTCAAACAGCTTAATAATGATCATATTATTTGACCGACTGTATGATGGATGATTGACGCAGCCTTGTTAGTCTGTGCAACTGTGAAGAGTTTAGAACTGCTGGATTTACAACATGTTAATTCATCAACTACTTCCAAATTACATGAAATCTGTTTTACTGGGAAAAAGTAGAGTAAAAACTCTAGTTTGTATCTGATGTGAATAAAGCACATCATCTGATTTTGCTTAAAAATAATCAATACTGCCTTCTTCATACACATCAGCATGTATTTTTCAAAGCATAAATGTTATATTTAGCTAGCACTTATGTATATTTAAATGTCTGAAAACTAAAAATAAGAGTTATTTATTTGAAAACACTGATAAACTGTGATTTATAACAAGGGATAAGTTTACACAGTTTCTTAATAGTTGTATTACAATTCTATATTAAGATAAGGTTATAGCACTATTATACAAAGACATTATTCGATTGCTTTTCTGATACATTACAGCACAATCTACAAGGAAGATTACAAGTTTTAACGAGAATTGTTTGAACTTTATCATTTATTTACCATAAACTAACCAAAAGAAGGTACAAACACCATCAAATAGTAAAATACACCGCTAAGAGCTACATTGTTATCAAATACCACAATTTTGGTCTCTTGTTTCACAGTACAATTTTTAAGGAAGTGCTGTTCTGTTGTTTTCTTTAAAACAAACATACAGTAAATCTGTAAAAAATATATATATACATGCAAAGACACACCAACGAGATAACGATGTTTAACTCTCCACACATTACAGTCAGCAAACACATTCTCAATTACCTTATCGTTTTTTCCGCAAGCCAATAAAGCTCAGATTGCACAAAGGTAGAAAGTGACAGCAAATGTTTGAACAAAAGCGCCATAAAAGCAATGATGACACATGTGAACATCTGAGGCCAGGGACGTAGTGCCTTTTTACAGCTTTGGGAAGAGGAAGAACAACTGTGTGTTCACAAACAAAGTAAATTAGCTGACAGAACTTGACAGAAGAGTCTTCATTTCGCCCTGGGAAAAGCTAACCAGGGTTTGTCCACTTTTAGACGTTCAGTATGATGACAGTGAGATGGTACTGAATTATGCACAATGTTTGGAAAGCATAAATAAGAATAGATTTCAGAAAAATGTCATGCCCCATATTTAATGTCACATCCAGAGTGATAAATCCTCTTTCAAGGGTGTAACTACATTTATATAAATACTTATTGGCAAAATTGCACACCTACAATGTTAACAAAAAAACAACTGTTAACTAACAGGTTCTGTATTTCGTGATTTACAGGTTTTGCTTTGCTTATTTACAGTTATGCATTGCATTATGGGACCTTTATCTATGCTCTGTCGACTTTGATGTTGAAAATAAACAGTTAACAAAGTTTAACAAAGTGACTTTTATTAGCATTTTAGTAGTTTTGAAATAATGTTTTGTAATATATAGAGAAATAGCTCCGTTAAATAACAGAAATGGTTCTGGAAGTTTATTACTAGGTTTTTGTACCATGTTTTACAACACCAACCAAGACAACATAACACTTCAAACTATAGAGAATGTCATGAAAAGTCACTAAAAAGACTAAATCACAAAATGCAATTCAAAAGCATAAATAAATGGGGAAAAAAATGAATCACATAATACAAAAAAGCAAAACTCAACAAAAATATACAAGTATGTGTAAAATAAGGTATAAGGAAACAACTATTACAGCTTTAACCAAAATATATAAAGTTAAATTACAAATATTAATTATGCAAGGTGACATATAAGTTAAAAGATGGCTTTTTTTCAAAATAAGAATAAAAAACCATGATGTTTTATAAACAAATTTTGTGAGAAGCAAGTAGGGCTGCACAATTCTGGCTAAAATGAGAATTGCGATTTTATTTATTTTTTTTTTTGCTTAAAATCAAGATCACGATTTTCTCACGATTCTGTAGATGTAAAATAAAGGTTAATATGAGTATTATTGTTATTTTTCAAATACATGATAAAACAACAGTAATAACATTAGGCCTATGTGCAGGTCTACTGTTGGTTAAAATGCTAAATCTTCTAAAGACTTGGAACGGTGAACTTTAACAGACCTTAAATGTGTCCTGGTGGTTAATGCAGAGTAACATGATTACATCAGAATCCAACCATTCGTGATTCTAAAGTTAACTCATTATGTTTGAAACATGTGCTTGTCATTTCTCATTGCCAACATTATTAGATCATTATTTTCCACTGGCAAAATGTCATTATCAGATTCCCTCTTGCATTATATTCAGCATTATATAGGCTAGAGTAGTTATACACTGTTAAATATTTATTTTCATGCACAGCACTTTGTGTTTGCTATGAAAGAAAAGAGTATCAAATGCTTGTCATAATCATAACTCTAAAATACGATATGGTCTTTTAAATGATGTGCAGCCAGTTTCACTTTCACTTCCGAGTGCGGCTTATGGCTTCCGTCACTGGGAGAAAAAAAACACACATGCAAATCAAACTTCCCACGCGGCTCTCAAACGATCGTTCTGTGCAACAAACTGAACGTTAGTTACAACTTAAACCTGTTATTGACAGCCTGTGTAGGTTCTGTTCACTAAATTGGCCATTGTAGGCAGGCACGCTCGCGTCCTCTCGGTAGTAAACAAACAGCTTGCGGTTATTATGTGTGATTTTGCAGCCATGAATACATCATTACATGAAGATAGAAATTATATTTTTGGGTAAATTACACTTTATAAATACAGTATGTGACACTTTTAACATCATTTGGAGGTGTCCATGTTGCTGTGAAGACTTTAGCGTCTGCCTTTATGCTTCTCTCCTGATCTTGAAAATATAATTGGCTGAATCGTAGCTCGTGTATAGGGTCGAATCGAGATCGCGATCTTTTTTTGATTAATCATGCAGCCCTACAAGCAAGTACAGATGTTTTGACAAAACTAATTAATTGAGTGTGTTTACATGGACACCAATAATACCAGTTTAATATGATTAGGACAATAGTCTGATTAAGAGTCTACCATGTAAACAGCGATTTTTGATTATCTTAATCCGACTAAAGTCATAATCGAAACAGAAATCGAATTAACACATGTGGAGTATTCCTATTTTAGTCACATTATTGAAGTGCAGCACAGACATGTAAACACCTTAATCAATCTATCACCGTCATGTAGGACTTTTCGCCACACACAGCTGTTTGACACTATTCTCTGCACCTACTGAGTCAGTGAAGGACCACAGACACCTGCAATATGGAAGTTTTTTCTTTCCATTTGGCATGCAGTATCACACTCCATTAAAACAACACTCTTCCACCAGTTCTTACTTCATACTCGCATCCATTAACTCAGTTTATCAAGGGGGCATGAATGAAATATTCCTGAATGAAAGTGACACTGTTGAACTGCAGTTGAAGTCGACAAATTAAAAACGAAACACCCGAAATTACTTGAAACTCCAGAGGAGACATTGGATAGCATCATGACGTAATGACGTCAATCGATATTCTGTAACGTGTAAAACAGGATCATGAAAGAAACGTTCAAAAAGCAAATCATGCAAACAATCATTCTATTGGACAAGGTCATTTCGTTGTAGACAATCAATATCTAATCATGCACAAAATGTGTCAATGCCAATAGGTGAAATCGCAGTGCGATGTTCTGCAAAAAACAGCACTCGTTCAGCCTCTTGATCCTTCACCCATGTGTATTACTTCGCCCACATACAGCGACAAGACGAGGACACTACAGTTTAACCAATTTTGCTGCTGTTGGACAACATAATGTACTTTTGAGGCTTTTTTAGCCGAGAATGTACACTGTAAAAAATTATATGATCAATTAGTCCTGACAGCATAAGTTTTTAGTTTATTGTTATTTATTAAACTTGAATAAGTTTATAACTTTGTAAGTTAATCATGTTCCAACTTAATTTTATAAGTTATGCAGGCTGTTTTAAGTCAGTTGAACATAATATAAGTTCAATGGACTTATAAGGTTAATTTGATTCAGCTTAAACATTTAAGGGAAACAGGATTTTTTTACAGTGAAGTTGTTTAAATTACAACTATGCAGATTATTTATAAGGATAGTGCCTATTTTAAAATAATTATAATTTCTGAGAGACATCGCTTTGGCGGCCATTAGCCTGTCTTTGGGCAGAGCAAAGACACCTTGTTCATCCACAAGATGGCGACAGAGATCGCATCTTAGAGGATAAATTGGCATAATTTCTAACTACAGCTGATCAATTCATTATTAAACAGGTAAATGACATTCTAAGCCGATCTTTTGTATGATGTAGTGCTGTATTTATACCGTATAACTGTAGTGTATTGAGTGTGAGATGGGACTCATATCAGGAACGTATGTATTTTGTGTTGGCCACTCTTTGTAAAGTTACTTTTGGTTGGCCATCTGATTGTTTCTAATCCGTCTTCTGTTTTCGTTACTGCAGACTAGTCCAGTAAACAGAAAGAAAGAAGAAATACCTGCATGTGTTTAGCATTTTTCCTTATCGCAAACACAACAGAAATCTGGTAGTGATAGCATAGCTTTGATTTTTTCGGCGTTAACTATTATGATGTCCTGATTCCAACAGAGAAATACAGGGACATCTCTGTAGACTGATGGCATTTCATGCCGTTCAGCCTTATAATCTTAAAATGTGAGTAAAACAACCTGTTTAGTCATCACTTTAGACAGTACGCAAAAGATTCATTCAAATGCTAGCTGTAAAATGATGTGTGTGAAGTAGCAATGGTGTCTGCTGTTCTGACGTCAGCTGCAGATGTGAAGGAATGGCGGGAGAAAGTACAAAAGGTTTTGAGTTTCTTTTTTATATACACAATTATGCTGTCAAACTGTTGTATAAACGCAATATCACCCTCGTAGCAGTACAAGGTGGCTGTTTATCGTCACTGGTGGGACACTAAGGCACTCGCCAACGCACGCCTCGTATCAGTGCCGATATACAGCCACATCGCACTGCTACTTGTTACATCCAAAAAAAATGGGTGAAATTATCTGAATTTCTAGTAACAGGAAAACATGTTTACTTCATGCAAAGTGTCATTTATGCTACACTTCTGAACTACAGCTAGTCATTTATTGTAGATTAATCTGAGCTGGATCCAAATGGTGAAAACTCTATGGCGCCATTTAAGTCTTAGATTAAAACGTTCATCAGCTCAAAGAGATTGCACTCCTTCACATTTTTCTCTGAAACAGCCACATGTCTTTTTATGTGCTTGTCTTGAGTGTTTTTTTTTTTCTTAACTAATCGACATGTTGGCGGTACATCCCTGCACACTCCATTTCAATGTCCAAAACAAGCCAGAAGAAGTACCTGGAATTTCTCCCAAAACAACAGAACACATTCACCTCAGCGTTCCAATCCAGCTGCGTATTGCTGGATTGCGTATACATGCACGTGTGTATGCAATTTTTTAAGCATAAAACATTCCTTGGTTGTTATTTCAATGAAATGACTAAAAACCTTAGGTCACCTTCGACTGGACTCTTTAAATCTAAAAGAACAGCTGTTTCAACAGAACTAAACAACAGACCACTGTGACTTCAGGCATTCGCTCAATCCCTTTGTCCTCCTTTTCTTCAACACTTTCTCCTTCTATGATCTCATACCTTTAGCCATTGTGAAAATTGGCAGCTGTAAATCCAATGCAGAGTTCCAGATCGTTAACAATCTGAGGTAAATATCTGAAACGCTGAGCAAAATAACAGAAAGAGCCAGTTGTATTGAAGCGCATCTTTATAAATTCAGTGCTATTTGACTGACAATAAATTGATGGTCGGATAATTGTGAAACTGCACATGGAGTCTCATGTGTGATGTCTCCATCGAATGAAGTTGTGTCAGAGGTTGAAGGAGAAATGACTCATGATTGTGTTTCGCTTACTGTAAATATACACACCTAAAAGTGAAGAAGCAGAAACGTCCATAGAGAATGCAGAATGGAAGTTGTTTGTTGATGGTTTAACACAAATTATTTAAGGTTATGCAGTAACTTCTACCACAGAAGTAATAGATGAATTACCGGTTTGTAAACATTTAGGATGCGCGCAGCGAGGCTGCAGAAAAAAAAACAGGAGCGCTAGCATTTACAGCGAGGGAATGACATCCGATGTGGTACAGCATTTGTTGTTGTATTAGAAATAAGTTATATTGATTACATATTATATATATTATTTACATAATGCTTTCAGCGCATTATAACAGCTTGTCAGCCAGTGATAAGCACGGTTATTCAGCAAAATTAATGTTAAAGTAATCGGCGTTCGTCTGACAGGTCCATTTGCGATAGCACCTTTACAATGGATATTGGATAAGACGAAACGGCCAAGCATCCAGCATGAAATATACAACTATCTCATTGAAACTCCAAGTGATTTTACAAGAGAGAAGTTAAAGGCCTACAAGTCTTTGGATGCCAACAATTTTGTTCTGTGTGGTCATGTGCAAGAAATAATGTTCCATGATTATAAGATTCAAAACTATGTAGTGCTAAAAACAGAGCCAAAGACAAGGAAAGAAGACGGAACTCTACAAGGCTTGGGTAATCATCAACAAGCAAAACAACTGCATTCTGACAGCGAACTGCACCTGTACAGCAGGGTATGTGAACGTACATCTTTACATTTCATTCTAAGCATTCAGTGTCCGTAGTTCAATTAACCATATTTAACTGTTTTGCTGAAATCATTGCTGCAATCAAAAACGAGTAATGTGTATGATTCAGCACAGCGTGAACTTACACAGCAAAATCCTCTGAGTAAAATTTACCCAGTTTAGAGGGTATTTGGTCCCTCTCTAAATTAAGTTAAAGGGAACCTATGGTGAAAATTCTACTTTACAAGCTGTTTGGACAGAAATGTGTGTAAGTATAGTGTATAAACTGTCATATTGGGGTGAAATAAACACACCCAGTCCTTTTTTTTTTTTCAAAATTAAGAACATAAAAACGGACCAATTGGAGCGGTTTTCAGATCGACCACAACTTTACGTAGGAGTGCGGTCTCCCTGCCCACCAATATTGATTGACAGCTGCACGCATTAACATGTCCCGGTAGTCACGTGTATAATCATATCAACAAGACAGGACGAGCGCAAAGCAACCGGGTATAAAAGGTCAGATTGCTAGGATCATTAATCATCATCAAACATGATCAAGAGCGAGTTTTACACATTTAAAATGTTTTAAAACAGTGCATGTGTGTAATGAATTACAGCGATTTACTTACTTACCTACAGATTCACTTCATCAGCACAGCCGCGTGTCAGAACAATTATAAAAGAAGACGCTTCAATCCCGGTTTGTGGACGTTAAATCAGGTTTTTTTTGTACATAACAGATATATTACAAGTATCATGTCACATATGCGTGCAAAACGAGTGCAAAGCTTAACGCGCTGTCTCTCTGTGTGTGTGTGTGTGTGTGTCTACGCTATGTGTGTGTGTGTGTGTCTGCGCTATGTGTGTGTCTGCGCTATGTGTGTGTGTATGTCTGTGCTATGTGTGTGTGTGTGTGTGTGTGTGTGTGTGTCTGCGCTATGTGTGTGTGTCTGCGCTATCTGTGGGTGTGTGTGTCTACGCTATGTGTGTGTGTGTGTGTGTGTGTGTGTGTGTGTCTGCGCTATGTGTGTGTGTCCTCGCTGTGTGTGTGCGTGAACTTTGTAATGACACTGTGTGTGACTCATTGTTGCAGCTCCACAAAAAAATGCATCAAATACTGATTGTTAAAGTTCTTACTGTAGTATTTCTCACAAACGTTATGTGAGATCTGCTTCCTGAGGCAGCCGAGGGCGGCGATTGCTGACAGGCACGTGGGAACGGTGGGCGGGGAGGACTAGCCTTAAAGGCCCAGTGCAAAAAAACAGCAACAACTTTTTCCCAGCTCTAATATAGACACTTCAAACAGCTATAATAAATAATCTGATGGGTGTTTTACAGACACGTTCTGGGGACACAAAAGACTTATATTAAATATGAAAAAAGGGGTAACCTATGTGCCCTTTAAAGTTACTCAAGGTAATGAGACAATGAAAGGTTAATTCGGTGATGATTGAGTACTGATGATGAACACCTGCTGTTAATAAACAGAAACACAGAAGAGAAAAACTAAACTACAACTGACTTCAGTCACAGCCTTAGATGAAATTAGCTGAAATATAATACATTGATCTCTCAAACATCTCTCAAAATCTCAGCAAAGGATCATTAAGCAACTCCACAGACTTATTACCAACCTGATTACCCTTATTTAAAGAGGAACCAAATACTCTCTGAACTGAGTAAATTTTGCTCAGGGGATACTGCTCTGTACCTGATACAAAATAACATTTTTAATTAGGTCCTCACTCCATTCAGCTCTTATGATGGCTGTTAGCCAAAGACATCTGCGGTTAGCATTAAAAGCAGTGTGGTATACGGTAAAATGTACGTTTTCTATTTTTGAATTTGGCATCCTACTGCACAACACTATTGCAACCGGTCTTTTTTAGTAACTAGTATACGCTGTTGAACCCGTGTAACGTAGGTTGGAAATTCCCCTATAGCTTCAGATCGTCTTCCTGATCTTCCAGATCAGATCAGAGCATGCACGCTAGCTTCAGGATTAGATTCACTGATTCCAGATATGCTTTTGTGGTAATTCGTGAATTTGGTGTCATTTGGCAAACTAGACAATTTTTAACTTCTGCTGGATCCCTCATTAAGCATGCTAAATTAGTGAAGGATATAATGTTTGCCATAATACTTCCTAAGAAATTGGCGGTGATTAAAGTGAAAGCACATCTCACAGCTAATATTATGGAAGCTAAAGGTAATACTCTTGCTTATGTAGCTGCGAAACAGGCTATTAGAATCAGAATCAGAATCAGAATCAGAAAGAGCTTTATTGCCAGGTATGTTCACACATACTAGGAATTTGTTTTCGTGACAGAGCTTCTACAGTGCAACAGGATTACAGAGACAGGACAAAAAACAGATAATAAATATATTTTAAAAAATAGAATATTTTTTATATACATTTATGTTAATGTAAATATTATGCTAATGTACAAGTATGTTCAGGTAGTACAGCACAGAAAACAATCCTGCCTCCTGAATCAATCATTGAATTGTTTTACACATTATATTTATCTTTCAAAAATAGCTTACATTAGCAAATAAAACACAAGGTAGGCCTACTGGGCAAAAAGGGATGTCTCTCAGACACTTTTAGAAGCTGTCATTCATTCATTCATCCTCACCATACTAACAGTATTGGTCTCTTTTTCGTCTCTTGTTTATCCTCTGCATCCATGTGGGATAAAAGAACGGCATCTTAACTTCGTCTTTTGTAAAAACGGAGTTGCTGTTTAATGCAAAGTATATCAGACACATTCAAAGTAGCGTAGTTTAGCAAAAAAACATTATGAATGCATATTACACTTCCGACTGTACAGTGTGTTTTTAGGTTTTCATTTGCCATTCAGTCAGACAGGTTTATTCAGTTCATCGAACTCCATCTTTTAAAATCTAAATCAGAAGCGGAATAAAACTGTCTCCTCATAAAAGCCGGCGTATCAGCGCGCTGCTACATTAAAAAGAAACAGATGATTCGATTCACGCCTTCTGATTGGTAGCGGCTTTTGCTGTCAAAGGCAAATGTCGTTTAGAGGCTTTTGCCAAAAAAACTATTGTTTCCTAATGGGCTGACGCTGGGATTTAAATGATTTGAAGCAAAAATATTTGTTAAACGTACTACGTGTCTAAAGCATTCGCTCAATGTCATTAGCTCATTTTTGGCGGAAGTAGCATTTAGCGGTTTTTGCATCTGATCTCTTCAAATGTGTATATATATATATAGCAAGACAAATAGGGCTGTAAATGTAAATACAGTATTTATGCTGTAACTGATTTACAGTAATTTACTGGAGAACTGCTGCCAGTCAGTTACTGTAGATTCTTCAGGAAGAAATTGTTAACAGTGTGTGAGCCTTTAATATGAAGAAAGTTCCCTGTGCCGCCATTTGTTTTTCCACTAAAATATCTATTTGGGTCCCACTCAGTCAATGTGGGACTAAAATTCTGAAATGGTCATCAACATCTGCACAACTGTTCTCGCACACACATAGTAGAGATCAACCTGATCGCTTATTTTTCATGCGGACATACATAAACAAGCAAAAAACCAGCACAGACGCACACAAACTCTAGCCTCATTTTTCTCTTTGCTAAATTGCAGTGCACTGAGCTCACTATTTCCATCTGTGTAGATGAGGCCATTTACAGCGGTATAGCTGATCAGAGCCAAGCAATGGGCCATAAGTGAAAGTGCAGATTCAGTATGTTTTACTAGGACATAGGCCCAAAATCTACATTACAAAAAATATTTATGAGGGTTATTTGACCGAACAGAGCAGTGCAGTTTTAAACGACTAGGCTGTAGAGAACCAGCAATTAACAGTAACACTAAAAAGGAGAGCAGTTTAAATCACGTTGTGGTAAAGAAGCGAATCATCATCAATCGTAGCAATTACCCTACCATTCTTTTTCCTGAGATGGATTTCAAAAGCACAGCTCAAGGGAATAATGGTCAGCAAGTGTGAGAGGTTTAGGCCGTGGTGTTTGTGTTGTGGGAGTTGTGAATTTTGACAGCTGCATTAAAGGTCTGTTAGTCCTCTCAGTGGGTTGTTTAGAGGGATCAGATGCCGAACACACACCAACAAAGATAAATTATATGACTTAAAAAGCAACATTCTTATAACCTAGCAAGCTGCTTGACTACATAGAATACTGTACGGTAAAATAATATCATTTTTTAAGGCCAAAGTTAAATATATGTTGTAAAAGTGTTGTTCAAATATATATAAAATATATTTAATTTCATCCAAAATAAATTTCTAAATATATTTTAGGACAAAGAAAATACATTTCCATACAGTCGAATGTTTATATAGATCAAAGTATGCGTTATTTAAAATGTATTTAATGTACTTAAATACAAAACAAATTATATATTAAGGCTGCACAATATATCGTTTCAGCATTGATATCGCAATATATATAATAAAATATTAATAAAACTGGTCAGCATTGAACTGATCAGCATTAAAATAACAAATAATAAATAAGTATAATAAATAATAATAAAACACAATAAACAGCATTGAATCTGCAAGTGACATCGCAGGATCTGCTATGTCGAGATGGGATTATAATTAACCAGCAAACACAGAATGTGATTTGTGGAGTCAATTGCAAAGTTTAACTGTAAACTAATAAAATGAAAGTATTTTATTTGGATGGGTTATAAGGCATGTGAATGTTAGATTTCAATTTAATTCAAACAATTTGGCCACAAGAAATTATAAAGGTAGCTGCATTAACAATGATAAACTGTTTCATTATTTAATACAATAAAAACTGTTTGTTTTTTGTTTTGTTTTTTACATTTGACTATTGCATTTCTATACTTCAATACTGAAAACCATCGTGTTTAAAAAAGTTTACTTCTTTGTATCTTTGTTCTGTTGCTTTCATGCTTTAATTTAGTTCATGTGTATAATTTTGTATATTTTATGCAGATGTACCCCCCTTCAAAGGATTCAAATCAATATAGAATTAGAAATTCTTTCCAAATAGGGTCATCTTGTAAAATTATAATCATATCGCAAAATATTGTCAACAAACAAAATATTGCAATGTCAGATTTTTTCTATATTGTGCAGCCCTTCTTTTTTAAATATTGCCAAATCATGTTTAACAGAGCAAGGAAATTTTCACAGTATGTCTGATAATATTTTTTCTTCTTTTTTGTTTTATTTTGGCTAGAATAAAAGCAGTTTTAAATTTTTTAAAAACTATTTTAAGGTCAAAATTATTAGCCCCCTATAAGCAATTTTTTTCGATAGTCTACAGAACAAACCATCATTATACAATAACTTGCCTAATTACCTTATCCTGCCTAGTTAACCTAATTAACCTAGTTAAGCCTTTAAATGTCACTATAAGCTGTATAAAAGTGTCTTGAAAAATATCTAGTCAAATATTATTCACTGTCATCATGGCAAAGATAAAATAAAACAGTTTTTAGAAATGAGTTATTAAAACTATTATGTTTAGAAATGTGATTAAAAAAATGTTCTCTTGTAAAACAGAAATTAGGGAAAAAATAAAAACAAGGGGGCTAATAATTCTGACTTCAACTGTATATAGCAAAATATATATATATATATATATATATATATATATATATATATATATATATATATATATATATATATATATATATATATATATATATATATATATATATTATTATTATTATTATTATTATTATTTTATTTTTATTTTTTTTACCGTATGAGGAAAAGTCTAATAGTTAAAAAGCATGATTTAAGATGTTAGCTGAGGGAACCGAATGTCCCAGTTTTCAGAAGACAGTTGAGACCCAGTTTTTGGTTTTATTCTCAAACAGAGCTGTTTTAATATAAAAAATAATATACAGAATATTTTGTCATTATTTTAAACACATAGTTAATCATAAATAGAATTTCTGATCAACGCAGCTTAGCAATATGCTGACACAAACACACACAACATAACACAACACTTATCACAACACTTATCAACACAATATCTTTGCTTCTCAGATTCAGTTCAGATGATGCCCAGAAAGAGCTAAAGTCTTTAATCTGCTAGTAGCTGAATTAACTACCCAGTGCTCCTAAATGTAGCCATTGAACTAGAAAGATGGAGAATAGTTAGAAAGGACTAAGTTCTAAGTTAGTAGTTTTGGTCTGAGAATCTACAGTTTAATGTCAGGTCAGAGTAGCCTATCTCCCTCCTGTGACCATGTTTTACAAGTCATCTATGGCCTGAAGAGGAACCAGGAGCCTTGTTCCCACAGGGAGCGCGACCTCTGAGATTACCCAGCCACTATGGAGCTGCATTGGGAACTCAACACTGGACGGGTTCCCCAGCATTATGGGGTTGGAGGTCAAGGCCAGCCCGGCTGAGAAGAACAACTTCTGCTGAAATCCTGCTCTGAAGGTCCCACCAAAGCAACTTTATAGCTCAAAAACAACTAGTTAGACCTCTCAGTTATACTTAATTGAAGTGCCAACTTTAAGTTCCTCCTAAATTTCTTTTGCAGGGTGTGCCGAGTTTCCCCTACTCTCCACAAAGTTTGATGCCCATAAATCTGACAAATCCCACACACACCGTCACCAAATATATTGTTTATGTTTCAGAGGCTCTAGACCAGAGGGCAGCCATGAGAGATGAGAAAGAGACAGGGTTCACACGAGCTTTCTGTGATTTAAGGATCTGTCACCTCGCACCAGAAACTAACCATCAAGACTAGGCGAAACTGCTTTTACACTTAGACTAATTATGGTCGTGGCTTTGATTCTGTCTTGTGGCGTTTTCGTATAATTATATGTTTAAAGCGAACGAAAGGAGGTGTTTCTCAAATGCCCGTTGTAGTAAAAAAAGAAAAGGCCCTTGCATGACCTATAACAAGAACACGCTGTGGGTAACTTACTCTAAATGGAGTTACAAAGGACAGAATTGAAATACTGTGACCAGTTTTATTGTGTTTTATTTATATTCCTTGATTATAAGTTTATAATCTTGCTGTTCCGGAACTGCAGATGACAGATACAGATTAGACAAGATGAAACAGAGGAATTGGTAATGAAAAGCGTTCTGAAAACTTCAGAATAATTTTTCCATGTTTGCCTCCTGCTGATGTGTCTACCAACGGCCTTTTTCCTTAGCAAAACAAGTAGTCTTTACAACCAGCAATAGCTTTCTTCCCTGGCTTTCAGTCAACCTCTCTAATCACTGCGCACATGGTTTAAACAATGTACCTCTGATTAAAATGGCTATAATTAAGAAACCACTGGGACTGGACCAAACCCTCACTTAAGGCAAGTCTAATGATACGGCCTGTTAATTCAGACAGTCTATCCATCTGCTGTAGGTTTCCTTCCAGCTCATGAGGAAAAAATCTGGCCTGCTTATTGATAGTGAACCAGGTCTAAAACACCGCACCCCGCAGGATCTATCATTCCTTCTTGTTCTTTCTCTTCAGTCAGTTACAGATGAGTTATCAAAATCCATCATCCAATATCCAACTGTGTTCTGTTGAATAATGGATATTTATGTTGCATTAGCATTCATCGGCTAAATAATACATAAGTATTTATCATCATTCTCAAATGGTTGGCTGTTCTCTTCTTACATTAGTAGGGCTTGCCATCACCATTGCATTTTGGATGCTGGTTTTAACTGCAGTCAACTAGAGTTTGAGCATGGATAATTCTGTCATACAGGGCTTTGAAAAGGGGTGGGATAAAACAAGATGATTAAACATCAATAAAGCTATCGATTGCATCATATTTTAAATTTCTGTACAGAGGGGTCATGTTTCAATATGCTGTTGGTCTCAAGCAATCACTTAATGTGATTTCTTAAGTCAGAGTTCACCAAGCTTAAATTTTTGAAATACAGCAACATAAACCTGTCACATGAGCTTGCATTTCCAGTCTGTATATGAATAGATGTCTATGGGGAGAAAAATGTAGTGTGACCGTGGCTTTACATTTGTCACCATCAGGTTATTTAATTTGTATGTATTCCAACTCAATCACATGGCAATTCTATAGTGGCTAATCCAAATTCATTTTTATTGTCTCTTTCGTATGATGTAGTAAGATTTGCTCATCCCCTCAATTACTGTGTATAGGGTTAAGCTTTGGTGGTACGTCTACTTTTAAAAATTTTATGCTTTTATAGCAAAATCATGACTTTGTACGAATTCACCACTTTTTGAACATTATGTAAGATAGTTATGCCAAACACTAGTTCACTAGTTAAACAGTTACATTTACTTAAAGGCAACTAGCTCTCAGCAACTCTCACATGGTCGCCCACTGAAGCCAAGCAGGGCTGTGTCTGGTCAGTCCCTGGATGGGAGAACACATGGGAAAGCTAGGTTGCTGCCAGAAGTGGTCTCAGTGAGACCAGCAGGGGGCGCTCAACCTGTGATCTGTGTGGGTACTAACGCCCCAGTATATTGATCGGGACTCTATTGCTCAGTGAGCACCGTCTTTCAGATGAGACATTAAACCAAGGTTTTAACTCTCTGTCGTTGTTAAAAATCCCAGGATGTCCTTTGAACAACTGTAGGGGTTTAACCCCGGCATCCTGGCCAAATTTGCCTACTGGCCTCTGTCCATCATGGCCTCTTAACCATCACCATATCATAATTGTCTTCATCACTCTGTCTCCTTTCCACGAATTAGCTGATGTGTACGGCTACGGTCACGTAATCCAGGTGGATGCTGCACACTGGTGGTGGATGAGGGGATTCCCCCCAAAAGCGATTTGAGTGTTTAAAGCGATTTGAGTGTCCAGAAAAATCGCTATGTAAATGTAAGGACGTATTATTATTATTACTTGTTTATGCAAGCTTGTCTAGTCTAGTGAAGACTAGTGAAAATAACTTTGACATTAGGAACAGTGCAGAGTAAAAAGCAATATTGAGTTTATTAGCCAAAGAACCCTGACACAACAGACAGACAACAAAGAACTATTAGTAATTAAAGCTCATTGTGTCGTCACCTTATGTGGGCCTGGGTCTTCATTCCAGATGGTGCATGTCACAATAAATACATGTGCAGACTTAAATGCTCAGGTATTGTAAGATGACATCAAATTAGAACAGCCTTCTCTCTGTGCAATCTTGAAGTGTTTGCTGGCTCACAAGCTAAACTCAACTCCCAATAAGAGTTTTCTCCCTCATTGATTTAACACACTCATTCAGCCAAAAAGCCCCTAGCAAAGTCTTCTGACTAGTGCTAATAAGTATGCATTTGCAAAAAAAAAATAACTGCACTTTAGAATAAAACCACTCCTCGTCCATATTGGCATTTGGGTTTTTTTAGAAAAACAATCTCCGTCCACACTATACAACCTAAAAAGTACTGTACATCACAATTCACGCTCAATATGCGTTCCATAATTTCACTAGGCATCCATAACTTCAGTCTACTGCTTGTGTAATGATCAAATGAGAGGTGCTTGATAAATTAAGGAAGATACACAATAGTTTAAAAGACCAGAGAGAGAGAGAGATTGTGGACAGTTGTGCCTACGTTTTCAACAGGTTGCATTTCAGTCAATCTGCACTCAAACAAAGTACCAGCATTTTCACACTAAAACAAGGTCTCTGGCATTTTCAAAACACTTCATTTTCATGGGTCGATTGTGCCGGAATAGTGTGGATGCCAGACATAACCATAATGAAATGTTTAAAAAGAAAACACACTAGTGTAAACAGTGCCTCAGCTGTCTGACACTGATGATGATGGTCGACAACCGGCTTGGTGTGTCAGAGTTTTAAAAAAATCCAAATCCATGACATTATTTCCTAGTGTCTAGGTTGAGCTTTTTTGGTGCTCCAGGCACAACATTCCTGTTCCATGTATGCCTAACCTATTAGGAATTTTCATATCAGGTAGTAACTATGGGCTTTTACACATGAGGAACTTTTTCATAGTTCTTAGAACTACTGGCAGAAGTAACCACTTTTTGTGGTTTGGTACTAAATTAGCTCGAAATTCAAAAAGGCATACACGTAGGAACTACAAGTGATGTGTGTGATATAGGCAATTTAGTTGTATTTTAGGTCAAACTGATTTGTCTACATTCTGTCTACATGATCACGAAAGGCACAAATCAAGGCATTCTCCTCTCTCCAGTTGTTGATTTTTTTAAATGCCTTGTTTGATATAAATAATCACTGTCGTTCAGCTTATGTAACCTCAGAGTTCCTAGTGATGGTGCAATCAGTAAAATGGCCATAGGAGAAATTTAGTTATAGGTGGACTGGCCTGGTGGCTAATTTCTATACAGTAACTTAGTTATTTTAAATACCCAAAGAAACAGTTCATACAGGAATTTAGGAACTAGACACCAGGACAGTCTCCTGAGTACTAAATCTTCCCTTCAGGTCAGTTTCTTGGTTTGCAAAATGACTCAAGATCGCTCCCACATCTTGAAATGTGAAAATGCCAAAACAAGTACTTTTGCCAATATTTCTAGAAACTTTCAGTGCAATATCATAAACATTGGCTATCTTTAAAATCACATGCACTAAATGTGTGCTCTATGTTTCTTTGTGTGTAAAATCCAGCCTTTTTAATAGGAATACACATAAATAAAAAGATTTTTTGAAGACGGTGAAAGATTTCCACACCCAGATTTTACAATGGTTTCAAGCCACACATATTCACTGCTTTAATCAACAGCTGCTTGACTTGATACAAATTACTTTAAATATTCATACATTGTTACTTTACTAACAACAGACAATGGGGCTTTTTGTCAGCTGATTTGACCGCACCACAACCCTAGCTCTTTTATTATCCCTAAAATCTGACTGTTTCGAAGTTGGGGTGCTCAGTTCTACTCTTTCCAGATGATTAAGGCTTTGGGGTTGATTTAAAAACAAAAGGAAGGTAAATCGCCAAGAGCAAGAACGAACACCCTTGGTTTTGGGAATGTTGTTTCAAGGACGTTGATCCTGGTAAAGTCGAGGTCATCAAGATGGTAGGGTTTATACCCCAAGCAAGCCAATAAGCTGAACTACTGAAGACTAAACTATAGAGTAACTGGAAAATGTTGGTTTTGTGAGAAACTTTTAACTCGTCAAATTTGGATGCCCACCTTACCTAACACACCCGAGATCCAAAACATGCAATGTTGTAGGTACTTCAAGATTGGGAAACATGTAACTCCATTCTGAAAATGCTAACAGGATAATCTTGATCACAAATAAATAAATAAAATAAGTGGTTCTAGACCAGGTTGGCGCACAGGTTTATGTGTTTATGTCCTGCAGCACATAAACACATGCTCGGTAACTCTATCCTTCTGTTTAAAATAGAGCTGATGTGTGGCCTTGGACGGAAAGGACATAATCTAAGTAATAGCTCTGTAATCTAATGCTGAATTACGGTTAATTCATGAAAACGAGGAACATCCCTCTGACCTCCGAACTTTGATCCCTAGTCGTTCTGCCCCTCGACCCTCATGTGGCAGTGATCAGAGCCAATAAGAGTGCTGGAACAGGGAATGGGGGGAAATAGGAGTAATGGGAAGCAGACTCGCACACATGCCACAGGATTGTAGTTATTCGGTCTGCGAAAATCCCATTTTATGGTCGCTGAGAGGTTGGTGTCGCACTCTATGATTAAGGTTAGCCTGCTGTGTTGTCTATCATTTGTGACTTCTCTGGGACTGCATCTCTGTGGCCACACCACCTCCCTGTTTTTCCTCTTTCTGATTCTTTCCCTTTCAAGCCATTCATGGTGTATTACTCACTGCTTAATGCATATTGCACACGAAAACATCATAAGCTTGCTGAAAAATCGGCCATTAAGATATGACTGCTTGCTTTGAGTGCATTTTGAGTGAGTTTTTCCATTCTAATTTTGTGTCAGCAACTAATTAAGATAAACATGGCACATAAAAACCAAACCAACAGTTGTTGGTTGCTTAAATGTCAGTTCAAAGGTCTCTTCCTGTCGAAGGGGGCGTTATTTAGCCAGAGTAATGGCACTATGGCAACACCAGATGCTTCCTAACAACCATGGGTCAAACATAACAACCTCCCCCACACCATTTATATACTGTGAACACTACTGAATATCCGAAGTGCATTCATTTGCGCACAGAGAGAGCAAACAATGATTCAGACTTAAGCACATATATAATAACGCAAAATGTTTAAGGAACCAGCATATAATCATGTGAAAGAATGCCATGCCTTGGTCTTTAATGAGTTTCGGGGCTCATTTTTAATGAAAGGTCACAGGCTGCTCTCGGTTCCCACAAACCCGCTTTTGGACAGCAAACAAGCTGGAGTTACCACAATAAAGTTCCTTTACCACACTAGCTTCTGATCAGAGTGACTGTCAATCTATTCCGCTTCACAAATACACACATATTTTAGTTGAAGGACATACATTGGACACATTGCATATTGCTTCTCACTATATATATATATATATATATATATATATATATATATATATATATATATATATATATATATATATATATATATATATATATATATATATATAACAGCTATTTAATTTTATATATCAGGCTTTAGATTAAATAATTCTGTTCAAAACCCATTTTTGAAAAAACACTTAAGGCCAACACTCCCATGTGAATAAAAATATACTACAGTAATTTATAATAAATACTATAGTGATTTTGAACAATACTATAGTAAAGTACTTGCACTAATCTGTAGTGTTAATTCTATAGTTGCTGTGGTAATACAACAGTTATAGTAATGTAAGCAAATGAACTGTATTTTTCTACAATTATAGGGTATATTATACTACAAACACTGCAGTTTACTGTAGTAAAAACTAAAGTAAACTACAGTATTTATTACAGTTTATCAGTTCATGAAAATTAATACTAAAGTACAGCTGTACAATATACAGTTGAAGTCAGAATTATTAGCCCCCTTTCGAATTTTTTTTCTTTTCGTTTTTAGGTATTTCCCAAATGATGTTTAACAGAGCAAGGAAATTTTCACAGTATGTCTGATAATATTTTTTCTTCTGGAAAAAGTCTTATTTTTTTATTGCGGCTAGAATAAAAGCAGTTTTACATTTTTTAAGAACCATTTTAAGGTAAAAATTATTAGCCCCTTTAAGCTAACTTTTTTTTCGCTAGTCTACAGAACAGACCAACGTTATACAATAACTTGCCTAATTACCTTAACCTGCCTAGTTAACCTAATTAACCTAGTTAAGCATTTAAATGTCACTTTTAGCTCTATAGAAGTGTTTTGAAAAATATCTAGTCAAATATTATTTACTGTCATCATGGCAAAGATAAAATAAATCAGTTATTAGAAAAGAGTTATTAAAACTATTATGTTTAAAAATGTGTTGAAAAAAATCTCTCCATTAAACAGACATTGGGGAAAAAAATAAACAGGGTGGCTAATAATTCAGGAGGGCTAATAATTCTAAAAATCTAATAAAATACAGTTTACTGTTGCATAATTCAAAAACACTTTAGTGTTTATTATAATTTACTATGGTATTTTTTACGTGGGACATTTTCTTTTGAAGAACTTGAGGGTTACCAACTGAGAAAGAAACAATTTTTACACATTTTGGCCATCCAACAATGGTGTTTTAGGGACCTGAAAATGGAAACTTTTGACCATTTTTGAAACATTTGAGTTTTGAAGTGCTTTTTTGTATAGTCAGCTAGATATAAACTATAAAACATGATTTAGTTTTTGATAAATAATATGTTGTATGCGTGAGAACTTAATAACAAAACCAATCATTTTGGACTACCAGACTGTATTCGCTTGTTAAGTCGTGACGTATGGAATACTGTTTCCAGGTCCAAGCCGCAACTCATTTGAATAGAGAAAATATTCGTTTATGGCCACTTTTTAGTCCTATCACACATTAAAGTGACTTTTATATAACAACATAGTGTACACAACAGTCTCTGGACTTGCTGCATCGAAAATACCAAAATTTGAACAATTTATAAAAAATGTATCACTTTCTGGCCATCAAATATTAGGCATGGATATATATAGTGGATGTGATTTTCTAAAGTATTACACTTTACTTTGTAAATGTTTATTATTATCATTTGATGAGTCTCCCCATATACAGTTTGATAGAGCGCTTGGACCCGGAAGGCGCTTTGCATGACGTCACACTTAACAAGCAGATATGCACAGGCACAAAGTACGTCTTCACAAAGTAATATCACCATCTCCTGGCCTGGCATACATACTGCAGTCTTATATTAAAGTCTTTGCACACTCAGAACATGTTCTTAATAAATTAATTACAAAAAAAAAGTCTTCATGCAAAGATGCTTGTGTTCTCCTCTATTTAAAAAAGACAAAGTAATAGGAAATATAGGTCCAAGGAATTAAAGTGATCTTGAACAGAGGCAGTATGTCAAAGGTATAGACAAACACACACACCAAACAGCAGAATGATTGCCATGAAGTGTTCTGTGCTGCAAGACAAAGTGGATTTATTGGCTTTTGCATATATTGTGGCTCTGAAGAGTCAAAACACCTCTCAAAATGCTTGATACTATGTGAAAAATGTGAAACATAAATAAATACCTTATACATAAATACTTTATGACAGATGGACGTTTTGGAGGCAGCGTGTAAACATGATTGATACAAGTTTGCATGTACTTTTTAACATTTTTCACATTTCTGATGATAAAGTTAGCATTTAGCACATTTACATAACTTTAAATCTAATTTTGCATAATATTACAGTAAACAATTATTATCAAGGACTTTACATTTAATATGTTGGTCCTCATCTAAAAAGTGAACTTCTTTAAAGCTTACCAAAATATTATACATTCATTCATTTATTTTCTTTTCGGCTTAGTCCCTTTATTAATCCGGGGTCTCCACAGCGGAATGAACCGCCATATTAAAGAACAGTAAATGTGAAATATACTTTTCATGTCACATGCAAGTACAGTCTCTTTTTCAAAAACAAATCATTTTAAATGGGACTTCACAAACTATCCTATTACTTTAGCCTTTAGCAAAGTTAGCGTTCATTGCCATGTCTATCTCAGTTACAGTGTGTGTGCAACAGTAAAGAACGAGTGTCTAAGTGTGTGAAGGAGCACAGGGGAACAATTGGAAACAGTTGAGAGCCGTACAGCCGTGGGACTCTCTTAATTCAACGCACATGTTGGCCATGACTGTTTAACTGACGGTGATTGAGGATTGTTAACTTTTACTGTATGCTGAAAGAGAAGAATGAGCCGGCCTGCCCACTCAAAGAAGATGCGTACGTGCATTTAATGTAGACAATTATCTCAGTGGAGTTTCCACAAAAAAAAAAAACAAAACAAAAAAAACTCCTATTAAGATTCCTAGAGATGAAATAAGCAAAGCCATATGGTAAAACCATATAAAGTTGAAGTCAGAATTATTAGCCCCCCTGAATTATTAGCCTTCCTGTTTATTTTTCCCCAATTTCTGATTAACAGAGAGAAGATTTTTTTTCTAAACACATTTCCAAACATAATAGTTTTAATACCTCATTTCTAATAACGGATTTATTTTATCTTTGCCATGATGACAGTAAATAATATTTGACTAGATATTTTTCGAGACACTTCTATACAGCTTAAAGTGAAATTTAAAGGCTTAACTAAGTTAATTAGGTTAACTAGGCAGGTTATGGTAATTAAGCAAGTTAATGTATAACAATGGTTTGTTCTGTAGACTATCAAAAAATATATAGATTTAAGGGGTTAATAATTTTGACCTTTAAATAGCTTTTAAAAATTTTTAAACCTTTTTTATTCTAGCCGAAATAAAACAAATAAGACTTTCTCCAGAAGAAAAAATATTATCAGACATACTGTGAAAATTTCCTTGCTTTGTTAAACATCATTTGAGAAATACTTAAAAAAAAAAATTCAAAGGGGGCTAATAACTTTGGGGACTTCAACTGTATTTTATCTGGCTAAAATACATTTTAAATATATTTGGTAGCAGTGATGTGTAATAAAACATGTTTTTGAAATTAAAAATATGTTTAATTTCAACCTTTTTATACTAAAATATATTTCAAAATATATTTCTGGGTCAAGAAAGTATCTGTTGTTTAAAATAAAAATTATTTCGAAGAATTGATTTCCGAAATATAGAGTATCTTATCTTAGATGTACAGCGCACAAGTATAGCTGTGGTAGCTTTTTATAATTTATATTTCTTTTAAAGTATTTCTTTAGCCATTAATTAAAGATTTCCCTTAGTGTACTTTCTTACTAAATAATTAGGCAAATATATTCTTTAAAGCATTTCAATATAAAGTTCTAAATGTTTGTATATATTTTGACTGCTTGTTAACGCAAGTTTCTAATCAGCCAATCACATGGCAGCAACTCAATGCATTTAGGCATGTAGACATGGTCAAGATGATCTGCTGCAGTTCAAACCGAGCATCAGAATGGGGAAGAAAGGTCATTTAAATGATTTTGAATGTGGAATGGTGTTGGTGCCAGACGGGCTGGTCTGAGTATTTCAGAAACTGATGATCTACTGGGATTTTCACGCACAACCATCTCTAGGGTTTACCGAGAATGGTCCGAAAAAGAGAAAATATACAGTGAGCGGCAGTTCTGTGGGAACAGATGCCTTGTTGATGCCAGAGATAAGAGGAGAATGGCCAGACTGGTTCGAGCTGATAGGAAGGCAACAGCAACTAAAATAACCACTCGTTACAACCGAGGTATGCATCTCTGAATGCACAATACGTCCAACCTTGAGGCAGACAGGCTACAGCAGCAGAAAACCACACCGGTTGCCACTTATGTCAACTAAGAACAGGAAACTGAGGCTACAATTCGCACAGGCTCACCAAAACTGGACAATAGAAGATTGGAAAAACTGGGTCTGATGAGTCTTGATTTCTCCTGCGACATTCGGATGGTAGGGTCAGAATTTGACGTCAACAACATGAAAACATGGATCTATTCTGCCTTGTATCAATTGTTCAGGCTGGTGGTGATGGTGTAATGGTGTGGGGGATATTTTCTTGGCACACTTTAGGCCCATTAGTACCAATCGAGCATCGTATAAATGCACTACCTGAGTATTGTTGCTGACTATGTCCATCCCTTTAGCCACTTTCAGCAAGATAGCGTGCTATGTCATAAAGTGCGAATCATCTCAGACTGGTTTCTTAAACATGACAATGAGTTCACTGTACTCAAATGGTCCATAGTCACTAGATCTCAATCCAATAGAGCACCTTTAGGAGGTGGTGGAACGGGAGATTCGCATCATGGATGTGCAGCCAACAAATCTGCAACAACTGTGTCAATATGGATCATGTCAATATGGACCAAAATCTCTGAGGAATATTTCCTGTACCTTGTCGAATCTATGCCACAAAGGATTAAAGCAGTTCTGAAGGCAAAAGGGGTCCAACCCGGTACCAGTAAGGTATACCTAATAAAGTGGCCGGTGAGTGTACATTTTATGTATTTTTTGAAATTATAATTATTATTATTTAGATATTATTATTATTATTATGTAGATATTAATACATAATATTTAGATATAAAATGATGAATAATTTCTATTAATATTTCGTAAAATAAAATATTGTATAATTTTAATATTTTAAAAACTGAATATATTTTTAGCATTTTTGTTTATTTGAAATATGAAAAAACATACATGAGTACATAGCGCATGAGAAAAGAAAGACTTTCCATACATGTTTTCACATAGAAATGGGTGTATTTTTTGCCTGTGGAGGTGGCATAAGAGACAGCGGTTAAACTCACCACACACACAAGCCTCTGCGTCCAACCGGCAACCAGGCTCATTATGACATCAGCCGCAGTCATTATGACATCATCACCAGGGGGTCTCAGCGGCGTCCAAACCCCAGTCGCCACAGGCCAGCAAAACTGCTCCATAATAAAAAGAGCCATGGTCAGACCACACATATACGACTTGTGGAGTTTCATGACTACAGTATATGTTGTTCAAAATATTATTTTCCCTCCTCAAGAAACCTCAAGGTCTGTTAAAATGCTAGTTTTGATTTCTGAGTGTGGCCCTCATGGCAGTTTTTTAGTTATCTGTGTAGTGGGAAAGAAATGTGGAAATACTTAAGACAAATAAAGTCATTATTGTTAATATGATACCATTTTTGAAAGATCTTGTTCTAAATCTGAGCCTTAAGGGGGTTTAGTCTTGATTCTGGTCCGGACTAGAGAAAATTAGTAGTTTAGATTCCAAACTTAGATTACATGATGAGTTTAAATGAAACATTATGACATGTATAACTCATGTAAAGGCTTTTTGCATTTGCGTCAGAAACAAAAAGGGATTTTCAAGCATCAGATTTGTTAGTATATATGAATTTGTTGCTTTAAATTGTATTTTTTTGTCAGTAATACAATGCATTTTAACCAAAATTTACACAGAATGACGCAGAATAAAATACCATTTAAAGTTTAGTGTAATTAAAATTTTGTCATTCAAATTGAAGACAATAATTTTTGTTTTTACTCATTTTAAGTAACATTTAAATTTAGTACAACTTATTATTTTTATACTGTAATACAGTTGGAATAAGCTTACTGTTTCATTTTTACACAAATTTATCTGTTACTCTGAATTAGGGCTGCACAATATATTGTTTCACCATCGATATCGCAATGTGCAAGTCTGCAATAGTCACATCGCAGGGATCTGCAATGTAATTGGGATTATAGTTGACCAGACATTACAGTTAACATAGCAGAGTCATTTTAAATTTTACCCTTAGAGTTTTTAATAAAAACATTATTAGTATTATTCATTCACTCATTTTCTTTTCAGCTTAGTCCCTTTATTAATCTGGGATCGCCACAGCGGAATTAACCGCCAACTTATCCAGCATATGTTTTACGCAGCAGATGCCCTTCCAGGCACAATCCAACACTGGGAAACACCCTAGAACACTCTTTCACACACATAAACTACGGCCAATTTAGCTTACCCAATTCACCTATAGCATGTCTTAGGACTGTGGGGGAAACCGGAGCACCCAGAGGAAACCCACGCCAACACAGGGAGAATATGCAAACTCCGGACAGAAATGCCAACTAGCACAGCCGCGACTCAAACCAGCAACTTTCTTTCTTGCAACATCAGTTTTTTCCAATATCGTGCAGCCCTACTCTGAATGACACTAGACTGCTATTTCACCCATGTTTTGTCATTTTAATTTCACAAAAGTTATCAAAGCTTGTAAGAATTCGTAATGATTTACTTTTGTAAATTTCATTTAATGCCAACACCTAAATGGGACATCTTGTCTCTGGCTCGTGCTGTATTTGAGCAATTCCATGCAAACGTCAACCTTGCCATGAAAAAAGAAACGTTTTCACCAAAACTGCTAAACCCTTTCTACGTTTTTTTGTGTATGCTTATATTTTACAGTTCAGTAAAAATACTCAAAAATGTCTCTGTAAATGTTTTCAAACAATTATATTTGAGTTACCAGTCACGCAAGCGGCAATTTCACATCCATAACGGAGAGATGTCACAACCATAACAAAGCTTTTTTCCTCATAATTGCAAACATGTAAAATAAAATAAAATCAATGACTTTTGTTTTGTTCTTTTGTTTTGAGCAACTCTTATCCTTTTGATTAGCAATGCTTCTTTTGGGTTTAAGTTTAATTCACAGAACTTCTACAAAGTATGTTGTGTACTGTAAACTTGCAGAGTTTTTTGTTCACATTCATAACGCATGTTTATTTTCCTCATTTAAATTATAGAAAATGTTTGTAGACTTATTTTTTGATCCGATAACTTTGTGGTGAGTAGTTTTGGAAAATATTAACAGATGTTTCAATATAATGTTAACATATACAGTACTTTCTCTGTGAGTTTATGTTTTGAGTTTTTACTGCAAATGTCACATCCATAACGCTGGAATTGCTCATTTACAGTATATAATATATTTTATAGTAAAAGATTTACAAATCGCATGTCTGTTTTTCTTAAATATCATATTTAATACATCAGACTTTTGTGGCTTATTATAGTAGAATATGGGAAGGAAAATAGATTTTTGAACTTTAGTTCAGCAATACATAGAAAGCAATAGCTGTTCTCACTAATAAAATTAAGTGCCGTTAACTCATTATGAATAAGATTGTTCACCTTACAATATTTAAACAAGCAATCACAACTTTTTAGCACATTAAGTTACACTAAATAGATTCATGATGAGAGCGAGAGCTCGGATAACCCAGGGATCTTCCGTGGCCTGGGTGATTTTGTTCCTTCCCTTGACGGAGTTTTAAAAGAGCACCTCGACAATGCCACTCTTCCCTTAAGGGAACTTCAAAGACCGTGCAGAACGAGCTGTTGGTCTGTATGTTGTCTGTTGTGAGGGAACACATAATTCAAGAAGCACAGAGCAGTGAATTTCTCTCAATCCAGGCCGACGAGACCACCGATATGTCCACACAGTGCCAACTTGTGCTTGTGCTGCGGTACATTGACTCAAAAAACAACGTACAGGAGAGATTTTTTGAGTTTATTCCTCTGCGTTCAAGTACAGCTGATTCAATCACCACGGAACTTAAAGAACGTCTTTCTGTCATCCTTCCTGAGGATCAAAAGAATAAACTCATCTCTCAAGCGTATGATGGAGCCAGTGTGATGAGGGGTGCCACTGGGCACATCCTGACTTACCATAATATGTATTTACATATTACTTTGTCAAAAAAGCATGTTGTCCTCATTTGTAAGTCGCTTTGGATAAAAGCGTCTGCTAAATGACTAAATGTAAATGTAATGATATAGAATTGCCTTTCTGTGTGGAGTTATAGGTGAAGTGGGTAAGCTAAATTGTCTGTATGTGTGCGTACAGTATGTGCTGGTCCTCCAGGTAGGGGTTGAGTGTTGTTTTACAAAACACCAACATGGTGATACTCGCATTTTATTAAAAATATAGTTTTTTAAATTTGTACTTTTACTTTTCCTTGAGTACATTTTTAGTGCAGTATTGGTACTTTTACTCCACTACTTTCCTTCAACCTGCAGTCACCACTTTTTTTTCTTGTCTATGGGGATTAGAAAAATCAGTCGTATGATTCCTGACTAAATCGCACATAGAAGGTAAATCATATCATAATGAACTACCTCAAGACATGTGGGCTTTACATTGCAGCACACTGGAAGCATTAAAAGTGTCCATAAAGATGGTCAAAATCTTTACACGCACTGACCCATAGACTGTTTAGATGCATTTCACTAATGAGAAGATGACGGATATTTACTGTATGATGACCGAAAACACTCAGCAGGCACAAGACGTCAACATGACGTCAGATTGACATTGTAGACCAACGTCGTGGGAATGCAGCATTTTGTTTGGAAATGAAAATCGGGTTGATGTCAAAACTCAACGTCGGGCTGACGTCAATGTCCAACCTAAAACCAACCAAATATCAACGTCTAACCTAACCTAAATCTAACCTAATATTAACATTTTATGATGTGTGACTGCTGGGCAATAACTAAATGCACTACAGAATGTTAGGTTTACACACACACATCCACAAATTACATGTAAATGCATCAGCTTTTAACAGCATGATACTCACTACTCTTGAGTACTTTTGAAAGATCTACTATTTACTCATACTTTGAGTAATATTTACAACAGGTACTTTTACTCACACTACATTTTTAGGCAAGTAATGGTAATTTTACTTAAGTATGAAAGTATATTTTTCAGTACTCTTTCCACCACTGGTAAATAATGACATAAACCTAAGTTATGTTACCAGTAAATCAATATAAAAGCTGTTACATTTGCCTTAGAAAAATAAATACATGAATAATACGGCAAAATATACACCTCAACGTGTAAATTATAACAGTAAAACGAAAAGGATAAAATTCTGATTTAAAAAAAAAATCAAACACAATGTTGTTTTGAAGTCATTCATACGTATAATTCAGACTGAATAATCACTACACTAGTAAACATAGGGTGCATGTCACAAGTTGTCACTAAACGAATGTTCAAATATAAAACCAATATTACCTCAATTAATACAAAAGTAGTTTGTTTACAACAGGCTTTTCAATGTTTACGTTATATTGACGTAAACGTACGTATGTATGTACGTTACCTTGTACTTACTGAAACATCAAAAACAAGAATCATATCTACCGCTGACGACCCTAAAGCATATTTAGAAACGTAAAGTCATTTTGTAAAACTCCACACACTGCACACAAAACATCATACCAGTTGTTGTCTTCTTTCTCCACAAACTGTTCGTGTCCCTCCATCTAGTGGCGAAAATCCGCGATGCAGTTGGTAAGGTCAGCTTCATGCGCATGCGCAGTGTTTAACGAGTGATGTAAACATGGCAGCCTCCAGTGCACGCTGGCTGTCAGGCGCTTTTCCCGGACTTCGCAGCAACTGTGCACTTTTAAAGTCTTCCAGAAATGGAGATGTTACTGCTTTGAGGATATGCTGGAATCGCAGTTATGTGACAGAGAGGAGTTTAACCTGCTGGAGGCACAGAGAAGGAGTGACATTGAGGAGGATACCAGGTGAGCTGGTTAAATTATGTGAGAAAAGTAGCTACTGTATGTACTCTGTTTGTAGAACAAGTATATATTATCTTGTATTATTATATGAGGTGTAACATATGTCACTGTTTTAAAGCATATGTCTATTTATGACAATGGTATTAGAAATGTCGAAAGATATGATGCAACCAACTTGCATAATTTCAAATGTATTATTTGGCGATATTTTAAAAAAATGTATCATGCTAGCAATTTATTTATTGTCACCACCAGCATAAAAGTGTGGTGATTTGACGTTTAGGCACGCATTTTTTCACAACAAGAGTGATATTATTTAATACCGTACAATAATAAGTTTGTTAAAGGGGTAGTTCACTAAAAAATTACAATTCTGCAGTCATTTACTCTTGTTCCAAATCTGTTTGTTTCTTCTGTTAAACATAAAGGAAGATTTACAGAACAATGTTAGGGACAAAAAGCGCCACTGACTTCTTAAGAATATCTTATTTTCAACAGATGAAAGAAAGAAAACTTTAAAACACCTTGAGTGTGAGAAAATGGTGCATTTTTTAACTATCCTTTTATTAACTTGGATTTAAATTACATTATGTCCAGTTAATTTGTTAATGAACATTTGCATATCTTCGACTAGCACAGACGAATGGCATTACTAAATGAATCAGTGTTTTGGTGTTAATGATTCGATTCAGTTGTTTCCTCCCAAAATTATTCAGATGCGAAATTTGAAACTGCATAAAAGTCGTAAATAAAACCAATTACAGCGTTTTAAGCTCTGCATTTGAACGACTTGATTACATTGATTACGTTGATTTGCTATACAAGGATTGGCTGGAGCTAAACATCACTTTTGACACACTTCATTTGCTCCGACTCTATGATTGGTGGAATGTTTTTGTAAAGCATAACGGGTAATGTAGTTTTCATCAAACGTGGCTATTAAACACAATGTTTTTAAAACAGTTTGAATTAATATATCCATTTTGGTACAACAAAACTGCATACAAGCAGTTAACAACTTTGTTCAAAACTTTGTCTTAAATGTTCAAAAAATGTTCAAAAATCAGCTATCTAAAGCTACATTTCCATCCACCTATTTTTATGCACATTTTAGATATGCTCATAAAAAAACGGTTGATGTAAACGCGGAGATGCGCATAAATTTTAAAAATGCGCATAAAAGTCATATGCACAGAACTGAGTAGGATGAACTTTTTATTCGATAAGAAAAGATGCGATGTACGATGGAGCCACTTTTACCGAACAAATTCCAGTATGTGCTTTAAAAAAGGTCATGTGATTTTGTTATAAGAGATCATGTGATGTGTGCGAATGGACAGACCAGCAGGCTGAGCACACTGTAAAACATCTGAAATGTTGTTTTGGTCATTTTAAAACGCCTTAACCATCTCAGTATTAGTGTTATTATATTATTAATGACCTCCAGAATCAAGAGCGTCTGTGCTCCATGTCACATGCCTTCAAAGGGGCGTTCACTGCGTGTCAGGATTACCTTCTGAGGCACAAGTCATTTAATAAATGACGAAAAGATTAACGCAGCTGACGAATCGCATGTGACGATTTTGTTCACTTTGACTCATTAGATGGAAACGTTGCTTTATCCGCACATCTTTTATGCGATAATCCAGTTTTGCGCATAAAGTTAATTTCTCATTTTTGGATGGAAACATATCTATTGTATATAATACAAAAGCATTATTTATTGAGCTTTGATAATATGAAATATTTGGCTGATGCTTGTATGATTTTGAAAATTTTAAATGGATATGCTCCAACTCCATTATGTCAGTTTGTGACACACAAGAATAATAATGGTCAAGCAACACGATCTGTTACCAGGGGAGACTGTGCTGTGCAGTACAGGCGTACAACTTGTGCACGATCAGTCTTCTCAGTTAAAGCCATTTCTGGAACACACCTCCTATGGATTTAAGGGGTGTTACAAATTATTCAACGTTTAAATACAAGTTAAAGAAATGGCTAAAAGCAAATCAAGTTTGTAATCATGTGTAATTCTTTTGTCTAACATTTTAAGAAAATCTTATTACATGTTGTATCCTTGTCATATGTAACTTTAGTGTTTTTTGATTTTAGGTTGCCTTTTAAAATCTGGCAGGGGGGCAACAGATGAAAATTAGCCCTTTTGGCTAACTCTGGCTTATTTACAGTTCTGCTGTTTATTAATGAGCATTGTCTCTGTTAAATAAAAAAAATTCAAATTGTTAGTATCAGTTTCTCTATGGAGAAAATTAACAGAGTGTTTTCTTCCAGCACTCGACTGTTGCGCTCTATACATTTGTGGCCATCCTCTGGGATAATGATGTAAAGAGCAGACTCCCTTTTCACATTTCCAGGTTTCTCAGTAGTGTAAATCATCATAATTGGGTAAACCTAGAAAACAGGGAATAGAAGAATACCACAAATTAGTATAGTTTTTTTTATTTCGATTTCCTCAAATAACAAAAGAACTTTTTAAAAAGTAGAAAAAAATTGTGTAAGACTGATAACAGCAAGAAGGTCGCTGGTTCGAGTCCCGGCTGGGTCAGTTGGCATTTCTTTGTGGAGTTTGCATGTTCTCACTGTGTTGGTGTGGGTTTCCTCCCGGTGCTCCGGTTTTCACCAATGTCCAAAGACATGTGCTATAGGTGAATTGAATAAACTAAATTGGTCGTAGAGTACGTGTGTGAATGAGTGTGAATGAATGTTTCCCAGTACTGGGTTGCAGCTGGAAGAGCATTCACTGTGTAAAACATATGCTGGATAAGGTAGAGTTTCATTCCGCTGTGGCGACTCCTGATGAATAAAAGGACTAAGCCAAAGGAAATGAAAGAATGAATGATTGATAACATCATGAAGAGAGAATAATGTCATAGATGCTGCATTGGAAATACCTTGTTTAAAGGGCACATAGTTTACCTCTTTTTTTAGGATTTAATATTAATATTATGGTTCTGAGTGTGCCAGTTTAGGTTCAGTTTAAAACACAATTCAGATTTTTTTTATTATAATGTGTTATAAAGTGTCATGTTGGGGGCGTGTACACAGTTCGCTGATTTATGGGTGTGTTGCTTCACATGTAGATTAGTTTCAGCTTCCCGCCAACGTAACAAGGGGGCGGAGCCATGAGCTCATCCGCTCTGCGTTTGCAGCAGAGTCTGACAGGCAGACATAGAAAAAGCTGGAGTGAGATGATCCGCATTCAGTTGTACATGTACGACTCTGACACAGACCAAGCAGAGAGTACAAAATCATTTGTGTCTTTGTACAGTTTTACAGCCAACTGTGTGCTAGTTTCAAGTGCCGAGCTTGTACACAGAAACAAAAAACCACACACACTGAATTAACTTGGACTGAGGCACCGGATGCGCCGCTCGAAGCCGCGACACGGCACACCAGACACTCTCTGTGGCGCACCAGAAACATAAACATAAAATGTTCCGAATCGTCGCGCCACGCATTTTTGAATTCTAAACATAGGTTTCTGCAGCGGTCCGTGGCGCCCAGCCGTTGACTTGAGTGTACCCTGATAGAAACCTATGTTTAGAATTCTAAAACGCATGCTAGTTAAGATCACAGGGAGCTTCTGGGATCGCGAGAAATGCAAACGGCTGAAGTATAAGGTATACTCAATGAGAAGTACACATGTTTGCAAACCTACCTAAAGATACAACCAATAATTCCGATTAGAGTGATAATGTGGATAATATTGATCTTGTGTTGATCCCAATGAGCCTTGCATCTAAAAATAGAGCTGGCGTGTTCCTTTAGTGATATCGCTTCGACTCACGCTGAAAATGGCGGACGTGAATCAACAAACTAGGGATATGATGACGCGCATGTCAATCAATATTGGTGGGCGGGGGGACTGCACTCCTACGTAAAGTTGCGGTCGGTTTGAAAACCGCTCCAATTGGTCCACCGTTTTTTTATGTTCTTAATTTGAAAAAAAAAAGCACTGGGTGTGTTTATTTCACCCCAATATGACGGTCTATACACCATACATGCACATATGGCTGTCCAAACAGCTTGAAAAGTAGATTTTTTACCATGGGTGCCCTTTAAGCATTAACTAGTTTTTCGTAATTTGATGCACAGATGATACAATAAAAAGTATTGCTTTATAAATGTACATAATTTATTGGATCCCAAATATTAAATACTCTTAAGGATTTATGATGCTGATGTCTGAAAAGAGTCATCACCATCTTGTGAAAAGGGTCTATAAAAAAATCGACTTTTATTTTGCAACAAGTAACGAAATGGAAAATGATAGTGAAACTTTCAATAAAAAAATAGGGGTTTTATTTCTTATCTTTAGTTTAATATATATTCATCTGTTCTTACAGTAATTTTAAGTGCTTAATTATGTTTTTCAGCATTGAGACCCCACAATGTTTTCAGCGCTCATTTCTTCCACACTTCTTCCGGCTGCCGTCAGCAGGACTTCTATGAAGTTTTGGGGGTTCCTCGGACTGCCTCTCAAAAAGAGATTAAGAAAGCATACTACCAGGTAGGCATAGGACGATAACAAGTGACAAGGTTTCCCGCGGTTAGGGAAAGTCAATAAATTCAACCATTCCTACGGTATATGTAAGATTTTCGTTTACATGTTTTTTGTTTTGTTTTTTTATGACTGCAGTATCTCTAGCAGAAAAGATATCCAAAGATGTCTTTTTAAATTGTAAAGAAATCTGTGAAACTAATGAAGACAGCAGAAGTCAATGAATTATTTAGCCTGACATGTTCCAAAATATTTTAAATGTTTCTCAAAATAAAATATATTGTGTTCAAAGGGGAAAAGGGTTTTTGTTTTTTTACCTATACATTTAAAAAGAATATATTTTAGAGCAGTAATCACAATACCGTCATACTGTGAAATCGTGATATTTTTATCCAAGGTTATCATTCTGTTAGAATAATACATACTACCAGGTTTGACAAACACTGTGACACCAGTTTCATCTAACATTTAACATGTTTAACATGAATTTTCTCTCAGTTGGCCAAGAAATACCATCCAGACACCAACCCAGATGACCCTGATGCGAAAGAGAAGTTTGCCAAACTGGCAGAAGCATATGAGGTGAGGAACATTTAATGCTTATTTTTCTCCAATATATATTTATTTATTTTATTTATTTTTTGTTATATTAATCGATTTTCTAATCCTCTATGGGTTATATACTAGCCGGGCTTCCAGCTAATTCTATCAAACCTCTTCAGCTGCTATAGAACGCAGCAGCACGAGTGCTCTTTGATGAACCCAAAAGAGCACATGTCACTCCGCTACTCACCCGTTTGCACTGGCTGCCAGTTGCTGCTCGCATCAAATTCAAAGCTCTAATGTTTGCTTACAATGCGACCTCTGGCTTTGCTCCTTCTTATCTGCTCTCACTTCTGCAGATTTATGTGCCCTCCAGAAACTTGCGTTCTCTGAATGAACGTCTCCTCGTGGTTCCATCCCTAAGAGGAAAGAAATCACTTTCCCGAACTCTCGCATTCAATCTGCTTAGTTGGTGGAATGAACTCCCTAACTACATTAGAACAGCAGAGTCACTTGCTGTCTTCAAGAAACGACTAAAAACTCAACTATTTAGTCTCCACTTTCCTTCCTAATCTTAAATGCCTCTCTGGCTATACCACTAACTGTACTCTCTCTCGCTCTCAAAAGAAAAAAAAAAAACACATTACTAATGCTTTGCTTCTTAGACTTTACACACCTGAAACTTGTCTATAGCACTTGTTCACTGCTGCTCTTATAGTTGTGTAAATAACTTCCTCGTCCTCATTTGTAAGTCGCTTTGGATAAAAGCGTCTGCTAAATGACTAAATGTAAATGTTATATTTGACCTCAACATTTTTAGGAAATTATTACAGATATGAAAAAATCTGGATTGATTTGGTTTATTCCAAATTGGTCTGATAACATTTATTTTAATAATTTCAAATTAAAATATTGTGATTTGGAGAATTTTATTTTTCAGAACATGACAATTGCTCAGAATTATGATTGAAAATCAGTGTTATTCGGCCAAATATTAATGTCTTAACTCTTCTAAAATTAAAACATTGGTATTGTTTTATATAAATGTCTAAAGACTCTAAATAACATTTTGATTTAACTAAGCGAAAAATGTATATAAATCAAATGTAAAATAAATAATAATTATAGATAATAATTTTTATAATAATGGCAATTATTAAGCACATTTTCTCAGATCCCATGTCACATTAATAAAATGTGTAAATATTCAATAATAAATAGAAATTGTATTATTATTTATTAATTGATTTCATTGTTGTCTTGCAGTAATGATAATGTTCTGTGACCAACAAAAGTAGTACAGACATCAGGCATAATGTAATAAAATAAAATAGTAGTACATCAAATAAAATAGTTGTCAATGTTTATGCTACTCTTCACAAGTTTTGGATCATATTATTTTGAAATATGCACAATGTTTCTAAATATTTAATATTAAAAAATCTTCTATATCATAAAATATAGTTAAAACATCAATGTGTTTATGGAATGTCAAAGCTAAAAATCATTTCTTTTTCATAAACATAGTTGAAAATAGTATACTTTTATCAATTTAATGCGTCCTTAATGAACAAACGTTGTAATTTCTTTAAAAAAACATTCTGACTACAGACTTTTAGAACTATATACAGTTGAAGTCAGAAATATTAGCCCCCCTGTTTATTTTTTTTTCCCCAATTTCAGTTTAACAGAGAGAAGATTTTTTTTTTTCCAACACATTTCTAAACATAATAGTTTTAATAACTCATTTATAATAACTGATTTATTTTATCTTTGCCATGATGACTGTAAATAATATTTCACTATATATTTTCAAGACACTTTTATACAGCTTAAGTGACATTTGAAGGCTTAACAAGGTTAACTAGGCAGGTTAGGGTAATTAGGCAAATCATTGTATAATAATAGTTTATTCTGTAGACTATCAAAAATATAGCTTAAAGGGGCTAATAATTTTGTCCTTAAAATGGTGTTTAAAAAATTTAAAACTGCTTTTATTCTAGCCAAAATAAAACAAATAAGACTTTCTCCGGAAGATACAATATTATCAGACATACTGTGAACATTTCCTTGCTCTGTTAAACATCATTTGGGAAATATTTTAAAAAGAGGAAAAAAAAAATCAAAAGGGGGCTAAAAATTCTGACTTCAAATGTATGTATATGTCTGCGTGTGTGTAGACCCTCAGTGACGAGCTGAAGAGGAAGCAATATGACACATACGGCTCTGCGGGTCCGAGTGCGAGTGGGACGGGGCAGCAGCAGTACTGGAGGGGCAGTGCCAACGTGGACCCCGAGGAATTGTTCAGGAAGATCTTTGGAGAATTTGCTGGGGGGCGTGGCTTCGGTGACATCAACTCAATGTTTGATCAGACACCTGAAGTAAGACACACATTGACAACTGCCTGTTATTTGTGTTCCTCCTCTTCATAACTGCCAGACATTAAATACACTTTGGTGTCCCTAAAGCCTTGATATACTAGTTTCTTTTTGCCAAATGTCTATATTTTTGATTCAAATTTGAACTTTTTTGCATATAAATAGATTTTACATCACTTATGACACATTTATATGACACTCCAACAACTGACATGTTTTTTTTCCAGCTTTCCGGACTTTGATCAGGTTTAATTTTTTAGCATTTTTATTTTTGCTTTTTTAATTAACGTATCCAACTATTTTGGCAAAATTAATTCAGTTTTAAATCTGACACTGAAGACAAACAACAATACATATGCAAATATAAGTTGAAATTGTAAATATAGTTCATATAAACAATAAGTTCCATACACATTACAATATAATTCTATTATAATATTTTTGCTTGAGGTTTCATTAAAAAAGGCATTATGTAAACAAATTGCAATACAAATGGTTAAAATCCTAAAAGTTTGTGAATTTTGGGGTATTTTTTAATCTTCTAAGTATCTGTGTAACTTTTTTAAATGGATGCATACGGTTTAAAAGAAACATATAGCAGATTATTTTAGAAGTGAAATAATAAAAGGGAAAATCATGTTTAATAAATTCATTAAATTATAAAAAAAGCTAAAAAATCAAAAGCATATTTATACTATTAACATTATTCATTGGTATTTTATTTATTTCCACCCTAGTGTTGACCATACTGTATAGTAATGCACTCATTTCCATTTGATTTAAGTCAGTGTTTCTCAACCACGTTCCTGGAGGACCACCAGCACTTTATGTTTTGGATGTCTCCTTTGTCTGTCACACCCATTTCAGGTCTTTCAGTCTCTGCTAATGAGCTGATGATCAGAATCAGGTGTGTTTGGTTAAGGAGACATGGAAAATGTGCAGAGCTGGTGGTCTTCCAGGAATATGGTTGAGAAACACTGATTTAAGTGAAATGTTGAACAACATATTACCATAGTTTTCCACATCATTTATAAAGTAAACATCACATTCTTGAGTAGTTTAGGAAGTGTGGCAATATTTGTTTTGAATTCCACCTCCAATAAACACCTAAATATCACAAAATGGAGAATCTATGGAGTTTTTTCAACTTCTATCTTAACTCTTTCTCCTCAGTTTGTGATGGAGCTGTCGTTCATGCAGGCTGCCAAGGGTGTAAATAAAGAAATAACCGTCAACATAGACGACGATTGTCCACGCTGTGATGGAAAAGCATTTGAACCGGGAACTAAAGTGTCTCATTGTCACTATTGCAATGGCACTGGAATGGTGAGTTCACTAGTACTGAAGAGCAGGTCACATGGTATTTTAAAGCTGGTGTGAATCTCTACAGACTTACACAATCTGATCCAATTCTGAGATTCACGATTTCAAAACTATTCTTGACTTACATTTATTCCCCATTTCTTGTTCTGTGCCAAAATACACCTTTCCAACTTTACATTTGAACAAGAACAGGAGTTTTTTATGCTTTGGTTTATGATTGGCATCTATGTATGACAGCACTGCCAGCATAAAAAAAAATTATTAACAAAGTTATAAAATAGTTATATTCAGCATGAACAAGCTCTGAATGTAACAGTAAAGTGTCCGATTACAAAGAGCAGTTATAAAAACAAACAAAAAGATCCAAGAAGAGCATTCATTTATTTCAGTTTGTTAAAAGGTTATAAACAAAGAAATTGTTTTAAAGAATATAAAAATATATATATGGAAATCTTGGAGCTAGAAGCAAGTATAAACTTGCAAAGGATGTTAACAAAGCTTGTAAGATCATATTGGATGCCCAGAAGCAGCTTGGGGAACTGTATATGAACCAGACCAGACAGGAAGCCTCACAGATAATTCAGGGCTCCACTCATCCTCTTTATTATGAATTTGAAAAGCTTCATTCTGGTAGATGATACAGAGTACCCACAGCAAAAACAAATATTTTTAAGAAGTCTTTTATACTGTATGCTATTACTGTATTGAACACATGTCCATGAAGTAGTTTGTATGTTATTCTGTGACACAGTGAATCTTTTTGCGAATCTCTGTGTTTGTATTTGTGATGTTTGGGGATGTTTTTAGTAAAAACACGAATTTCCACATGTGTGGACAATAAGGACTTTATATATTAGTGGTGGGCCATTATCAGCATTAACGCGAGACTCTTATCGGGCGTGAAAAAAAATATCCCCGTTAATCTATTCTCAAAGTTGGGTTGGGAGCTGGGTCTATATTACGCAAGCAATGATGACTTTCACCTTGATATTTTAGCGATGTATACCTGGCCAAATTGCACTGTAGGGGACGAGAACGAGTCTTCGAACCTGTGCGTATTCCTACTATGAATGTACCACATCAAACGTGACGTGCTAGCATGGATGCAGTTCACTAGAGTAAATCTGATTAACGTCTTAATTTCTGTTTAGTTCCATTATGACTTTTGTCGGATTAAGGTGATCAAAAAATCTCTGTTTCGAGTTTATGTAGGCCTACAGTTCAAACTGTGTAACTGAATGAACGGTTAGTAAAAACAAGTACATCTTATTGAACATAATTTATTTTCATCCCCAATTATCATAGTAGAACAGTTTCTCAAGCAGTTTGTGATGCATTTTGGAAATAGTAGATGAGCCCCTGGTCTAATGCCACCTGGCTTGAGAAACCCGTTCTCAAAGACTTACTTTTGGTCATTATTTGGGTAGCACACACATTCTGAATGCCTTCGGCAGAATTCAAATTTTAATCTAGACTTATTCCAAGATTACAGTAAGATTAATCTAGATTAATAAAATGAATCTGTGCCCACCTATAATATATATATATATATATATATATATATATATATATATATATATATATATATATATATATATATATATATATATATATATATATATATTGCCACTTATATTTCTTTGAAATTATATCCGAATTAAGCTAATTGAGCAGTATATGTACATTTGCTTGGCAACGCTTATTATTTTTCTGTTTGTAGATCACGTCCGCACAGGTCGTGATACAAATAGAATACAGAATCAGTTTGGAACTTTTGATAATTGATTCAGAATCACTATTGAAAGAATCGCAATGCATCTTTTTTTCTCCCACCTACAACAGGCATGCATCTAAGATCAGAAGATCTTTGCTCTAAATTGGTCAGATGGCCAAGTCTGTTTTAATTGGTCTTTCCGTATTTATTCTGTGTCAGAAGCAAAACACCCCTTTTAGCCCCTGTCCACAAAAACACAAAATATTTTTAAACTCACACTTTTTTCTATACAGTTTTGCTGTTTGTCCACATGAAAAGGCAGTATCAGGTGAAAACTGGTGAAAGCTTTCTGAAAACTCCAGCCAGGATTAAGATATTTTAAAACTCCGGGTATAGTGTGGTCGTGTGGCCACTACAACTGTAGTTTTGCAGTTTTCTCCTTTCTGATTGGCCAATACGGAAACGCAAAAGATATGATAGGCAAATTAAACAAGTTTACTTGTGATAATTTCCCTTTTGGTGTGAATCCAGCATAAAATTGTCATTATGGTCACCTGTTGGTTCAGCGTGCCCTTAACATGTATCACAATGCGCTTTTGCGTTTTCATGTGGACAGAGAGTTTTTTTTATAACGAAAGCGTGGAAAACTGTTTATAAAAATACATGTAGACATGGCCTTTGAGTGTTTAATTGTCATGGGTAGGCGGGTACTCTGCAAATACATTGCTTTGACTGACATATGACTGCAGCAGGTGATTTTAAAAGATGCAAAAATATAATGACACCTTAATGCTATTTTGGCACGACTCTTTATTTTGAGAGACAATACCTTTATTTATTATGCAGTTCTTTGTTTAAAGTTGCAGGCGATTTATATTGAAGGACAGCTACATTGAAAAATGCAAATAAAAAATCCAAATAACTTCTCATATATAATTTCATCAGATTGTTGTTGTTTTTTTAGCATTGATTGCTTCTGTTATGCAGGAATCTATAAACACGGGGCCATTTATGATGCGCTCGGCTTGTAGACGGTGTACCGGACGGGGTTTTATCATCATTACGCCTTGCATATTGTGTCGAGGATCTGGACAAACCAAACAGAAACAGACCGTCATGGTTCCAGTGCCTGCAGGTGTGTGTCTGTCAGAGAATAGATGTCGTAGCTGCGCTAAACTGAGGTGAATGTTGGAGTTATCGACTGTCTTGTGTTTGATGTGCTTCAGGTATAGCAGAAGGACAGACAGTGAAAGTGCCAGTCGGGAAGAAGTACATGTACATCACATTCAGAGTGAGTCATTTGTTCCTTACAGAACCCTAATGCCTAAATTATATTTTAAAAAATAATAAAAATTAATAAATACATAAATTAAAAACTCAAAAGTGTGAAAGCATTTATCATTATGAACAGTACATGCACATTTTTTTATTTAAAATATGACAAAAATGTAATTTTATCTCTTATTTTTTCTTCAAAGAGTGCTGAGGATGTCTGTCATTTTTTTAAAGTTAAAGATTTATTTTTTTAATTATATTACTTAATAAAGTGCCATTTTAAATGCTTTAAATGATGTCATTGCTGTCTATATGCTATTTAAGGCAACAGATTAATATTTTTTGGCATATTATTAGGATCTTGATAAATTTGTGACGTTTGACCATTTTAAATTTAACATGATAACCGATCTCTTTTTGAATTTGAATGTACATTTATTTCAATTTTCTTTCATTTTTTATTTTGGATATTTATATATTTATTTACACTATTTTAGATTTCTGTTTATTTAATTAGGTTATTTTTACTTTCTATTTTTATACAGATTTTTATTACATTTTAACCTTGTATTTTATTGGGGGTTTTTCACAGTTTAGTTTCACAGCTGTGCTTTTACATTTCCTTTAGTTATCTTAAAGTATTTCAACCTGATTCATTTTTGTTCAGATGTTTTCAGATTTTGCTCATTTGATCATTCTTAATTCAACATTTTTACACTGCAAATAATTAAAATTTTCTTTTATTTAAAAATTATTTTGTCTTTTTTTAATGCTGGTTTACTTTCTCCACCATTACATTTATTGTCCCTTTTAAAAAATATAATTTTCAGAAAAAATATTTATTTTATTTACGTTTACACTACCTGTTTTTGTCTTTCTATCAGTATTTTAACGTAATGTTAATATACATCAGTGTTGTTGTATTTCAGTTCATATTACATTTTTCTCTTTATTAATTACTTCATTATTACTGTTATTTTACATATATTTACTAGGGCTGCACAATATATCGTTTCAGCATCGATTTCGCAATGTGTGTGTGTCTGCAATAGTCACATTGAATGATAATTATAGTTGATCAGCACAACAGTTGAGAATACATTCAATTCAATTCACCATTATTTGTATAGCGCGTTTACAATGTAGATTGTGTCAAAGCAGCTTCACATAAAAGATCATAGTAGATTGAAACAGTGTAGTTCAGTTTTCAAAGTTTAAGTTTAGTTCAGTTTAGCTCGGTTCCGTGTGGTTTAACAATCACTACTGAGGGTTCAAACACTGAAGAGCAAATTTATTGATGTGCAGCTCTACTGATCCCGAACCATGTAAGCTAGTGGCGACAGCGGCGAGGAAAAAAACTTCACCAATTGGCGAAGGTGAAGAAAAAAAACCTCGAGAGAACCAGGCTCAGATGGGTATGACCATTTCACCACTGGCCAAACGTTTTGTGCAGAGCCGCAGTCCAAGTGCCGGAGGCTGGAAGCTGGACCTCAGCGGAGACTCATCTGTCCCTGGAGCGTCACAGGAATCAGTCTCATGTTCTCCACTCCTCCATTACCACCACAGTAACTGCTCAGGATATGGCCTGGTCTAGGATATGAAAACCTTGGGATCATCTCGTCGCTGGTCTTGGATCGAATCAGTGGCGCTGCATGGTCTGAGGGTCTCGGGATGAGTATCCCCAGGTGGAAATAGAGAATAAAGAGAATAATAAGCGTAGCTGCTGTTCATAGTGTATATAAACGAGATGAAGAAACCTGTGTGGAGCACATTCATGTATCATACCGCTAAGTGATGCTCTGAGTGTATGCTTTACTAAAGACATAGGTCTTTAATCAAGTTTTGGAATGCGAGAGTGTGTCTGATCCTCGGACGTTAAAAGGAAGGCTATTCCAGAGTTTAGGAGCTATAAATGAGAAGGCTCAACCTCCTTTACTCGACTTTGCTATTCTAGGTACTACCAGAAGAGCGGGTTGAATTCTAGCGAGACAGAAGGTTGGTTAGATAAACAGGAGCTAGATTATTTAAATCTTTATAGGTAAGAAGCCATATTTTAAATTCAAGACGAAACTTAACAGGCAGCCACTGTAGGGAGGATAAAATTGGGGTGATGTGATCATATTTTCTAGACCTGGTAAGAACTCTGGCAGCTGCATTTTGTACTAGCTGAAGTTTGTTAATAGAGTATGCTGGGCAGCCAGCAAACAGAGCATTACAGTAATCCAGCCTTGAAGTCATAAAAGCATGAACTAGCTTTTCTGCATCTGAGATGAGATTTACATGAGATACATGAGATTTGTGAAGTCATAGCAAAGTATACCAATAACAGAGTACAATTTTAAAAGAGTTTAAAGCATTCAGGTGCAAAAAAAAAGTACATTTGTAACTTTAACGAGGAACCGAATGAAAACTATACAGTGTTATTTTGCACTTGATTATTCTATATTTGTACCTGAATACTTTTTCACTCTACCTGTAAAGCATTGTTTATTTTACTTTTTTTTTTCGCTGCTCTATTGTAATTATTCTTGCTTGCAATTTGTTTATTATTATTATTTTATATACATGATTCACACCTTTACAAAACCACCCTAATCAACCTAAATGAATTAATCTTATGAAATTGTATTCATATTGCAGAAAAACTAAATATCGCAATGTCAGATTTTTCCAAAACCGTGCAGCCCTAATATTTACCCTTTTATAGTACCTCTTTAATGGCATTCTCGCACATTTATTTTAACTCATATATTTGCTGATTGTCGATTTATGCTTTTATGCTATCTTTTATTGCTGTCTTTTGTTATTTATTATTTAATGTTTTTACCAGCTTTTAAAACATTTCTATACTTAATTTTAAATAGTTTTCTTCATAATTCATATCCTTTTAATTACTTTTCTAATTAATTATTTAAATATATAGTTTCTAATTTTAGATCATCTTTAGATCATCAAGCCCTTTACTTGCTGTGTTGTAGGTCCAGAAAAGTCCGGTCTTTCGTCGTGACGGGGCTGACATTCACTCTGATGTGATGATTTCAATAGCGCAGGCCATTTTAGGAGGAACCGCCAGAGCGCAGGGCTTGTACAGCACCATCGACATCGCGGTTAGTAAATTAGAGGACTTTTATTGTGCCTCACTGTCATTTCTAACTCTGTTTTATGACTAAAAGAGCACATTTTTTTTCTCCCACAGATTCCTCCAGGCATTCAGACAGACCATAAAATCAAGCTGGAAGGAAAAGGCATCCCACGCATGAATAGCTTTGGTTATGGAGATCATTATGTGTATATCAAAATCAAAATTCCTAAGTAAGAGACATTCACAGACATATGTTTACTTTTTTTAATGAGAATTGTAATAAACTAAAGCACATTTCAAGCATTGAATAAGATTTATTGGTTGTTAAAGGTTCTTAATGCCAAAAGTAAACATAAAATTTTAATATAATATGCAGCTATACGGGGGAAAATTAAAAAGAGTTTCTGTGGATTTATATGAAAAATATATATATTTTTCCTGCTTGTTTAAACCACTAATTTAAAATTAGCTGACACAACACAATTCTTGAGGCTTTTTTTGGGGGGGTGGGGGAGGACAACTTAAATTAATGTTCAATCAACTTCAAATTGTAAAATCCATTAAGTTGATATTAAGATGACATGAAGGGATTTTGTGGAACCCAGCATTTTTACAGTGTACTGGATGTATAAGGTTTGGGTAAATATTGTTATTATTAGTTTTAACTGAGATTATTTCTTTCAAATTTATAATAAAATATAATTTTTTTTCTCTTTGAATTAAAAAAATTACTATGATCTAGAAAAATTATGGCATTTTTATTTAATGTATAAGATTTTTTATATGACAAAATTTTTATTTAAAGTTTGGAAGTAATTTCATCTGAATTTCCAGAAATAAATCTAAAATTACATTGTACTCAAATACATAAATATAAATCATCAATCTAGAGGGGCGGTTAATTCCACCGTGGTGACCCCTGATAAATACGGACTAAGCCAAAGGAAAACGAATGAATCAATCAATCTAGAGAAGCTGAATATTGACAAATGGTCTAATTTTTTTCATAGCTGTATATTCAATTCCAGTCTGTGTTTGTCTTATAATTCTCAATGATAATCTACAGGAAACTGACAAGAAGGCAGAACATGCTGCTTTTAAGTTTTGCTGAGGACGAGGAGGGTGTGGAAGGAACGGTTAATGGAGTAACCAAGCCAGCCACTGGTAGGTTAACACACAACTCAAAACACACACAGAAAACATACAGTAAACACAAAGCAATCTACACTTACCTTAAGCTTAATTTCCTTATGCTTCTTTGCTAAATATGTTCATTCAGGTGGTTCTCAAGCTGGACAAACCTCAACATCAGGACAGAGCAGAGAAGAAGAGCCAGAGAAAGAGGAAGAGGGATTTTTCTCTAAACTGAAGAAGATGTTCACCTGAAGATTATAAAAGCAACCATTAGTATAGATGCATGATATTGAAATCTCTGGTTTTGTACTGTATGTATAATATATAAAGCCATCATTGTGTTCAAATTTGGACTACTTTACATATATTTACGCAAGTTTTGAACAGCTGACATTGGAATTCCAGTTTCACAAACTGCTTGGACAAAAAATTAAACTATTCAACAGATGAAAATATTTCAGATCTTTTTGGTGGCCAAAGACAAGATGTATAAAAAGAGTACTAGAAGGAAGTGCACTCAAACTTTCCAATCATCAAGTTACGTTTGCTCACCCAGATTATTACTTTCAAAATGAATAGATTTAAGCTTCCAGAACCCTTAACCAAATTTTAACCCAATGAACACATCCGACTATCGTATGCTAAATGTGTGCTGTTTGGTATATGATTGTTGGGAATGTCTGAATAAATGTCACAAGAAGTCTGTTTTGTCAAACTATGTTAGCCTACTTAATATTACAATTCTGTTTTGAGGATTTGACAATTTAATGCTAATAAAGTCCATATTTATTGCTATAATAATTAAAGGCTATGACTAATGCTTTGTCTAACAGATAGCATTAGCACCTCTTTAGCTGTGACTAAATTATAAATAAAATTTAATTTGAAATCATGTCTCATACTTGAATTTTTCATTCTGTAAAAAGCAATATGACAGCTAACCTAATTATTTATTAAGAATTAAATGTCACTGTTATATTTGTAATAATAATACTTGAAACAAAGTTTGGTAAAAAAAAATAAAATAAATTTTGCTTACTACGCTAAAAAATAAATTACAAATATAATTTAAATTAATTAAAACAACAGCAAAAAAGAAAAACAACTGGAAAATGAATTATTCGACGCCAAAAAAAAACGCGTAAATGATCCAAAGGTGAACATCTGAAGCACTTCTGACAGAATAAATATCAGACGACATTTTTAACAGAAACGTGAGTACATGGACCCAGATGTTATATGTCGCTCTGTTGTAGCTTTTTTACCAAACAAAAGCTCTTTTTGTTAAAAGGAATTACGAATAGGTTTACTTAATGTATAAAACACGGCACATCAATGAAACAAACATGCAATCTTCTTGTCAACGTCCTTCGTGTCCACTAGATGGAGGCCTTTATTTGAGAACTTCTAGAGATTGCAGTTCTGTGAGGTGACCGAAATGAAAAGTCTTGAATAAATGTCCAAATTAGTTAGTTAACTTAAGCACTGATAGCTATCTGAAATTATATTTAAGCCTACTAAAATCCTTGAACAAGTGAGATCAAGTTCTGTCATGGGGTCTCAGTCTGATACCATATACAATTTGGGGGTTTGCATAATTAGGTTGCTAACAGCTAAAACAAATGTTTCACTGTAGAACAAACTGCTTTGTTGTATGTTAATGTTGTTTACCATGCTTGTTTACCTTAAGTCTGTTTTAGCTTCTGCTGATTCTACAGTTGCAGCCGGGTAAGTTGGCATTTCAAAAAGTGAAGAGAAAAAAACTCTATACACAACAATTCTTTCCAGTATCTTATTAAAAGCATTTTTATTCATTCAGTGCTTGCCAAACACTTTTTATTTTTACTTTTAGAGAAAAAATGTTTTTTTTTAATAGTATTTTTGCCAACTCTCTAATACAGACAAAATAACAATAAATCATAGTAAGAAAAAAAATCATTTTTGTTCTATTAGATAAATGGTTCTATTAGATACATTTTAACACTTCAAACCAGGATGACATTTCACTTGTGCATACACACACAGAGACAGTCAGAGAAACACAAGCTCTCTTAACCCAGTGCATGCATGTTTGTCAGTTCTGTTACCAACTGTCAAAACTCTTACCCTAAATGGGTAAAAATTAGCTAAATAGCTGCAATAATAATATAATGGAAAATAATATAATTATCTGTTTTACACATTTTTTTCACACAGGTAATTCCACCAATTTAAAGGCATGGTATGGTAACAATTGACACAAGATTTATAGAAACACATTTAAATCAAAAGAGAAACACAAGTTATATCAAAACAATTTATTGTTGTAGAATTAGGAAAAGTATCATATAGAGCTTTATATACAAACAAATAAATATTGCCAAAATAAAATATGATGGGAAAAATACGCAGACTAATTCGGATATCAAAGAAATCGTGGTTTTTGGCAATACAAGACACGTTTTACAGAAAATATTGTATTGTTACGGGATGTAACATCTTTGAAAATAAGTGTCATATTTTTAAAGAGCCCCTATAATGGGTCTTTGAAAATGACCTTCCATGCAGTGTGCAACACAACTCTAAGTGAATGAACACATCCAGCTGATATTTAAATCTGAAAGTGCACGTTGTTTAAAAATATAATTTTTTTTAATAAACGTTTTTTTTAAGAAAATGATTCATCATTCATCCGGATCTTTTGCCTGTTCGTATAGATGTCGACACGAAACCACCAAATATGAATTGCTGGATCCGGTAAAACGTGGACGCGCCTTTCCCTGCAAACACTGTGTAGGACTGATGATGACTGAACATTAATAAGTGATCGTTCTGGTGATATTGATGCATTTACTTGTCAACCGTTTGTTAATGGAAGGATCAGAAAAGTCTATTGATATATGGGACTTTATCAGAGCTTGGCAGGAACTTTATCAGCACACGCTTCATGGATCAGTTTCTTCCTCCATTTTACAAGTGTAAGTGATTAAAATGGATGCCTCCTTGTTTCTCTAACTTGCAAAATATGAATTTAAATGTGTTTTGTTACTTATAACCGCTCCACTTGGCTTGTACTGTATCTGGTTAACTCTATATTCTCATATCGCATATCTCATATCGTTCTTACGCATGTGCAGCGGTCAAGTTTCAAAATAGTTCAAATTTTGCCACTTTGTGGATTAATACTGAATGTGTGTCATTGTTTTTAGTTATTGTTAAGAATAGAGCAATGTGCAGGTGTTTAACTGCATTGCTTTAATGCACTCCTGCATTGGGCTCACACATACTGTATACTGGGCGTTTCTCTTCATCTTGCGCTGAATGTAGTTGACCAATCGCAACAGACTGGGTCATCAAACCAATCAGCACAGAGTAGCATCACGCTAAGGAGGGGTTTGGGAACAAATGAATCGCTGAACGAATCATATGGGAGTCATTGGGATATTTAGTCAAAAATAAATGCATATTATAAGACAATGAAAGTGTTTTTTGACCTTGCATGCATACCAGACTTGTTGGAGACCACCAAAACCAGAATATAACCTTTTATTATGCATAATAGGGGCTTTTTAAATTAATTTTTACATTGTTACATTTTATGAATGTAACATTTATGACATTTATAGAAATGTATATATACATCTATTTATGCTTATAAACAATTAGTGTCTATCTTTAGGCTGAACAAAACTAGAATGTTTTCACACTGACTTCACAGGTGACCTTGAACAATTACAGCATCAACCCGTGTTGTTTTGACTAGTAGACAGTCCTCTGCACTTTGAGGATGAGGAGTACGTGGAATCTGGAGTTGTATAAATGCATGTCAATCTGGTCTCCAAAACAGCAGCACCATCACAGCAACGTCAACGTACAGAGACTCTTAAGTACAGGCACTGGCTCCACATACCCAACTGACACTCAGATACACAGTAGCTTTGCCCAGAGGAAGCCCAGAAAGAGACTGCGTTTGGAGGAATGTCAGTCCATGGCTGTGTTTGTTCTGCGCTGCTCCTTGGATACTCAAAGTCTATCACTCGTCACAGTGTCTTTACAAAGTCAAAGAGACGTGAACTACAAAAGTAAACTATGTACGGCACACACAAACTGACCTGCCTTAGAGCAAAACCCTAAAACTCTTAAGTCAACAGGCTGCTGTAGTGAATGAATGGGTAATGTATAAACCTGTAGGTTGTAGTATGTAGGTCGTTTAGAGAGTCAGAATGGTCTAAAGACACCTTTACATACTGCTGCTTGTATATGCGCCTCGGGCGGGATTACATAGACAGGTCGAAAAAGGGTGAACTACATGTCCATATGGAAAGAGCTAAGCATGTCATTTAATTGTTAATGCAGAACTAATTATAAGCCAGAGCTTTGCTTAATGAAATGTGTTGCATTCAAGATCCTTATAATTCTGTGTGTGTAAGAGTTTGGTAAAATGTTTTATTTTTCCTACATTTCATGTAATTACTATAGTAATAACAATAAATTACACAATAATTACATGCAACTAACCCTAATTATATAGTAAGTACTAAATAATACTATCCAGTATTTAACCAAAGGTTTTAATACAATTCAAAAGTCATGTGGAGCAACAATCCAATAAACATTAATTCTTAAAATGCTATTATTATCTTGAATCATTCAAGAACTTAGTGGTTATTGTTTATTTATAGGTCACACCACATGATAACTGAAACTGTACTAGGCTTGCTATCTCCCCTTTTAAAAGTAAACAGTAGTAAAAGAATGTCAAACTATTTAGTCACAATATAATACATACACATACACATACACATACACATACACACACACACACACACACACACACACACACACACACACACACACACACACACACACACACACACACACACACACACACATACATACACATATATATATATATATATATATATATATATATATATATATATATATATATATATATATATATATACATAATGAGTGTGTATATACATAATATACACAAAGAATGGGGAAAATAAGTATTGAACATGTTAAAATTTTTCTCCGAAAACATATTTCCAAAGTTGCCGTCGACCTAAATTTTTCACCAGATGTTGATAACAACCAAAGAAATCTATTTATGAAAAGAAAATAAATCTAAATATTATTTCCACCAGGGGATACTCATTCCGAGATCCCTAGAGACTATGCAGCACCATTGATGTGACGAGATAAACCCAAGATATTCATAATCCTGATGGTGTGGTCGTCATGGGTCCTGAAAGACCACCGTGACAGACGAGTCCCCGCATTGATCGTTTGGGCCAACCTGACACCCCACTGGTGACCTACTCACACCTGCAGCTTCTCCACGATGGATGTCCAGCTTCTCCAGCCTCCGGCGCCTAGACTGCAGCTTCACACAGGAAGTTTGGCCAGAAGAAAAATAGTCATGCCCAACAGAGCCTAGTTTCTCTCAAGTTATCTTTCCCCTTCACTTTCTCAGAAGTTTTTTTCCTCTCCACTGTCACCACCGGCTTGCTTGGATCGGGACTTGTGGAGCTGTACTTCGGTGGATTTGCTCTTCAGTGTTTGAACTTGAACGCAGTGAAACTTAAACCACACTGAACTAAACTTAACTGAACTTCAACTCTGAAATCTGGACTTTACTACATCTATGTTAAGCCACTTTGACACAATCTACATTGTGAAAAGCGCTATATAAATATACATGAATTGAATTGAAGTTTACAAATTAAGTCATGTGTAATAAAATGAAATGATGCAGGGTAAAAGTGTTGAACACATGAAGAAAGGGAGGTGTAGAAAGGCAGTGAAAGCCCAGACAGCAGAAATCTCTCAGTAGTTATTCAGCAACCTTCTGACCTTCCTTATTGTAAATTAATATTAGCTGCTTCAGACCAACATCTACATTAGCAGGATGATGAAGATGAAACCAGGGTGGATATTTCAGCAAGACAATGATCAAAAGCACAGCCAAGGAAACTCTCAAATGCTTTCAGAGAAAAAAAATGAAGCTGTAGAATGGCCCAGCCAATCCCCTGACTTGAATCCAACAGAAAATATGAAAGAAATATCCTGATAAAACCTGATAATTGCCACATGAAAAACGTCAACAGCCACACAAAAACATGCTTGTGTAGGTCACATGTTCGCATCAACACAACAGATGACAAACCTACTTACAAAACATGTTATTTAAACAGATTCTCAGTTCTCACGCTCTCCTTCAAATGCTTTATGCAGTATTTGTGTAAAGTGTTACACCAGTAATGGTCAAACCATGCAGTTTCCGGTTGGGTATTTGATAGTGCTTCCTTTAAGAGTGAATCTGGTATAGAAGAGGACGTTCAGACTATGGTTGGCGACTCTTTTCTAGAAGGGCAGCAAAGGGGAGAAGGGCTCCTTTGTGTGTCTGGCGGAGGAACATAAAGTACAGTAGTGAGCTCTGATTACTCACTACTATGTGTGTGCGTGTGTGTGCGTGTGTGTGCGTGTGTGTGCGTGTGTGTGTGTGTGTGTGTGTGTGTGTGGGGGTGTGTGTGTGTGTGTGTGTGTGTGTGTGTGTGTGTGTGTGTGTGTGTGTGTAACATGAAGTGGGTGGAGGGCAATCGAGTGGTTCTGCCCTGTGTAGCACTGCTCTCAGAGCACTACACTAATATATCTCTCTCTCCTGCTTAAGCGTTTCCACAGGAACTCCAAAGCTCTGATCAAGGCAACAAATTACTAGATTGCCATCATTCCCACCGACTGACTACTGGGGTGTGTGGTAATAAAATATTTTCCAGACAAAAGAGAAAATTTAGTTTGTTCCATCCCCAAACTGTCCTATTTCAAGAGAAGTAAATGTAAAGCTTGTAAAAGCTCATTAAAGGTGTTCAGTGTCAATTAATAAAGATTATTTGTCATGCATGGTTCAATTAAGAATTTTTTAATTCTAAAAATTTGTCTTTACAGTGGAAAAACAGATTATTTAAATTTTTTAAATGTTCAAATTTGGGTGGCACAGCGGCTCAGTGGTTAGCACTGTTGCCTCACAGCAAGAAGGTTGCTGCCTCAAGTCCTGGCTGGGCCAATTGGCATTTTTGTGTGGAATTAACATGTTCTCCCTGTGTTCGCATGAGTTTTCTCCAGGTGCTCCGGTTTCCCCCACAGTCCAAAGACATGCACTATAGGTGAATTGAGTGAGCTAAATTGGCTGTAGTGTATGTGTGTGAATGTGAGATGATATGTGTGTTTCCAGTAATGGGTTGCAACTGGAAGGGCATCCACTGCGTAAAACATACTGTATGCTGGAATATGTGGTCCATTCCGCTGTGGCGACCCCTGATAAAAAAGGGACTAAGCCGAAGGCAAATGATTAAATTAAATGTTCAAATTTAATCTTCATTTTTTAAAGTTATTTTAAGAACCATTTAGTAAAACAATGACCCTTTAGATACAAGCATTTACTTTTGGAGAAGGTCCTGCCACAGTGACAGCCCTTGTACCCTAATTTCTGAGAGTGTACTTCAAATTTTTTAAGAGACATTATGTTATAATAAGCCATACAAATCTTGACACCTTTAAGATTTGAACATCTCATGTAGTGGCACCTTTGATAATTAGATTGAGCACACTTTAGTTTGAATAGTTTGAAAAACCCTAAAATCATAAAACAACAGGGAAAAAAACTAAAAGCCAGATATACAGCCACAAATCAAGAGTTGGTCACCAATTTTAATTAATTTGTTGCGTAACTTTTATTAAATAGTGACACAAGCCATAAATAAATTTAACCCAGGCTCATTCTGATTACATACCACTATATACATTTTTGGAGAGAGCAAAATACATCCCAGAAGGTGGATTTATTATTTTATTTTTTTTGCAGTTTTTGTTTTCATGAATCCACCAGAGACCGATGTGTATGCTTTTTCCATCCAACCTAACTTCCCTCTTCGCAAAACCCAACCAATAGTGTTTTAAAAAGCAGATTGACCCACCCAACCCCTTACCTAAACCCAACCGCAGTGTTTAAAAAAGCATTACAGAAAAAGAAAAGTCTTAGCTTGATTTTTACCACGTTTTCAGATTTTACCACATTCTCATTCTGATTTTTACTTGTTTATTTAATTTTAAGCTTTTGTTTTTGTCTCACCCGATTTCTGGGTGAGACAATATATTTATTTATAAATATTGATTAAAAATGAATAAATGTATTATTGTTATTATACAATTATTATTATAAATAAATAACAGAAAATAGTCCTAAACGTAACTGGAAAACAACGTAAAGACACAACTGGAGTGATGCTAAGAAATCTTTTGCATGAATAATAATTTCACTTGAATGAAATTCTATAGACAGTTGTATAGAATTGAAAAAAGATGTTTTGTAGAATTATCTGTTGTCTTAGACTCGGACACATGGCAAAGAATTCGGTTTATTAAGTCTTTACCTCCCTGACTCGTCATCCTCCTTTTTACTTCATCCAAAAATCTATCAGAAGGCATGCTTTGTAAGATCACCCAATAAAACTCACTGCGTGGCGTCGCCTCTGCATAAAAGGCTGTTACACTGGTTTCACAACGCATGAGCGGCGCGTGAGCAGCAAGTACTTTTTTTCCCAACATAGGCTCATTGTGAAAACGTAGCCCTGCGGACGTTTCTGGAGACAGCGAATTACGTACCCGGAGGCACGTATGGCTGCATTTAATTTAAATAACGAATGCTATGGGGCGGTGTGACGTGGTCAGCCGATCGTTCGCTCAGTCAGTCAGAAAGTCTGTCAAAAAGTCAATCGACAGCAGCCTCTGGTGGGTTTACGCGAGAACATCAGGCGCGAATGGCACTCGCAAGGGAAATTTGAGATCTCATAAAGCGTACACAGCGACCTCTGGCAGATTCGCGAAAACAAAAACTGCCGCCGGGACGTATTTCGCAGTCTCCAAAAACGTCCATAGAGGTACGTTTTCAGAATGAGCCCGGGTTGTTTTTTCCATGTACAGGTTAACAACCAAGACTTGCACCGGGAGAAGAGCATCGCGTCAGGGTCCAGCAGGAGCAGTGTGTGAGGCGCGCGGGTATGGTTCACTGCTCACATGCAGAGATGCGTCAGTTTGCTTTTTGATTAAACACATTGCTTTCACCAGCGTTGGTTTGGTTGCACATAGAGAATAACGTCTTTATAAACCCAGTCTTAATAAACACACTTTGTACATATAGTAACTCATAGCTCAAAGCATTTACTGGGGCACTGGCAATTTTTACTGGGCAAGGGCCCCAGTAAATTGGGTCTAGCGACGCCCGTGCTCTCAAGTCTGCCGACGTACATGTCAAGCTACTGGACAAACTCAAAACAGCGGAAAAGCAGTTCATACAGAGGTGTCATACTGCCTCGTAGCATTCGTTTTAAAGATGAAATGCAGCCATGCGTACTTCTGGCTCCATAATTCACGATCTCCAGCAATGCATATAGGGTTATGTTTTCAGATTGAGCCTATGTTAAATAAAGCACACCCTGATTTAATCAAGCTACTGTAGAATTGGATTAAGGACCATATGAGTGTTTTAGTGACCTGCATGTCTCCAGAGAGTCTTATGGTCTACATAGCACAGGTGTGCTGGATTACCGGGTGGAGGCCAGGTAAGTATGTAAGGGTCTTTGCATGGAGCCGCTGGGTCAGTGGGCCGTCATAAACTTCAGCCTAAACACAGAGCGGGAGGTGGAGGAGACACCGGTACCAGCCCTGCCCCGGGGCCGTCCTAGCAGATGAATGATATAATGCAGACCTTCTGCGAAAGACAACACACCCAGCGCCGCTTGAACCTGTTGTAGCCTCTGGACGTCAGAGCATGTGTCTGCATGCACCTGTACAGCTTAAGTACTGTACATTTAGAGTAATGGATGTGGACAGTTTAAAACTGTTAGTTCAACGAAAATGAAAATGTATTACCTTCATATTGCTCCAAACCTATACAACTTTTGTTCAGCAAATCTGAAATATGTTTGTCCCTCCACTGAAAGTCTACTCAACCAAAAATCTGATGCTTTGAAATGCTCCTAAAGAGAGGAGAAAATAAATCCATATGAATCAACCATTTCTAATGTTTAAATCTGTGTAGTATGGAACATCACCGAATTGGGCAGATTTTTGATGAATCAATCTAAAGCAGTAGTGTACATTTAATCAGACGGTGAACACATTTTCATCTCTCGGATTGGATTAAAAATGTCTTCATCTGTATCGCGAAGATAAACAAAATTTATATGGGGTTTGGTACAACGCAAGGGTGAGTCTAAATAATGACAAAATTGTAATTTGGGTTGTCAACCAACTCTTTAATCTCCAACTTTAACTGAACAGCTGGACGGGATGGATGGTAAAAATGATAGAAGATGTTCTCTTTGAAATATGACAGCCTGTGATTTTAGTCATGTGAAATGCATCACCTCAACCTCTTTGCCATCTCTCATTATGGGTGAGCTTTTGTTCAGTTCCTTGCTCTTGTTTTTTTGTCTTTTTTTATGCTTGCTTTCTCAGTCAAGTCTGTATTTCCCCTCAGAGATCCTGTCCTCTCCACTGCTGTTTAAAGTCCAAGTGAAACAGAAGACTTTTATTTCAGTGTGTTGATGTACTTCCAATTGAAGCAATATTCAGTAGGGGGCAGGGCTTTCTTTTTGCACATCATTCACTCATATTAAAATGACAGTAACAGTGGCGTGGTTAAGAATATTGTGGCAGAAGCATCAAATTGAGCTCAACGGAGAAGAACCGGCACTCCAATTACAACAGCAAACTTTGATTGAAGATCACCAAAACAAATTTTTTTTTCAGTGGATTGACTTGCACAGATTAAATGTTCACCTAAAGAATAACATCGTAAATTGATTTCACATAGACAACACAAGAATGAATCTCATTGGTTGCCATGCATTAAGCAAGATCCATACTTTTCTCCCACGCCTGACTGAAATCCAGATGATTATGCCATGTCATGTGACATGCAAGAATGAACCTCGTTGGCTGTCACGCATCAAGCAAGCACACTGGAGCTTCCATGACCAAATTTGAATGATGCAATTATTGTTCACTGCTCAGTCTTTTTGGGTTCTATTCTAACAATCTAGCCGCAAAGTCTAAAGCGCTGGCGCAAAAGTATTAAAGGCGTTTCTGAATCCACCTTTGCTATTTTAAGGATGAAAAATACACTCTGCGCCCCGGCGCTTGATTAAACAGGATTGTGCTAACTCTCTTAATGAGTTATGGGTGTGTTTTGAGCATAACATGCATTAAACCAATCAGAGTATCATCTCCTAGTCTAGAGTCTATTGTGTCACAACATGGTGCATTTTGTATTTAAGTGGAAAATCTGAACATTTTACTAGCAAGAAAACAGTTAAACAGACAATCTGCAGCGTGAGGATAACGAATGAGCCTCCTCCATTCGGCCTCTCTACTTTACTCCTTTACTTTCGTGGATAAGGAAACTGTGTTAAACGCACTTCACTGAAGACATCTATTAGCCTATACATAATTAATTTTGTTTGTTAAGTGCAAAAATTTGTTTCAAAACTATTTCTAAATTCAGTTCTAATTTCCAGCAAACGAATAAATGAACAATAATAATGAAGTGTGGTCAAAAAACTGAGGTAATCCAAACACACGTCCAATTCTTATGCCCCATATAGTGACACATACATCTCCAAACCTCTCAAAACCCGACAGATGGCTAAATCTAAACTTTCTTTAATTAAAGCAAATATAAATATGCATTTATTCATTCATCTTCTCTTCGGCGGAGTCCCTTTTTTAATCAGGGGTCGCCACATATAAATATGCATATAATAAATAGCACTGTCAATGATAAAAACATTATACAAATGCAAATTGTAATGAATAAACTGAAAAAGCCCCCTGATATGAAAGCAGTGGCTTTTCTATTTATGTAGAAAATAATCATTTTTATTTGTAATAATTTTTAGCAGTATTATAAGTATTTCTACCATTGTCATTATTCAGGTTGTTGTTGTTGTTGCAGTAATAGTAGCAGTCATTGTAGTAGTCGTGATTGTAGTAGTACTTGTGGTTGTAGAAGTAGTAGTTGTTATAGTTGTAGTAGTATCAGTAGTAGTAGAAGACGTTGTAGTAGTTGTTATTGGTGTAGTAGTATCAGTAGTAGCAGACGTTGTAGTAGTAGTAGTTGACATTGGTGTAGTAGTATTAGTAGTAATAGATGTTGTAGTAGCAGTCGTTGTTGTAGTATTAGTAGTAGCTACTAGTAGTAGACGTTGTGGTAGTAGTATCAGTTGTAGTAGAAATTGTTGTAGTTGTAGTCGGTATTGTAGTCGAATCAGTTGTAGTAGACATTGTAGTAATACACTGAAAAAAATATTCAAAGTTGATTCCTTGGATTTACACATTTTTTTACGTTAAGGGGTTGTAAACAATTTATTTGGGCTGAATTTAAACAAACAAATTAAGCTGAACATTGCTCAATTTAATTTGTTTGTTTAAATTCAACACAAAATAAATTTTTTGCAACAGTTTTTCATGCAACACTTTTTTCAGTGTAGTAGCATTAGTAATTCCTGTAGTAGTAGTTGGTGTTGTACTTGTAATTATTATTATTGTTGTTGTCAGTGTTACTATTAGTGTTGCTTTTTTTTTTTTTTACTGTCATTATTACTATCATTACATTACTTTCATGGTTGTAACTCCTCACCACTGATTTGTCTCTATCTATGTTCTATATATGTTCTATGCTTCATTTATTGACTGTTATACATGCTGTTTATGTATATATGTATCTTTTTTTGCCCTTCTCTGTGTAAACATGTACTCTGACATGTTCACCTAGTTACCTTTACATGCACACAAACATACATGCAAACGTGCACCTGCCAGAACCTGACTGTGTTGTTGATGTTGTTGTGGTTGTTTTTTAATCTGTTTTTGTTGTTTTGTTGTCTCTGTATGTGATCCTAATTTACGTACCACTTGCATATTCTAAAAAAAGAAAGAAAGAAAGAAAATATTAATTTTGTAACTTTTAATTATTTTTTTTTAATATAAAGAAATTTGTGTATTGCTGTACATCCTGTGTGTATTAAGCAATGTGTAAGCATTTGGACCTGCATAGGCACATAACTAACTCGCTCTGCGCTGGCCTTAAGACCAGCTTTTAGTTGGCCAATGGCATGGTCTATTTCAGTTCATCAAAATAGAAACACACCAACAATGCGCCGTAACACACCTCCTATTTCAAGAGTTCCCACTTAGATATGCTTGGCGTATAAAGCAGGTTTGGCATGCTGTCCCGGGAGAGAACCCTGAGCTCGGAGATATTTGAGCCCAGGGCTCCCGCCCGGTCGATAAGCATATCAGGAGATCCGAGATCAGGTAGGTCTCGAGAGCTCCCCCTTTTAGAAAAGGGAGGAAAAGTAGGAGAAGGGGTGAAAGGGGGGATTCTTCCAAACGAAGATAAAACATTAGGGAGAAAATGATCCATTTATAGTAAACTAGGATCACTCTGATTGGATTATTACTGATTACTGATGAGTGGCCAGACGTGCTCAATCATATCACGTGCTCCTCTCGAAATTAGTTTATGAAACTTCACTTAGACCAGCACGCCCATGAGTCTACAAAGTGGTGCAAATAGATTTACTATTTAAACAACGTGGTGCAAAACGTGAAAACTAGAGTTGCTCTGGTCTGAAAATAGCAACAAATCGCGCCACACATGCCTTATGCTTTATCGCGCCTCATGTTTGTTTATGGTTGCCTTATTTACTACTAATAAACAAAAACTTTTAATTGAGGAGCCAAAATCTCTCCATTTCAGAGACTGTTCAGAAGATTAAAATTAGGTTTGGTACTACATAAGGATGAGTAAATGACACATTTTTATTTTGTGGTGAACTAACACTAATCTCCCACTGTAACTGAACAGCTGGATGGTGAAAGACAGTTCTCTTTGAAATATGACAGATGACAGCCTGCGATCTTGGTCATGCGAAACGCTTCACCTCGACCTTTTCGTCATCTCTCATTCTGCACAGCCTTTTGTTCAGTTCCTCTTGTTTTTGTGCTTCCTTTCTCTTTCTGAGTCATGAAAATACTTGCAATTCCCTGCTGAGATCCAGTCCTCTCTCCTGCTGCTGATTGTTCAAAACCTCTAAACTGGGAAAATAGGATGTGTATGTTTCTTTTAAACACAGCTTTTTGCGGTTTCGCCAAGCGTTTTTCCAGCGAGTTACACGATAAAAAACCCAAAACTGGACTTAATCACGTTCCCTCCTCGCCACTTAACGTCAGAGGAACAAGAGGCTCTGAAACCAGACGATATCCTGAGGAGACCCAGACCAGACCACCCACATTCACACACATACAGAAAGAGAGAGAGAGAAAACAGAGGGACTCGCACTTGACAAAGACCTCGCACGGAAAACCTGAGCTGGCTGCGTTTCCACAGCCGCCCTTCTGTTCTCCAAGAATACCTGAAGCCATGACTTCATTCTTCATCTGGAGGAGACAGAAAATAGATGGCTGTGATCTCCTGGGGACAATCATGCACTGATGACTGAAACATATCAGAAGCTGGAGATCAAGGAGCGCGGCTGGGTGTGTTTATGAAAGCAGCATGGGATTTTATGTGAATGAGAGCGCATGTGTGTGTCTCTGAGAGCGAGAGAGAGAAAGAGAGTGGTAGAGAATGCAACCATTTCAATGAGTTTGTGCTAGGAGTTCATACATTGATTCTGTGCACAAAAAATAAATAAATAACTGAGTGAGATTAGCTAAAACAACAGCTTTCCACAGGTTGGCTGAAAGCAGGATAAAAACCAAACATATAGAGACCATGCAAGAACAAAAGTATAAGATCAAGATAACTTCAAAAGTTATGTTTAAACTAATAAAATCCCTTTAATGGTATGCATCCCAAGTCCCAACAAGGAAAGGATGCCTTTCTATGTGGATTTTGCATGTGTCTGCGTGGGTTTACTCTGGGTTTCTCCAACATCTCAAAGACATGTGATTTGAAGATTCTAAATGGCTTCTCCCTGGCTTGTTTGTGAAAAAGACTTGTGTATGTTTTACTGGTTCTGAATATCAAATAGTTGCTCAAATACTTAAAATAAAAAATAAATAATAATAATAATAATATATATGCGACGCAGTGGTGCAGTAGGTGGTGCAGTAGGTAGTGCTGTCGCCTCACAGCAAGAAGGTTGCTGGTTCGAGCCTCGGCTGGGTCAGTTGGCATTTCTGTGTGGAGTTTATATGTTTTCCCTGCGTTCGTGTGGGTTTCCTCCGGGTGCTTCGTTTTCCCCCACAGTCCAAAGACATGCGGTACAGGTGAATGCAACCCAAGCTCATTCCGAGAACGTAGTCCCGGGGACGTTTCTGGAGACTGCGAAATACATAGCCGGGGGTACGTGCGGCTGCATTTCATTTTTTTAAGCGAACGCTGCGGGGCGGTGTGACGCCGTTCCCTTCGGCGCTCGCCGGCCGGCCAGCCGGCCGCTCGCCTCCGTGTGGAGGGCTTTCCCGCTGCAACCAGTTTGTCCGGTTAGCTCTTCGTGTACTCGAGGCGCAGAGAGGGGCTGACCGCGACGACGACAACGACCGGGTTCGAGTCCGGGGAAGAGCGGTTCCAGGAATCAGGTAAGAAAACAAAAACAAAATCCAAAAAATGAAGCGAACAAGTTTGTCACAGGGTGAGAATGTGGTCAAAGTCCGAAAACGTGGTAAAAACCGGACGAGGGCTTTTCTTTTTCTGGACGGCTTTTGTGAACCATCGTTGGTTGGGTTTGGGGACGGAGGAGGGCGGGTCAGCCGATTGGCCGGTCGCACGGTCAATCATTCCGTCATGAAGACAGGCAGACGGGCGGAAGGTCGTTTGACAGCGGCCTCCAGCGGGTTTACGCGAGAACGGCGCGGGAAAAAGCGCGCACAGCGGCCTCTCGCGGACTCGCGAGAACAAAAACTGCACAAATACGTACCTCCCGGGACGTATTTCGCGGTCTCCAGAAACGTCCCCGGGACTACGTTCTCGGAATGAGCCTGGGTTGCATGAATTGGGTAGGCTAAATTGTACGTATGTATGTGTGTGTGAATAAGTGTGTATGTGTTTCCCAGTGATGGGTTGCAGCCGGAAGGGCATCCGCTGCATAAAACAAATGCTGGATAAGTTGGCGGTTCATTCCGCTGTGGCGACCCCAGATTAATAAAGGAACTAAGCCGAAAAGAAAATGAATGAATATACACATACAGGGTGGGTCATTTATATGGATACACCTTAATAAAATGGGAATGGTTGGTGATATTAACGTCCTGTTTGTGGCACATTAGTATATGTGAGGGGGCTCATGAAAGAATAAAGTTATGTTAAAACCAAGTACACTATTGTTTTTTCTTGTGAAATTCCCAATACGTTTGATGTGTCACATAACCCTCTTCCTATTGAAAAAAACAAAAGTTGGATCCAAGATGACACCCATTTTGAAAAGTTTGCCCCCTCACATATACTAATGTGCCACAAACAGGACACTAATATCACCAACCATTCCCATTTTATTAAGGTGTATCTATATAAATGGCCCACCCTGTATATATATATATATATATATATATATATATATATATATATATATATATATATATATATATATATATATATATATATATATATATATATATATATATATATATATATATATATATATATGTATGTATGTATGTATGTATGTATGTATGTATGTATATATGTATGTCTTGGGAACTAAAATAAGACTCTTTCAAGAAAACATTACTTTTCTATCTAGATCCTAGTGAATCGTCATAGTAAAATTATACTACATATCTATATTATGGGTGTTTCCCAGCACTGTGCTGGTTTATGGTTGTAAGGGCATCCGCTGCATAAAACCTATGGCAGAGTAGGTGACGGATCATTCTACTGTGGCAACCAAATTAGGAACTAAGATGAAAAAAAATGAATGAATGAATAAAATAGTGTCGGCTTTAGTAAAAGGCTTTGAATCATTGATAATTGACCAACTAAAACATTATTAGTCAGTTAATAATATTCTTCAGGATTACCATTCAGGGTTCAAATCGGAACAGAGTACTGTTACTGCAGCTACACTAGTCTTAAATGATATCACATCATCTTTAGACAGTAAACAGTCCTGTGCTGCTCTATTTATTGATTTATACAAAGCTTTTGACTCTATAGATCATAAACTAATGTTGCAGAGACTTAGGCTTTTAGGTTTTAGTCAACCTACTCTGAAATGGTTTGAAAATTATTTTTCAGAACGCACTCATTGTCTGTTAAAATTACAATTCATCCTTTCTTAAATGTCAACATTGAGGTTCCCCAAGGATCTGTTTTAGCTTTGTATTTTCTATTTACATTAACGATTTAGGTCATGGAATAGATTCAGCTAAAATACACCTGAATGCAGATGATACAATAATATACACAGCGGCACATTTCTTAAACCAAGCTGTACAGAATTTACAGAACGCTTTTCAAGTATTACAGTGTACGTTGCAGGATATAAAATTGGTTTTAAATTCAAAAAAGACTAAATATATGATTTTTAGCTGCGGCCGCACTAACGTGACAGACCAGACAATTACATCTTTGAATGATGTACAAATAGAAAGAGTTAGCTCCTACAAATATCTAGGTATTTCGATTGACGAGAGATTAGCCTTTGATATACACATGGACAAGTTATTGAAAAAGCTTAGGCCAAAATTAGGTTTCTTATACCGGTCAAAAAATTGTTTTCCTTATGAGGCCCATATGAAATTAATAAAGAGAACATTTTCGTCAATAATTGATTATGGTGATCATCTATATATGCATGCAGCTGCTACTCTTCTTAGAAAACTAGATTCTGTTTATCATGCAGCAATACGCTTTGTCACAGGCGCAGACTCACGGACGCATCACTGTATTTTGTATGATTCCTTAGACTGGTAATCTTAATATCAAAGGATAAAATTACATTTGTACTTATTTACTTCAAAGGTTCTCTGAGGTAAACTACCATCCTATCTTTCTAATTTGTTAACATTTCACATGAATAACCAACACACTAGATCTGGTTCCTGTATTCGTTTAACAGTCCCAAGGGTATTGTCAGAACTTGGCAAACATGCTTTTTGCTTTTATGCTAGCTCCTAGGGCTTGGAATGACCTGCAAAATCAGCTTAATCTTGACACACTTCCGACTCTGAGTACTTTTAAACATCTTCTGTACAATGTCTTAAAGGATACTTGTAATTGTTTTTTATGATCTGATCTTTTTATGAATGGTGATTTTGTAATTTTGTGGTATTGTTTTTTTTTTAAATATATGATTTATATGTGAAACTTTATGTGCTGTCTGCCGTCTTGACCAGGTCTCACTGGAAGAAGAGACAGTCCTGTTTCAATGTGATCTCCTGGCTAAATAAAGGAAATAATAATAATAATAATAATAATAATAATAATAATAATAATAATAATAATAATAATAAGTAACCAACTATTAAATACCCTGGCTGACCCAAAAAAGTCACACTCTCTAATATTTTATTGGACCACCTTTAGCTTGCATTAGCCGTGGAATCATTTCAATATGCTTCTGCAATGTCACAACATTTATTCCTGGAGCGTTCCTTTCCAGCACAACTTTTTAAGATTCTCAATAGAGTTAAGGTCTGGACTCTTTGGTGGCCAATCCATGTGTAACAATTATGCTCCATGCTTCTTGAACAAATCAAGGCTCGGCAGGGCATGATAATACAGTCTTCCTCAAAGATGATGGCTCTCCACTACTTTGAACAGTTTTAAGCCAATTGTAGTTGTTTCAGCAATCTCTTCAGGTATTTTGTTTGCCTGATGCGTGAACAATAATTTGTTTCTTCTGAAACAGATTGACATCTTTTGCACAAGCACAGGATGTGTCTCTGACATGGATGTTTAAGAAAAGAGATGCTACTCTCTACATCAGTTTGGTTTAAATAACTTGTTACCAGCTGAAACATATAATACATGCAGTAATTCCCAATGGTAGGCTATTACCATTTGGTAGTTAAATGCAAATTGGGCCTTTTTGATGGACGATGTATAATTACATTTAAAATATTTTGATAAATGCACAAGAATTTAAAAGAAATGTAAATTATTACTTAATTAAATTATAAAATAGTTGGTAAATATCCACTGGATCCTGGGATTAGGGTTATAAGTGGATCATAACCTTCTTATGAACACAATGCGGTGGGAAACATTAATGCATTAATGTGTGGTAACGTTCTCTGGACTCATATGTTGATCTGAGCAACTGAAAGCAGGCCAGTTCAGCTTAGAGCTGTTATCTAATGATACATTAGTTTGGGAAAAGCCATTTTTAACACCAGCATGACGGGCCCGCCTTATTTTGACCACAGGTTAATCCTCCTTGTCCTGAAGGCATCTTCACATTTATCTAACCATATTCCTCTCCACAGTCCCAGGTTAAATCAAGGGCCTGTGAGATTTGAGACCCCAGCACCTTTTCAGAGTTTTTAGTAACTCTGATGTTGAGGTCAGTGACTTCCTTACTCTGTAAGCCTCCAGCTATAGGTCAGCATGTCTCTCTTTGCAGACACAGATGTGTTTTAGCGTGGTATGCTTTATCTAGGACCACCAGGTCTCTGACTTTACTTATAGCCTCGGGAGGGGAATCAGTCCCCGAGCTCAAAGGCCAAGTCCAATCCCACTGTCACCATCTCAAAACATTCCACTCTTGCTCAATCCTCAAAGCCTTGAGACATTTTGGCTACATGCCCTGCCAAAAAAAAAAGTTTAGGATTTAGGATTTTAGGATTTAGACACCTGAGGCAGATTTTATGCTTGTTCGTCCTGGCGAAGCTCCTCGGTGCCCAAAGGCAATGAATTAAAAATTAGTCTCCTCATATCTTAAAGAGTTCTGAAGGCTGAACCAATTAAATCACAGCAGATGTTGCAGAGGGTATTGAGTGCAACTACTTCCTGTTACAGTGCTTGCATGCACACACACAAAGAAATCTTCTTTTTGGCATGTATTTAAATTTTCTACAGTACCCTACATAGCACAGTTTTAAGAGATTTTTTGGTGATGGTTGATGCTGAAGGGCAAATTACCTTTGCTGTCATTTAATATATTTGTAATGAACATGATGCAGCACGGTGGCGCAGTTGTTATCACTGTCGCCTCACAGTAAGAAGGTCGCTGATTCGAGCCTCGGCTAAGCCAGTTTGCATTTCTGTGTGGAGTTTGCATGTTCTCCCAGTGTTCGTGTGGGTTTCCTCCGGGTGCTCTGGTTTCCCCCACTAGTCCAAAAACATGCACTATAGGTGAATTAGTTAAACTAAATTGTCCGTAGTGTATGTGTGAATGAGTGTGTATGGATGTTTCCCAGTGATGGGTTGCAGCTGGAAGGGCATCTGCTGTGTAGAACATATGCTGGATAAGTTGGCGGTTCATTCCGCTGTGGCGATCCCAGATTATTAAAGGGACTAAGCTGAAAAGAAAATGAATGAATGAATAATTTCTGCAGGCATCCTGTAGGATGTACTCAAGACAACAACTCATCATTTCAAACTCACAGCAGCATCAAACTACGCCTTTGTTCAACCCTGGCTCATTCTGAAAACGTACCTCTATGTACATTTCTGGAGAGCACCAAATATGTCCCAGTTTTTGTTTTAGCAAATCCACAAGAGGCCGCTGTGTACGCTATTTGAGATCTCAAATTTCTCTCGCGAGTGCCATTCACACCTGCTGTTCTCATGTAAATCCACCAGAGGTCACTGTCGACTGACTGTTTGACTGACTGACTGACTGACCAATCGACTGCCCTATCTGCTCCTTCCCTAAACCCAACCAATAGTTATTTTTTTAAAAAGCACCCTTTGAACAGCGACCAACCACTTCCCTAAACCAAACCTACAGTTTTAAAAGCAATCCAGAAAAATAAAAGCCTCTCGTTTACCACATTCACACCCTGTTATTTACTTTTGGATTCTGATTTAGTCTTACCTGCTTTCTGGAACCGTTCTTCACCAGACTTGAACCCCGTCATCGTGGTCAACTCCTCTCTGCGTTTCAAGTCCTCCAATGTACCAAACTGGTAACAGCGGTAATGCTGTCCATACAGAGATAAGCGGTTAGCTGGTAATCGCGAAAAGGAACGGCATCATACCGCCCCGTTGCATTTGTTTTTTAAAACTGCATAATTCTGGCTACATAATTCGCGATCTCCAGAAATGTAGATAGGGCTACGTCTTCAGAATGAGCCTATGTTCCCTTTTGTTTGTTGTGAATATGTGCCCTCTAGTGGTGAAAATTACATACTGTGCCTTTAACCAATTCTCCATTTAAAGAAACAACACTGAAAGATGAGATAAAAAATCTGTAGTTTGCAATTTGTACTTGCAAGAGCTTATTTGATGTCAAACATAAAAGATGTTCCATATAGTGTGGCGCAGTTAACACTATGTCTGACAAGCTCAAAGCACAATTTGAGCTTCTCAAAATATGTTGCAATACCCAGTCCCGCTAATAAAAATTAAAATTATAGCTTTTATAATTATACAGATTTCACTTAAGAAACATGATCAACAGCCTATTGATTGCTTCTTTGCATATATGTTATCACTAGATTGAATGGGCATTATCAGTGGTTATCAGCTGATAGATGAGGGTCAGTAGGGGCCTTCTGCGCCTACTGGTAGGCTCAGAAGGCTATTATCATCCATCCACATGGTTAATCAGCTAAACTAATAGAGAAGACTCCAGATCTAGATCTGTTTTTACATTACTATGATGGTTGGGTTATCTATATCTGATTAACCATGTGGATGGATAATAACAGCCCCCTGAGCCTACCAGTAGGCACAGAAAGCCCTACTGGCCCATATCTATAATAACCACTGACAATGCCCATTCAATCGGGTGATAACGTTCGAATTGGCTGGTCATTATTAGTTTGGTGACACTAGGATCTCAGTCTATGTCCAAAGTCTACAGCCTCCCTCCTCCCTAGCACCACCTGTCTAGCTACATAGAGTTCTGATTGAATTTATATGGATGATTTTTTTTTACACTCTTGGGTTCTTTGCAGCAGAAACAGCATGTTGTCTTTCTGTATTTCTTCAGGTTTACAGAGCAGGTCTGCATACTCCATCAGCACCGTAACACGTCTGTCAAATCAAACCCACAGTATATACATCTGCATGTTCTATCTATATTGGATTTAAACCGTACTTCCTGGCAAATTAATGATGGATAATCTCAGATGAAATAAATACATACAGAGCTACAACTACAACTAAGCTGGCAAACACATTTTCTGTTTTAAAAGAACTAATATTTCTCTGTGGAAATGCCTAAACAGCCCCAAAAAGTCTTATGATCAATCAATACTCATGCCTTGTACAAGAACAGATGCATTACATCAAAGCTGAGATAGACGAAACATGAATGAAGGCGGGCAAGGTGGCAGATGAAGAGGGTGCAGATGGAGGGAGAGGATGAAGACAGCTGCAGTGAGAAGAAGATGAGAGGACGAAGAGCAGGGATGTTGACAGGGCAGCTCTGGCTCACAGGCACACATCTGGCAAGAGATTACAGCTGGCACGCCAGTATGCATGAGTAGGAGTGCTACGTATACGCTTTTACCAACTGCACATAGGAAGTCATTAATTTTCATTGGCAATTTGAGAATCAACAGTGGCTGTTGGTCATTCAACAAAGTCAAGGCAATGAGTAAAAGAGCAGTGAATTGATAAAACTAATAAAATGTACAAAACCCGACAGGACAAATAAATTCACCTGTCATTAGTTTTACCAGCTGCTTTGAAGTCCATGTAAACCAGGACATTGCTGAGACTTTTATTTGCATATGCTGATTACCATTGAGGGGGGGTGGGGCTTTGTTTGGTAACACTTTATTTTGATAGTCCATTTAAATATTAGTAGACTGTCTGCTTAATATCTGTTGATACTGCTCCTTCAACAGACATTTAACTGACTATAAGAAACTTTGCAAGTACATGTCAACTTACAGTACACTAACCCAAACCCCAACCTAACAGTCTACATATAATCTAGTGAGATGTAGTTGGCATGTAGATGCAATGTAACTTAAATTCAACAAACGGACCATCAAAATAAAGTGTTTTAACTAAAAGGGGCGTGGCTTACTACTTTGTACTTACATCAACATTAACATACGATGTGCTTAATGTGTTCATAATGTACTGCAGAACCCTTCTTGAGGTGGGATATGGGTTAGGTCAAGAAAAGGTTTAGTGGTATGGGTAAGTTTAAGGGTGGGTTAAGTGTCAGGCAGTCGCCAGAGCCACCCTGTTTTGTTGTGCCACAGACACACACACATCCTGTATAAAGCAACTCTACTCTGTCAGTGTTGGTCCTGAAACTCACACCATGAGTCTTTTCTCGATCATCTCCCTGGTTCCATGCTCCTCAGACTCTGGTTTTCTGTCAGCCCCAGCAAACCCATTAGTTACATTGACTGTTACTTCCTGGATTCGCTCTTGTGTCGTGTGTGTCTGCATCGGATCCCCTGAAAACTCATCTCTCCAGCTAAGACTTTACACTTACATTGAAATAAAGGTACGCGAGCTGTCACTGGGGTGGTATCTTTTGAAAAGGTACAAATTTGTACCTAAATGGTCCATATTAATACCTCACGGGTAAAAATTAGTACCTAAAAAGTACAAAAGGGTTCCACTTAAAATTTTTAGGTACTTATATGTACTTTTGAGGTACCAATATGGACCCTCAAGTACAAATGTGTACCTTTTGAATAGGTACCACCCCAGTGACACCTTCCGTACCTTAGCTTCCGTAACAGAGAGTGTATCATCTGTTTCTAAGGGTGCAATCACACTATGCTATCTGGATGATTTCTGTCAGGCACATTTCCTGGTTTGTTTGACAAGTGTGAGTGCTCCGAATTGGGCCCAGGTGCAGTTAAGTTGGCCCTGGCCTGGTTGGAAGAGGTGTGCCAGAGCACGGTTCGGTTGGGCTTTGGCGCAGTACACTTGATCTTTTATGTGAAGCTGCTTTGACACAATCTACATTGTAAAAGCGCTATACAAATAAAGGTGAATTGAATTGAATTGAACTTGTAGTGTGAGTGCAAAGTGCACCTGAGCCCAAAACAGAAGACTCAATATCGCTCTTAAGGGACTGTTTCATATGGATTTATTAATCATTTTTACCTTTCAATGAATACACTGTCGTAGTTTATTTATTAAGACACAAACCCCTCACTGCATGTCAGTTGCACCTTCAGCAAACCTCCTAATACATGCAGCACAAGGACAAAATTTATGAGCGTCAAAAGTGCTGGATCTGTCCTGCAAAAATATTTACATATTGACTAAATTAATACAAAACAATATAATTGAGCAATGTCCACTGTGCTGAGCGAGAGCGCTTGTCTTCCTTTTAAACTGATTAGTCGCATCATTCATTATGTAAGCATGCTCAAGTTTGGAAGGTAAAGATGTAGCGTGAGTGCAGGCCATTGAGGCAGAGGGGAGGGGGGACAATCACGCTTCGGCGCGGTTCAAGGCAACTGTAGCTAGTGTGAGTACGCCCTAAGTCTGTAAAGGCATCTCTCACTAAGATCTCCATCCAGATAAGCATAAACATGAATAATTGAGGTCAGAGGCCCAGAAGTCTAGATACTAACACGGGACATGAGCCAGGGGTTCCCTTACTGTCATAAAAACTTGTAAGGTGCAGGCAACCATTGTCTCTCAATTGACAAGATATCTTGAGGTCAACAGGATTTGAGGTCAACAGAATTAACAGTGATTGTTTGTAATCAGCAGTGACTATCGATGGAAGCTCAGATAAGTTTAATGCATAACAAATTCGCAAATCCCCCAAAACTTTTTTTATATCAGCTGCCTCTTTCTTTTCCATCTCCCCTCTCTTTCTTCTCCATATCATTTTCTCCCCCCACCTTCATTTGCCCTTTGATGTGAAATGCATCTCAAATCTGAGTACATCATGATCACATTAAAACAGTTACCCGCTTGCCAGTGAGGCATTCACTCTTTGATGAAAGGGGAAAAAATGAGAAGAAAAAAGTGACAGAGGTGGGCTTGTCAAACTCAAAATCCCTGTTCGGATCCTGCCTCGGCACGCATGGACAAGCAGGGCTTTCCCCCGAACAGCTTTTAACTAAAGCAGCATTGCCATAAATCACATTAGATTCTCTCTCTCTCTCTCTCTCTCTCTATATGTATATATATATATATATATATATATATATATATATATATATATATATATATATATATATATATATATATATATATATATATATAATAGTGTATAATGTCTGTTTTATGTGGGGATAAAGGTAAGATATGATTGTAATGCTTCTATTCTGCCGACAAACTACCCGACAAGCTTGGGTCTCTCTCTTCACATCTCTCTTTCTCTGACCCGCAGGCTTTCGCAGACCCAGGTAGCAAAGAATTTTGACCCAGATTTGGCATAAAGCTAGCACAGCAGGCATTCATCCGGCTCTGGCATACAGCATGTGGGCCAAACATGGCCCAGTTTTGACAGAGGTGGCACCGTCTTTAAGGTGGCACACAAGACATGGGCCAGATGTCAAATGTAGTATTTGGCCCAGATGTTAAAAATTCATATATGGGACACGTAAGTTTGGCCTATCTTGACCCAAATTTAAAATACATTTAAATTATTTTTAAAGTAAAGAAATGTTTTTTATGCACAAAGTCATTTCCATCTTCCTGTTTGCATGGAAATAAGACTAGGCCCAGATATGGTCTATGTTCGGCCTGTATAGCCAGGTCTATGTTCGGCCTGTATGTTCGGCCTGTAAAGCCGAACATGTTCATGAGTATCCGAGTATGTTCGGCCTGTAAAGCCAGACTTGGTCCAGTCATGTACCGTAATTCACTGCAGCATGTGGGACAAGCAAAAGCTGATTGTGTGGGCCAGAGCTGGGCAAAAGAAATTTTGCTATGTGGGGATTTAGCCTTGAATTCAAAAGGTAGCAAGGGTGTAACATTTATATAACAAGATTGAGGTTTTGACCAATCACGATGCACTGGATGGCTGGCCAATCAAAAGCATACCACACTTTTCAGAACAATGAATTGAACAAATATTAACATGTTTTAGCAGGAATAGCAGAGATGAGCAGCATTACTGTAGCTTTTTTAAACCTTAAACCATGTAAACACACTGTAAACACATTGCATTAATAGCTAAACTGTACATCAACTTTAAAAACTGGACTGACAATTTACTAGAACTTCTAGGTTAAGCTGCTTTGACACAAATCTACATTGTAAAAGCACTATAGAAACAAAGATGGATTGAATTAAACCAAATACCCCAAATAATATTCTTTTTAGCAACGCCAATTGATCCCTTTAAAGGTCAATGCAATTAGAGATCATACTTTGCAGGTCTGTGGAAAACTCGACTCAGTGGTCTTTGTGACTCGTCACAGTTTTAAATAAAGCAGGTAGCACACCGCTCGCTGCGTGGCGCTGCGTGGCGATACGCGGCGCTCTGCCGAGCGGCGCTTCTTGTGTGCGACCTGCTTAAGGAGAGTCACTGTATTGGTGGAAATATATTTAGAAAGGATTTTCTAAAGTTTGTGATTTTATAGGATATACTTTATTTTGATGGTCCCCTTTAGACATGGTACCCTCTGTTGACTATACAAATCTCTGGAACTACATGTCTCCAACTTAGCAGAAAAAGTTGACATGTACTTGCAATGTTACTTATAGTCAGTAGGATGTCCGTTGGGGTTCAATTAAAATAAAGTGTTAGCAGATGTGAGACGATGCTGCTGGGAAACCCTGGGTTCAACTCAAGCGAGTGATTTGACAGCCATGTATGCCCATACTCAGAATTTGTGCTCTGCATTTCACCCATCCAAGTGAATAAATACAGAAGAAGTAGTTGCAGCCATTTACTACGATGCCTGGGGAACAATTAGGGTAGAGTGACCAGATTTTAGGGTGACCTTGTTTTCCAATGACAGTCCCAATTTTTGTTGTCTTTTCCTCAACTAGGGCTGTTTGAATTAAAAATACAAATGTACAAAAAGTATTGTTCTTGTTGTCTAAGTTCACAGATAATCATCATTAGCTATGTTTCCATACAAAAAATGCAAATGAACTTTATGCGCAAAACCAGATTATCGCATTAAAGATGTGCAAATAAAGCAGTGTTTCCATCCAACGAGTCAAAGTGAACAAAATCGTCACTTCCTGATTAACTGGCGCCAAATATCAACTGTAAAAAATGAATTTACTGTGGTAGGAGAACCTGCGTCAATATTTTCTTCATCTAATAAATGACTTGCACCTCAGAAGGCAATCCTGACACGCAGTAAACATGCGGTGGCATTTGTAGGTGTCAGACGCGGAGAACAGATGCCCTTGATTCTGGAGGTCATTAATAATATAATAACACTAATACTTAAACGGTAAGGCGTTTTAGAATGACCAAAACAACAGTTCAGATGGTTTACAATGTGCTCAGCCTGCTGGTTTGTCCATTCATACACATTTTCATCATCACATGATCTCTTATAACAAAATCACATGACCTTTTTTAATGCGCATACTAAATTTGTGTGGTAAAAGTGTTTCCATGGGTAGTTTATGCGCATCTTTTCTTATCGAATAAAAAGTTTATCCTACTCAGTTATGCGCATAAGTTTTTTATGGGCATTTTTTTATGGGCATCTTCGCGTTTTCATCAACCGTTTTTTATGCGCGTATCCAAAATGCACAATTACTGTGTAGACAGCACAGTTGGCTCACAGCAAAAAGGTCACTGGTTCGAGTCCCGACTGAACCAGAAGGTCTTTCTGTGCGGAGCTTGGATGTTCTCCCCATGTCTGCTTGGGTTTCCTCCTGTTTCCCCCACAGTCCAAAGACATGCAATATAGCTTAATTGAATAAATTAAACTGTCTGTAGTGTGAATGTAAGAGTGTGTGTTTCCAGGCACTAAGGGTTATGCTCTCAAAGCTGGGTTATTGTTGCAAAATATACACCAGCAAAATATATGCCAGGCAGTTTGTTCCACTGTGGTGACCCCTGATGAAGCAGGGAATATGCCGAAGGAAAGTGAGTGAGAGAATGAGAAAGCCAAAGGAAAGTAGTGAGTGAATGAGATTTAGATGCTATTTTGACCACTGAATAATAAAATGTCCCAGCGCATGATTCCGGATTAAAAAAAAAAAATCTTGAATGGTTATAAAAATCCTTATAATCATTAAAATAATTTATAAAAATAATACAAATTATTAGTTTAAAAATCTTGATAGATATTAATGATATAACGTAGTTCTGGCAACTTTCTACTTCTCTTCGAACCTCGTTGTCGTGGTCAACTTCGCTCTGCATCTCTAGTCCGTCGAGCTACCTGACAAACTGGTATCAGTGGAAAAGCCGTCCATATGGAGGTAAGCGGTCATCTGTAAGCGAGAAAAGGAACGGCATCATAGCACCCTGTAGCGCTCGTTTTAAAGATGAAATGCAGCCATACGTAGCTCTGGCTACATAATTTGCAGTCTCCAGAAATGTATGTAGGGTTATGTTTTCAGAAAATGTCAAGCTTTTTTAAACACCACTTCCCGATTTTGAACCAAAGTCAGAAACACTCACTTTACGGTGAGTTCTTTTGAACACTCCCTGTTGCGGCAAGTATAAAAGTCTCGTCCATTTCTTGAGGTGCACGCACAGTCAGCGGAAGTTCGCGATGTGGCGCCAGGCAAAAGTATTAATCCAGCTTTAGAATGAGGCAAGCGTGTGAAAGACAGTGCTAGTCATTTGCTCCCACTACCTGTACTTTGAATTGAACCTGCAGTATTTGGACCATTTGGCCACAACTTTAATAACTCAACCAATGATTATTGCATTCACATCACTTTCAGCAGAACTGAATGCTTTTCCAATCTAGCTACACAAATCAGAAGCTAGCATGGAAACCAGGTATTCACCTCTTTATGACAAAAGTGGCCTCAGCAAGAAAATACACCCTGGTACACTGCATGCATTTTAATAAGTTTGCAGTGTTTGTTTTAGCAAATACCAGAGGCCACTGTGTACACATTTTCAGATCTCACAATTATCTTGCGAGTGCCATTTGCACCTGATGTTCTCACGTAAATCCACCAGAGGCCGCTGTGTACGATTTTTCAGATCTCAAATTTCTCTCACGAGTGCCATTTGCACCTGATGTTCTCACGTAAATCTACCAGAGGCCGCTGTGTACGCTTTTTCAGATCTCAAATTTGTATCGCATATGTCATTTGCACTCAATGTTCTCACGTAAATCCACCAGAGGCTGCTGTGTACATTTTTTTAGATCTTAAATTTGTCTCGCAAATGCCATTTGCACCATATGTTCTCATGTAAATCCACCAGAGGTTGCTGTCGACTGAGTGACCAACCGACCGATCCCCCCCACCCTACCCCTTCCCTAAACCTACCAATAGTGTTTTAAAAAGCTATGCAGAAAAGAAAAGCCCTTGCCTGATTTTTACCACGTTTCAGATTTTACCACATCCTCACCCTGTTATTTACTTGTTTATTTTATCTTTTAGCTTTTGTTTTTGTCTTACCTACTTTCTGGAACCATTCTTTGCTGGACCCGAACCTCGTTGTCGTGGTCAACTTCGCTCTGCATCTCTAGTCCGTCGAGCTACCAGACAAACTGATAACAGTGGAAAAGCCGTCCATATGGAGGTAAGCGCTCATCTGTAAGCAAGAAAAGGAACGGCGTCATAGCACCCTGTAGCACTCGTTTTAAATATGAAATGCAGCCATACGTAGCTCTGGTTACATAATTTGCAGTCTCCAGAAATGTATGTAGGGTTATGTTTTCAGAATGAGCCTGTGTTGAAAATGTCAAGCTTTTTTAAACACCACTTCTCGATTTTGAACCAAAGTTAAAAACAGAATAACGTAATCAAGTAAATCAACCCAATTGCTGACATTAAACAATGGATGCACATCAACAACTAATAATATGTAATAACATCCAAAATGCATCCTAAAAAGTCCAAAAAAAAGTTTAAAGCTTAACAATACACTGGAAATATTGAAGTTTAATCCTGTAGTAGCATAAGTTTCTTTTAAAAGAAACCTTCAAGTCGGGGTTTGTTTGACAGACTGCAGAGGATTTTTAAAAGCAGTATCAAACTCTTGCACAATATCCTTAAAAAGCCAAATAAGCAAGTCAATAAAGATTGCAGACACGTGCTCAAGGTCCGTTTAAGCAGTACAAAAGTGAGTTGGTTTTCCTGTGGGAATCCCTGAAGGCATTTAGGGCAGAATTAGCTGTCTGGGCTGCTGAATCACACAGTGTAAGGGCTCTAGAGAGGATCTGCTCTTTCATCAACTGTGCAATAATGCTAAATCTTATTTGTTTTTCTTCCAGGAGTTTGAAGCTTGTGCGTGTGTGTGAAAGGGATGGCATTTGGAGGAGGGGGGGATGAAGGAATCCCATCTTGCCTCGGGGCAAGTTGGCACCTGACTGCTTAACAAAGCCCTGGTCAGAGGTCAAAGGTCAGGTGTCACGGAGAGAGAGCCCCTACGAGGAGGGTGCTGAATAAACGGCAGCTAAATCTTCCTTTATGTCCCTTTAACTCATCCTCTCCTTCGTTGTCCTCCCTTCTTTCCTGGGCTCTCTCTTTATCAGTCTGGGCCAGGCGTCTTGGGCTCTATTCTCTCTCTGTGTGAAGTATGTAAGACAGGGGTGAATGTAAACCCAAAGGCTCCTCAATCATCTGCTGGGGGGAAACAGTTTAAAGCCTCAATCCCCACTCTAAGTCTATTGTTTATTGGGTGACACCGAAGGTGCAGAAAGACTGACAATACTCTGGCACTGCACATGTTGAAAAGCTCTGGAAATATGACATTGCAGTGCAAGTTTGTTTTAAGGTTAACCTTCATGCTTTGTTTGTATATGAGCAATTCATAAAGCTCAAAAAAACATATTCATAAGCCAATACCTAACTGGATGTTTTCAGAACTGACATGTTAAAACTTGCTCATGTTTTAAACATTTTGTCATCAGAATGAATCAGTGCAATCAATTGCATATCTCTCTCATTTAACCTGATCTAGATAACTAACGTGGTAGAAGAGCGCTTCATGAAGGAACTGGGTTCCTATCATCCACAATGTTCACTGCTGTCCTGGCCCTTAAACATGGAATCTGACTGAACCTGAACTTTACTTCATAAAAAAAGAAAGATTTTTACAGTGCACTACACGGTTTGCAGTGTGGGCGACACGGTGGCTCAATGGTTAGCACTGTTGCCTTACAGCAAGAAGGTCGCTGGTTCGAGTCCCGGCTGTGTCAGTTGCCATTTCTCTGTGAAGTTTGCATGTTTTCCCCCACAGTCCAAAGACATGCACTATAGGTGACTTGAATAAACTAAATTTACTGCAGTGTATGTGTGTGAATGAGAGTGTATGGGTGTTTCCCAGTACTGGGTTGCAGCTGGAAGGGCATCCGCTGTGTAAAACATATGCTGGATAAATTGGCGGATCATTCTGCTGTCGCGACCCCTGATGAGTAAGGGGACTAAGCTGAAGAAAATGAATAAATGAATGTTTGCAGCGTCTTCAGACAAAATGTATCAAAGATAGTGATAGTAGTTGTGCCGGCAGCTAGCTCTCTGCAACTCTCACATGGTCGCCCACTGAAGCTGAGCAGGGCTGTGCCTGATCAGCACCTGGATCGGAGACCACATGGGAAAGCTAGGTTGCTGCCGGAAGTGGTGTTAGTGAGGCCAGCAGGGGGTGCCCAACCTGCGGTCTGTGTGGGTCCTAATGCCCCAGTATAGCGACGGGGACTCTATTCTGCACAGTAAGCGCTGTCTTTTGGATGAGATGTTAAACCGAGGTCCTGACTGTGGTCATAAAAAATCCCAGGTTTTTCTTCGAAAAAGAGTAGGGGTTTAACCCCGGCATCCTGGCCAAATCTGCCTACTGACCTCTGTCCATCATGGCCTCCTAACCATCCCCATATCATTATTGGCTTAATCACTCAGACTCCTCTCCACCAATCAGCTGGTGTGTGGTGTGCGGTCTGGCGCAAAATGGCTGCCGTCGCGTCATCCAGGTACTACAGGCACATACTGCCATAAGAGTCAGCAGTGCAACATGCAATCATCGTATCACCCAAACTGTAAAGTCCTTTGAAATCATATTGTGTTAAACTGACTTAAAACAGCTTGCAAAACTTGTAAAATTAAGTTAGAACAATATTATTCATTCATTCATATTCTTTTCTGCTTAGTCCCGTAATTAAACTGGGGTCACCACAGCGGAATGAACCGCCATCTTTTTGGGCATCTGCTGCGTAAAACATATGCTGGATATGTTGGTGGTTCATTCCGCTGTGGCAACCCCTGATTAATAAAGGGACTAAGCCGAAAAGAACAGAAAATGAATGAATGAATGAATGAAAAAAATAGAAACATATGCTGTCATGAATAATTGATCATATAACTTTTTACAGTGCATAGTAAATGAGAATATTACATTTACTATACACTGTAAAATGCTTGTGATAAGGACCAGAAAACATTGGCAAAGTCGTTTTTTACTTCTTTTTTGCCACACAAAACGTGTTGGAGCATTGTATGATTACAGTTGAACCACTAAAGTCATTTGGGATGTTTTAACAATACTTTTGGCTTTGAACATCTCAGGACCAGTGCTGTCTATGGAGGATGAGAGAGCTCTTTGATTTCATCTAAAATATCTTCATTCGTGTTCTGAAGATGAACGAAGACCTCAGGAATTTATACCAACATAAAGGCGAGTAATTAATAACAGAATCTTCATTCTTGAGTGAACTAACATTTCAAAATCCATCATTCTTAATGACTAAGTTCTGAAAGTCTGAGCTTAACAATTAGTCCGCTCAAGAAACTTAACATTATATACAGAATTAACTTTTTTATCAGTCTCATGCTCCTGACTTTTGTGAACATGCTCCTGACCATTTGGTGAGGCCGCAATAATGTTCTTGTTTCTTCGTTTTGGTTTTTCAAAATGCCATAAGCCATGAAACTTGTGTTTAATGAATTACCGAGAACCATGGTTTCAGAAATCTTGTTTAATGTTTTGCTGAAACAAAAAATCATCTTAAATGCCCTGAGGGTGAGTAAATTAAACAGCACTTTTTTCATTTCTAGGCGAACATTAAGAATAAAAATAATGACGTTATGGAGGATTAATGGGAGTCTGAATGGACTGGGTTTCCCCTTCTCTGTCTCCAATTGCTTCTTCCTCTTCGTCTCGTTCTGCTCCATTGCTCTTTAAATCAGCAAACGCCTCGGGTTTCCCCTTTCTCTGTAGTGTTGTTTTTACACCTCCCGTTTTTCATTCTCCCTCTGTCCGCTAAATTCCTCCTTCTTGTTTTCTAAACATCTCCTCCTTGTTCTGTGAAGTGTCTCCCTTGTTCTCTCGTTCCTCCTTCGTGTCTTTCCTCTCTCTCTCGTGCTGCTTTGAGGTGTTGTTTTTCTGAAGGGCCAGACATCCTCTGAATGGCATGCAGCAACTGCTTCTTTTCATTCTTCACTCTCGCCTTTATTCCTCTACTTCACCTTCTCCTCCCCTTCATCTCGAGCCAACACTTAAAGCAGCCAGAGAGTCGAGCGTGAAGAGAAAGCAGGAGATTTAGCCTGAGAGCAGGTCACAGCAAAAGGAGCGAGAAGAGGATAAAAGAGAGTGTGTGTGTCTGCAAACAGCGCTGCGTTTGCTCCACAAACTTAAACGGATGGCCAGATGCTGAAACCTTTTTTCATTTTAAAAACAAAAGAAGCTGAAGTGCTACCAAAGGGTGTGCATGTGTGAAGGAGACCATATTGGCGATTTAGCAATTCAACTTGTCAGCTCATAAGCTTCCCTTTGTCCTCACGGTGAGGCTAAACCTGTTCCATCCCTATAATTCACTCCTTCAATAAAAAGACTTATGTTTGCTCCAGTGGCCCTGAGTAGCCCTGCTGCCCTTTCTCCAAAATACTCCACCCCATCCCCTAAACCCCACACACCTTCAACCCAATCCACTGCTTACACATTATCTATTTAAACTCTTCAGGGCATTAGCAATTAAAGCACCTCATTTCTGTATAATATAATATAATATAATATAATATAATATAATATAATATAATATAATATAATATAATATAGTGACTAAATGTGTGCATCCTTATGCAATTTATTACGCAGTTCTACACTAGAGAAATAGCAGTGTTATTTCAACTCTAACAGAGTTAACTCCAAATGAGTGAACATATTGTCCAAATATTTTCAGAGTTAAAATAACGTTCTTAATAGAGTTACTTGTTCAACACTATGAAGGAGTTATATTTACACAGTATTGAGTTAAAAAATAACTCTGGTCTACACTACTGGGAGTCGATTGTTCCCAGACTCCAGTGTAAAAAGTGAAAGATTTACACTTTTTACAAACTAAGACTTTAAAAGATTTTAAAAATGCATGACCTTTATATTGTAGTCAGATTTTTGGTTCAAATGAATTCCCGGATGTTGCAAATAACACCAACAAGTGTTGGTTACCTTTAACTGCTTGATTTTACAGTGGACCACACAGCTTTGGACCCTGACTGTGTTTATTTATCAAAATGTAACTCTATAATGCGACTTTACTCTGAAATGCTTTAACACCGATAATTTAACACTGATGAAGTTGCTGTGTACTTTTTAGGCACGATGGTTTTTGTATTTAACTAAAATTAGAATCGTAAACTTTTTACTTGGGGAAAAAAAACGACAATTTAAATAAAAAATGAATATATAGTCATGATTGCTTGTTAAATTATGCACAGGGATTGGTCTATATTGGCAATATTCATTGGTTAATGTTTTGTTAAATAATTCTGTGACTTTCTATGCATATAAATCCAATGAAGGGAAGTAGACCAAAACATTACATTAAATAAATCTTTAAACAAGTATTGATAGTGTACAGGAATATTTGTTTCCTTCTTCCACATATTTTTATTATTTAGATAAACTTGATGTACTAAGCTTTTAAATAAAAGTAAATAAAAGCTACATTTAAAAATTCTGAATGCACAATATGCCGAACCTTGAGGTGGATGGACTACAGCAGCAAAAGATCACACTGAGTGCCACTTCTGTCAGCTAAGAACAGGAATCTGAGGCTATAATTTGCTCAGACTCACCAAAATTGGACAATATATGATTGAAAAAACGTTGCCTGATAAGTCTCGATTTCTGTTGCGACATTCGGATGGTATAGGGTCAGAATTTGGCGGTGACAACACAAAAGCATGGATCCATCCCACCTTGTATCAACAGTTCAGGCTGCTGGTGGTGGTGTAATGGTGTGGGGGATATTTTCTTGGCACACTTTGAGCCCCATAAGTACCAATTGAGCATTGTGTCAGCGCCAAAGCCTACCTGAGTATTGTTGCTGACCATGTCCATCCCTTTATGACCACAGTGAGTGTATCAATCTTCTGATGGCTACCTCCAGCAGAATAACGCACATTATCATAAAGTGCAAATCATCTCAGACTGGTTTCTTGAACATGACAATAAGTTCACTGTACTCAAATGGCCTCCACATACACCAGACTCAGTCCAATAGAGCAACTATTGCGGGAGATTCGCATCATGGATGTGCAGGCAACAAAACTGCAGCAACAGCGTGATGCTATCATGTCAATATGGACCAAAATCTCTGAGGAATCTTTCCAGTACCTTGTTGAATCTATGCCACGAAGGATTAAGGCAGTTCTGAAGGCAAAAGGGGTCCAACCCAGTACTGGTATGTGTGTGTGTGTGTGTGTGTGTGTGTGTGAGTGTATATAGCGTAGCATAGCACGATTTATTTTCGAACCTTTAAATAAACTAGAGTACCTTATTTTAAAATGGTTCAAAATCATTTTTTAATGGTAATGAATAAATAAAACTGCATGACGAATAAGAAACACACACACCACAAATGGATACACATATTTTTCTGATGTAACGGATTTATAAATAGCCGTATCTGTTAATCTGGATTAGAAAGCCCAGGTCAGGCTATCTGTGCCTGCTATCTCATTTCACCTCTCACTCTCTGTCTCTCGTACTGCTTAGACAATAAAGAAATGGTTTTAGTGCCAAATTATTCTGTGGAGTTTTTCCACAGTAATCCCTGTGTCTATACACACACACACATACACAAGACATCGCTCCACTATATCCTGTAATTCTGGGAAACACAATCCCTTGCTTGAATGTGATGCCCGGTGTGTTAAATGTGTTTAGAGGATCTCCCTCTCTTTCCAGCGCACTCACCGGGCTTTTAATGGATTTGACTATAATGAAAAACTGCCGATGGATTAAAGCAGAACGTGAGCGCAAACAGAGTCGTCATCTACGCTGCAGGATGAACAGAACCAGTCCATAATCCTGCAAATGGCTGGCGTGTGAGAATAAATAGGTTAGAGGACAATCTGTGACAAAAAGGAAGGAATTACTGCACGCTCAGGAATTGTGAAGGTTGTATCTTCTGGCAGGTTCTCACCGACAGAGTTTCCTAATTAATGTTTGGGAAGCACATGCCCATATATTTCCACCCATAACAACGATAAGGGAACATAAATAGTTGTTCACATCACTCCTTCCCAACAGTCCTTCCGGAGTCCCTCCTCCACCTCCACTTTGTTTTTACTGACGGCGCACCATTAAACATGTTCCAGCCACCTTTAAAACTGAAGATTCCTTGTTGAAACTTTTAAGTTTAATAGAAAACGTGGTGGTATGTATGGATGGATAGATAGACAGAAGGAAATGTATAGATGAATAGCTAGATGTATAGATAGACAGACAAACAGATGGATGGATGGATGGATGGATGGATTGAGAGATAGACAGATAGATGTATAGATAGACAGATGAATGAATGGATGGATGGACGGATAGATGTATAGATGGATGGATGGGTGGATGATGGACAGATAGATGTATAGATAGACAGATGAATGAATGGATGGATGGACGGATAGATGTATAGATGGATGGATGGGTGGATAATGGACAGATAGATGTATAGATGGATAGAAGAAAGGATAGATGGATGGATAGATGGAATGATAGATAGATGGGTAGATGGACAGAGGGATAGACAGATGTACAGATAGATTAGTGGACGGATGGCGGGATAGGTAGATAGATGTTTGAATAGAAGGATGGGCGGACAGAGGGATAGATAGATAAATAAATGTATATATAGATGTGTATATATAGATGGATGGATGGACAGAAGATTAGATGATGAATGGACGGATTGATGGAAGGATAGATGTATAGATAGACAGATGGACAGAGGGATCAAAAGATAGATGTATAGACAGATGGGCGCATATACGGACGGACAGAGCGATGGATGGATGGATGGATGGATGGATGGATGGATATAAATGTATAGATGGATAGACAAATAGATAGATGGATGGACGGACTGATGGATGGAGGGATAGATAGAGGGATAGTGGGATAAAAAGATAGATGTATAGATAGATGGACAGACAGAGGGATAGAAAGATATATGTATAGATAGATGGATGGATGGCCAGATGGATGGATGTATGGATGGATAGAAGAAAGGATAGATGGATGGATAGATGGAATGATAGATAGATGGGTAGATGGACAGAGGGATAGATAGATGTACAGATAGATTAGTGGACGGATGGCGGGATAGGTAGATAGATGTTTGAATAGAAGGGGGGGGCGGACAGAGGGATAGATAGATAAATAAATTTATATATAGATGTGTATATATAGATGGATGGATGGACAGAAGATTAGATGATGGATGGACGGATTGATGGAGGGATAGATGTATAGATAGACAGATGGACAGAGGGATCAAAAGATAGATGTATAGACAGATGGGCGCATATACGGACGGACAAAGCGATAGATAGATGGATGGATGGATGTATGGATATAAATGTATAGATGGATAGACAAATAGATAGATGGATGGATGGACGGACGGATGGATGGAGGTATTGATAGATAGAGGGATAGTGGGATAAAAAGATAGATGTATAGATCAGGCATGTCCAAGCTCGGTCCTGGAGGGCCGGTGTCCTGCAAAGTTTAGTTCCAACCCCAATTAGACACACCTGGGCTAGCTAATCAAGCACTTACTAGTCTTTCCAGAAACATCCGTGCAGGTGTGTTGAGGCAAGTTGGAGCTAAAATCTGCAGGACACCGGCCCTCCAGGACCGAGTTTGTACACCCCTGGTATAGATAGATGGACAGACAGAGGGATGGAAAGATATATGTATGTATAGATAGATAGATAGATAGATAGATAGATAGATAGATAGATAGATAGATAGATAGATAGATAGATAGATAGATAGATAGATAGATAGATAGATGGCTCAGTAAACAAACAGATGGACACAGTTCTACACAGGTAGATGACTGTAAATACAAACAGAGGCATGGTTTTAAGTAACCATTGAAAAGAATTTGGCTCTTAAAATTCTCTTTCACACTGACACTCACAAACACACACTCCCTGCTGTTTGAGTGACTGACGAGCGCAAGTAGAGAGTTCATCAAAAAGCACTTAGCGTCCTCAACACATCCTCTTATCAGTTCCTTTTATCGCTCTCTCCTTCTCTTTGGCTCTCTCTCCCTCCCTTCTTTTGTCTCTCCGTCTAACAGAGACAAAGTGGGAGTTCCATGGGGGGTTCAGGGATGAGTTGTGTGTGCGTGTGTGTGTGTGTGTAAAGGATGAACTGACGGATGGATGAATGCTGTTGAAGAGCGACCATTTAGCTGATAGTGATCAGCCAGCTGAACTCAGATCCCCCACCTAACTCATCTACCTCCCTCTGTTCCCCCCCAGCTCTACACTCCATCCATCCTTTTGTTCCGGGCCTGCATGTCTCTACTTCTCCTCATTGTTGCTCTGATTGAGCCTCAGTAGCTCCCCTATCACCACACACACACATTCCCTCTCATCTCGGATCAAATCCTCCATCCCTCCCCCCTCCAGAGTATTAACCTACCCAGTTCCTCAAAGAATGTCGCAGCTGGACTAATCCTTCAGATTGCAGACCTGAGACTTCTGAAGAACCAGATGTAGCTGTGCTGTCAGTTTACACTAGGTGTATATTTTCAAACAGGATCTCAGAGGCAGTGGCTTTACAGTTTTGATAATTAATTTATAAACATTCTTTACTGATCGTATGTTCCAATTTAATCTTAAAGGATTAGTTCACCTTAAAATCTAAATTACCCCACAATTTACCCCATCCAGAAAAAAAGTAATTAAAATAACAATGCTTTAAATTAGTAAGAAATATACAATCAGATATTTATCAAATCTTTCAACCCAACTGACAAAGACAGACAGACAGACAGACAGACAGACAGACAGACAGACAGACAGACAGACAGACAGACAGACAGACAGACAGATAGATAGATAGATAGATAGATAGATAGATAGATAGATAGATAGATAGATAGATAGATAGATAGATAGATAGATAGATAGATAGATAGATAGATAGATAGATAGATAGATAGATAGATAGATAGATAGATATGAATTTGTCCAACTACTGACTGAATTTTCCAAGCTTTACGATTTGATCATTTCATACAAATTCACAAATTCCTACAACACAGACTCATTGGGGAATAAGTGCCCAGGGCAACATTTTTGAGAAAATGCAAATTCATTCCCTGGCATACATCCAGCGGCAATTCATGTGTAAAACGAACACTACGGGGGTGGTTTGATGCTGCAGACAACTTCTGTTATTTTTCACAATACTACTGACCGCTAACCTCTGTATGGATGGCTCGATTGGTGCGGTCAGATTGCTCGGTAACTTGCCTTGTATGGCGTCAGACTTGGGACCCAAATGCCAAAATATAACATGGATAAACAGGCAGTGGGCAGAGTTACACAAACCAAAACAAAGACAGACATATTTTCAAAGGAGAATGACTGATTGTTGTACCATTGAACAGCCTATGAACACCCCTAGAACCACCAAGCTAGACATAGAATAGGCTAAAATTTTAGGTTTTACATTGATTTTACGAGCAGCACAGTGACACGGTTAGCACTGTCACCTCACAGCAAAAAGGTAGTTGGTTTGAGTCTCGGCTGGGCCAGTTGGCCTTTCTGTGTGGAGTTTGCATGTTCTCTTGTGTTGGGTTTCCTCCGGCCACTCCGGTTTCTCCAACAAGTCCAAAGACATGCACTATAGGTGAATTGAATAAACTAAACTGGCCGTAGTGTATGTGTGAATGAGTTTGTATGGGTGTTTCCCAGTACTGGGTTGCGACTAGAAGGTCATCTGCTGCGTAAAAAAAAATGCTGGAATAGTTGGCAGTTCATTCCGCTGTGGCAAGCTCTGAAATCTCAGCTAATTGAAAAATGAATGAACATTGATTTTACTACATTTAAATGTCTTTTTTAGCTATCAGTTACCACATTAAGTGATGGTAAAATCATTGTTAATCTATGGCTTCTCGCTTTAGCATGACTGAAGTAACTGTAGAACTCACTGTTGAAACTTTCTCAGCTATGTTTTGACAAAACATGTGAGATTGCTGGTAGCCATTCAGTCAGGAAGCTGCCAGGTTAGTAAAGCTTAAAACAGGAAATGGACATACCTGCCTGGAGGCCCGGATTCACGGCTTTGTACCTTTCATATCAGATCAACACTTTGAGAAACAAAAGCCATTTTCTTTAAGAACAATAACATTGTGTTGCAGAGAGAGAGATTCGGTTCTGCCCTGGAGGAGAAACACTTTCTCTACTAGCATATCAAACGATGTCAGTTGCTGAGGGAAGGATAAAACAAATGAAGTGGTTGTTTATTGAACTCACAAGAACGCTTTCAGGAGAGGGAAAACGAGAATGAAAGAAAGAAAGAACGAAAAATGGGTCGAAATGTGAGTCTGAGAAGCAAATTCCCTGTATCCTTTGCTTTGTTAGCTTCCGTCTGAGGTCAGAAACCCGAATCCATCAGACAGTCTGGAAAAGGCCATTCTGTAATTTACACTATTAACTGCAATAAACCTGATTTTCACACATGACAGAGTTTTGAACGCTGAATTAAGCTTCTGTACTCTTTTCCTTCTTTCTCGCTCTCTTACATTCAGCTCAGACCATAGATTTAAACCCTTGTTTTAAAATCAAACATACACAACAACAAGAGAATTCTGACAGAATCTAATAATTGCTAATGATGCAATGTTCAAATCAGCATAGAGGTACACCACAAATCGAGCAATCATTTAAAACCAATTCAGGTCGAATTTAAAGAGACCCTATTTTGAGTTTTTGAAAAGGAGCATCCATGCAGTGTGTAACACAGCTGTAAGTGAATGAAAACATCCAGTTGAGGTTTAAATCTGAAAGTGAACCATGTTTTATTGGTTCTTTAACAAAATAGTCGACTCAGAGGCGAATAAATGAATCGAGTTGGGTTCGGATCTTTTGCCTGAATGCATCGAAGTTGATACGATACATTACCAAATATAAAGTGCCGGATCCAGTAAAATGTGAAAGCGCCTTTCCCTTCAGACACTAGATGGAGATTCGGCTGTGGGGAATAAAGGGTTAAAGTTAATTTTCACAACAACACCACAGTATAGCCAACCATATGCTGTGTTTGTTCCTGCCATTTTTTTGATGTTTGATGCAATAAGCTACTCTGCAATGATGAACTCGTCGGCCATTTGCTAGTTAAAAGAAGGAGCATTAGAGACTATTACGTATGTCAGACTTTGACAGGGACTTTGTCAGTAACTGTTACAGCTCATATGGACCGGTTTCTTCTTCCTCCGGATGATAAAATTTAAGTGTAATTGTTGCCTCCTTTTGTTTAGTTTGCAAAATATGTGTTTAATTGTGTGTTGTAACTTGCAACCGCTCCGCATGGCTTGTAATCACTTATCTATTATAGATCAATGCTTGTACTGTATCTCTCAGGTTAAATATTTATGGGGCTATTCACATATTGCGTCCAAAACTATGATAAAAAAACGCAACGCATGCTTCTTCCTTTACTGATATAAATGCATTTCTGAACTTGCAATACTTTGCCATTTGTTTTTGCTATTGCCACCATCAGCTGTTACTACACATGCGGTCATTTTTCAAAACAGTTCAATTTTTGCCACTGTGTGGAATAATCTTGAATGTGTGTGGTTGTTACTAGTCGGGGTTAGGTTTAAGAGTAGAGTAATATGCTGGTGTTTAACTTCATTGGGCTCTCAGTGCTACTTCGTAATCGTGCTGAACTTAGTAGATAGGGTTGGGTATCGTTAGGGGTGGCAATTTTGAGACCGGTGCTAAATCGATACTTTTAAAACAGTAGCAGTGCCAAAACGGTGCCTGAACTGATTCTTTTTAGCCACAAAGTTATTTGACAAAAAAATACATATATTTTAATCATTATAATTGAACATTATAAATATATATATATATATATATATATATATATATATATATATATATATATATATATATATATATTTTTTTTTTTTTTTTTTTTTTTTTTTTATAATAAGCTTAGAGTAAACATCAAATCATATTTTATATATTTGAATTGCATTAATATACTTCTTTTGATCATTTGTTTGTTCAAGATTTGTTACATTACATTAGCTCACCACTAACCTGTGGAAAGGCTGTCATCAAAATCAGGGAACACCTTTTTTTCTGGGTTAGGGGCTTGTGACTACTTTTACATGGACGTCAGTGATCTAATGATTTGCCTTAATCTGATTAAGACAAAAAACTGAGTCAGGTGTTTCCATGAGTTGCTTTTTGAATGTTACATTCATGATTCCCAGTTACATGTTATAGCACATACTGTAGATCCTATGAATGTTTCCTCCGCAGTTTGTGTCTGTGGTCCTTTAAGATAATCAAAAATCACTGTTTACGTGGTAGACTCTTGATCAGAGTATTGTCTTAATCATATTAAAATCAGAGTATTGTGCAAATGTAAATGTACTCACTGAAAGTGCCAGATGATGTCACAAGCTGTCAAAGACTGTCCATTCCTCACCTTTAAGTTGATTCCATGAGCCCTCAAATTTCATAAGTTTGACGTGTTTCCCCTCTTACACACAACTTTTGTAAAGCATCTGTTGCATGTTAGTGTGTCAGAATCCTTGCTGGTAATATACAGCCATACTTTAGAATGCTTAGTTTAAGCAAATTAGATGAATGCGATCATGCGTGTTGATGAAGGGAGTCGCTCACTGCATGCGCCGTACTGCGTGCTTTGACTTCGATAAGCAACAAGAACAAACGTCTGACATTGCGTACTTATGTGTGACTTTGATGCACCTCTTGATGCTTCATAAGGGCGTCACACACCAGATGTGCCGCTCAGAGCCGCAACACGACGTGCACATGACAGTTGAAAGTATCACACACCAAACGCGCACATTCGCATGTTATTTAAAATGAAACTTTTCAGATGGTGCGGACAGCCGCCGACTTGTGGCACCGGTGTGCGTACCCTGATAGAAACCTATGTTTAGAATTCTAAAATGCATGGCGTGGCGCGATGCGTCGCCGAGCGGTGCTTCTGGTGTGAGACCTGCTTTACGTTCTTGTCGCAGCTTCAATGGCACCGGAATTAGGCACCGAAATTCATATGCTTATTCGGTCCGGTGCGTAACGGATACAAAGGCCATAATGGCACCGGGTTTCGGTACCCAACCCCACCAGTAGACCAATCACAACAGACTTAGTCATCGGACCAATCACAGCAGATTAGCCTAACGCAAAGGAGGGGTTTGAGAACAAATGAATCACTGAACAAATCATATGGGAGTTGTTGGGATAGTTAGGTAATTATCTAAAAATAAATGCATATTATAAGAATGAAAGTGCTTTTGACTATGCATGCATATCAGCCTGTTGTTGGAGACCCCCAAAACCAAAATATGACCTTTTATGATGCAAATAGGGGCTCTTTAAATTCACTTATTATAATGGACAATTCTTTATTCATATTAGTGTTTGTTTGTTGAAAGACCCACACTTCACTGAGATAGATCCAGAAGCTAATTTTTCCTATTTTGACTGCTATGCCACAATAAATTGTCAAAATAACCCATGGAAGAAGGCTTTAACACCAAGCAGAATCTTGTGTTGATTGTCGCTTCAGTATGACTGAGCAAAGTTGAATGTGCTGGCCAGTGTGTTATTTAAATTAATAATATTTAAATGACAATAGGATACTTTTTAATTTAAATCTTTAACAGGTTCCTATGTATTTTTATAATAATATATGATGTAATAAATGTGTATTTAAAAAGTAAGTATTGTTCTCATATTTCTTCATTCTAAATATTAGACCCTTTTCAAACTTCCGGGTTTCTCAGTAGCGGAAGTCGTCATAGTTGGGAAAAGTTCGAGTGCTGTGAATGGGAGAATACAACAAATGTTTTTTTTTTACAATCTCATTTGCTGAAATAATAAAAGAAAAACACCACAAGGGTGTTATAAAGACTTCAGAAAAAGGAAAAAATTGTGTGAGACGGCAGCCAGAGAGGGAATACTAGCCTCTTTCACACAGTAATATCGGTAAATATCTGGAAAATGTCCGGAACGACTTTACCGGTGAATTCAAAAAAGCGCTGCTTACACAGGTGAGGACGTTACGGAATTTTTCCGGAAAAGACCATTCACACATCCATTTAAAAATACCAGTAAATCTGACATCATCAACCAAAAATGAACTCTTTAACGGCTGCACTTGTATTTGTAAACATTCGACTGCATTACAAACTCTGTGGATGGATAAGTATTGTGAAAAGTTTCAATGAAAACATATGGAGGAACACTTTCACATGTGGAGATGTACACAATATGTGTGTGTGCTTGCGCTCACCGGCTGCTTCATGTGCACACGCATCAGAGCTTGAAGGTAAACAAACAGCGGTTTATCATAAGCATTTTATTGATAATTTTTTTCCAAAGTTGGCATTAAGAAGGAACATAAAAACGTTATCTGACTAACATCTAGCAACTAAATGTGTCTGGAAAAACATTCAAGGGCTTTTATCTTCATAAACAGCGCGGATGTGAATGCGTCTGAACGTTCTGATTGGCTTAAGTAGACTTCCTTCTGCGTTCACACAGCGCAGCATGGTCTGTATGTGTGAAAGGTCTGTATGTGTGAAAGGGGCTAATGCTAAATTTGCTATCCTGTCCCCATAGATGCTGCATTAGAAACACCTCGCATGCTGATCACTGCTAAACGAATCATAACAGGCTTGTGAAAAGGGTCCATTAGCAAATGCTTTTGGTACACCAAAAGTGTGGTTATGATGACCATCCAACAAGCTAACCCAGTAAAAAATAGTGCTTAAATGTCACTAAACCTCATAATGAAATAGAAAAAGAAGCCAATAACTGCAAAAGAAGTCCACTTTTAAGAAAAAAGAACCACCACTTTCACCAGACTGGCTACAGGCCTGATACTATACTTTTGGGGCTATTTAGTCCCCACAATGTAAGGAATACAAGGCACATTTATATAAACCTTAACGTCCCTTACCCCAACCATTTATTTCTGGCGGACAAAATCAAGTGCCTTCCTCCATTTTGTTTTCATCAAAGAAGCCAATTCATTTAGAGATGCTGTGGAAAAAAAATAATTATAATCCATTATTGAACAGGTTTCTGTATTTTGTGATTCACAGAGGTTCTCCACAATATATAAGAAATAATGCACACAGTATATAGAGAGAGAAATAAATCTGTTATGCATGACCAACCCAGACAATATATTTGTCAATAAAAGTGGCGTGCTTATTTGATATCATTATTTTTAGCATTAAAAGTAAATATTATACGTTCCCATAATTTAAAAGTGTTAATAACCAGAAAACACTCATGACTTATACCAACTTTAACATTAACATGTTGCTAATGTTAATCTAATAGCATGCAACATTATTAAGAAAAATTTGTTTTCATCAATTTTTCAGTGTAATTATTGAGTATGCTTCTCATCTAGGGATGGCTTACTAGGGATGGGTTTACTAGGGATGGCTGACGTTAAACTGACATTTCGACACAGTGTTGAAATCCCAAAGCGCAAGTGTTTCGAAACACTGCACTGAACCATGATCCTAAACACCCGGGTCATATGACTAAAGTAATTCAAAACATCGGTCATTTCAGAAACATTTAGAGACCTGGCAAATCTGTGTTTGATTGGCGTGGTCGGAAAAAAACTCTATCTCATGTAGCCTAGTGGACTATGCATGTTCTCAGAGTAACTGTGCTGCAAATGTCTTGAGTTCCAATCCCGACTTGTACAAATACTCCTAAATTCTGATTTGTTTATTCATTTCATTAATGTTAATTTTTTAAGACCAAAACAAGACATATTTATTCACAAGGTGTTCATTCGGATGTCAGACCAATGTTAAAACAAAACACGGCACAAGAACAGAGCACTTAAAAACTCATGTCTATAACCGCATCACCCTAGAGTCGATCCATTTTTCTCTGCATGCTAATCAGGAATTCTCACCACTTCACTAAATCACTTGGAACCTCAATTCTACAATGTGGAGAATAAACGCATGTGCGATCAATTTGCGTAGAGCAATACATAAAAATGGCCACTAGTTGTCACTGTAAAGACGGGTTTTGAAAACATTTTGAAGCTTCGACACATTTGCTTCGACTGATACGGTGTTTCATGAAGCCTTGCTCTGCCAACCACTACTCATGACCTTCTTTTCAAGAGTGCACCTGCTAAATAGGAAGCGTTCTAGGCTTTGAAACAGAGCAGACATGTTTGAAGAAGTACTTCAAAACACCCACACATGCTCATCACACAAAAACTTGTACTTAAATACCACTATCATAACAAAGTCACACTAATGACTCACATTGTCCCTTTTGTACATTCAAACACACCCAAACTAGTGGTTCAAAGCCCCGAAAGCGTGTTGAAGTCCTCAAACCAAAATGTAGCATAATTTGCAGGAAAGTCTTGTTACGTAAAGAGCGATGATGTTATTTTGACCTTGTCTCTCAGCTAACCACCGTCTACAAGAGTTTATGTGAGAACACTAGCGTCTGTGACACTAACTGGCCATTATAATTAGCTCTCGTTTTCTGGAAACAATACAGGGCTTCAGTGCAAGCCAATTCGAGGAATCCCGTCAACGTTTCTGGAGCAGCCAGATGCAGGCTGAGTGACTGGACAAGGCACCGTTTGGTCTAGAGAAGTTAAATGTGGTTTGGAGATGAATGTGTGTGTTTGTGTAGCTAATGTTTGTTTAGGTTTCGCCAAAACCTGACACAGCAAACTCCATCATTTCAATTATCGTCTTATTAGAGAGCAGTATGGGGAAAATTACGTCAATCAGAAATTATTCTGCCACAAGGCCAATTCACACCCCGCCAACAGACCAATGGCAACAGACTCACGAATTAGCCTCTGCAGCCTGATCTGTACCTGAGATTGTTGAGTACTTGGATTGAAGACTACCTGGGAAAACTATATTGCTGTTAGAAGTGATGTCAGTGAAACCAGCAGACTATGTGGCATCTAATACCCCAGTATAGTGATAAGAACACTATTAAACACTATTAGAAATTAAACCTGACACACTGTAGTGGTTAAACATCCAACCACACTTATCTTAAAACAAGGCTCACCTACCCTGATCCTGGAAATCTGCCTTCCTTTCTGCAGATTTCAATTGCAATGCTGATCAAACACACCTGTCTGTAATTATTAAATAAGTGCTGAGTCAGGTCCTAATTTCCTAATTGATTGGTTCAGGTGTGTTTGATAAGGGTTAAGCTGAACTCTGCAGGAAGGTAGATCTCCAGGAACAGGGTTGAGGACCTCTGTCGTAAAGAGTATGGGTGTAACCATGGTGAAAAGTACATAGAGGGACGTGTGGTAGAAAATACCAAAAAGGCTTGATGTTTTGTTACAGTTACGCCTAGTGGTGGGCTGAACAAGGCTTCATGGAACACTGAAACAGTCGAAGCAAATGTGTCGAAGCTTCGAAACGTTTTGAAACCCGTCTCTACAGTGACAACTAGTGGTCATTTTTATGTATTGCTCTAGAACAGCTTCAGCAAAGAAACATTTACGCAAATTGAGCGCACATGCATTTATACTCCACTTTGTAGAATTTAGGTTACAAGTGATTTAGTGGAGCGGTGAGAATTCATGTCTAGCATGCAGAAATAATGTCTGAATCCAGGGTAATGCAGTTATAGACATTAGCTTTTAAGTGCTCTGCTCTTTTGCCGTGTTTTGTTTTAACATTGGTCTGACATCCGAATGAACACCTTGTGAATAAATATGCCTTGTTTTGGTCAAAAAAAATTTACATTGATAAAAAAGTCAGAATTCAAGAGTATTTGTAAGAGTCGGGATTCAAGCTCAAGACATTTGCAGCACAGTTACTCTGAGAACATGCACAGTCCACTAGGCTACATGAGAGTTTTTCCGACCATGCCAATCAAACGCAGATTTGCCAGGTTTCGAAATGCTTCTGAAATGACTGATCGCTGACTGTTTTGAATTGCTTTAGTCATGTGACCTGGTATTTCGAAACACTTTAGTCACATGACCTGCGTGTTTTGAATCACCTTAGTCACATGAGCTGGGTGTTTTGAATCATGCTTTAGTGCAGTGTTTCGAAATACTTGTGCTTCAGGATCTCGACATTGTGTCGAAACGTCAGTTTCACGTCAGCTATCCCTAGTTACACCTAGCATCTACATTACTCCTACATCTTCAACCTGTGAAAACTGAGCTTTTTCTAAAAAATGCTAAAGATTCTTTATTTGTTTGGAAATGTGTTAGGTTTTATTCTAGATGGACTGAAATGCAGACTTTGAAAATGGAGGTGCAGTATCCACAATCACTCTCTGACTGGTCTTCTGGGCTATTGCTTATTGTTCCATGATTCATCAAACCCCTTTTAATATGACCATTACCCAACAGGTAGAATGTAAGTATGGATGCCCACAAAATATGTGCATGTCCAGTGGGCCTGAAAAGTCATCTATCGTATGTTTCAGGCTGTAGTGTAGACAGAGCTTGTGTTTCTGAAACCCACCAAATATTCCAGTCATGATGAGGAGCATTTTCATTCTTATACAGAAACACACTGTTGTAAACACAACGCAATAGTTCAGATCAACACTGTGTAGGCTATTCTTCTTTTATATATCTGATTTCAACCAAGTTTTGGAGGCGGAACACCAGATTTCAGAGAGCATATGATTGAGCAGAAAATCTGATGACAAGCTGAAGTGCGCAGTGATGTCACTAAAATCATTCATCCAAATTGATAAAAATTTAAATAAAAATAAAAATACTCTACGTCCAGTATTAATTCAATTTGTGTTTACTGTGATTATGACTGTAGTCAGATTAAGGTAATCAAATATGTCTGTTTACAATGTAGACTCTTAATCAGACTATTGTCTTAATCCACAGGTGTCAAACTCAGTTCCTGGAGGGCCGCAGCTCTGCAACCCCAATTAAAAACACCTGATCAAACTAATTGAGTCCTTTAGGCTTAAGCCACACTGCACTTTTCACCCCATAGACTTTCACTCATACACACGCGAATGCGTCAGACCAGAAACGCAAGCTTGTGCGACAAGTTTCACAGTTCTCTGCGTTGCAAAGTTCAAGCTTGGTGAACTCTGACCAGCGAAATGGCACCACGTGACTGCATGAGATCTCTCTGTACAGATACGCTGTACGCTTTTTAAAATACCTTCTCTTGTTTTGTCCCCCCCTCCCCCTTTTTTACAGCACCGTACAACAGAATTTTGCATGCTCAAACTCGAGTGTGACTGCGGCATTATTTGAAACCTAAAGGTGTTTTGAAGCAGGGTTGGAACTAAACTGTGCAGGGCTACAGCCCTCCAGGAACTGAGTTTGACACCCCTGATTGAGTTTGAATTCATCTCTGTAACAAGCATATGTTTTAAGCGATAGGTCACGCAAAACTGGAAATTTACTCACTATTTACTCACTTTCGAATGATTCCAAACCTCTACTACCTTATTGTTTTGTTATTTTTTGCTTGTTTGTTTTGTTTTTTAACACTAAAGAAGATATTTTGAAGAATGGTGTAAACCAGAGATCCACTGATATCCACAATAAGAAAAAAAGTACTATTAAAGTCAATAGCAACTGGTTTCCAAAATGAAACTAAAACAGATTTGGATAAAACGTAGAGTGAGAAAACGATGACAGAATTTTCATTTTTATCTGAACTAGACCTTTAAATAGATCAAATCTTCTTCATGTGGTTTATTTTGGTTAGAAGAAGAAATCCAGACCAGCCACAGATAAGATTTCTCACGATACACCAAGTTAGGACACAACGTCATGAACACACACAACCTCATCTTAGAGAAACAAACACAATAAAATGTATTCGCTTTATAAGTATAAGAGTTACTGTAGGTTGTGTTTTGCTGTATTCATCCATTCTATGGCATATCTATATAAGAGACAATCAGTGTTGATAGAAAATGGCCAGTTACAAAAATAATATGATACAGATATTTGCTGGAGAAAAATACATTTCGATAGATAAAGTCATGATTGATCCTCTTTTAAAAGGCGGTGGAGTCAGAAGTCTGAGTTCCTTTTTTTTCAGGCTGTCGTTGCAGTCTATTGTTCAATCCCTCTGGGTTTTTATTTAAAACCACAAGTTTAGGTCCCTTTTAAAGGTGCATGAAAAGTCGAGAGTGATCCAAGAGCTGCGCCCTGATTGGCTCGCTGTTGAAGAGTGTCTTCAGATGGTATCAGAGAATGGCTGTGGTTCAGTCTGATATCTGATGCCCTCCTCTGCCTTCTTTTATCTGGTGCCACGCTCACCTTATATCTGCTGCAGACGGGAGAAAAAGACGGTGTTAGACTTTGACTGCACACCTGTTAAAAACTGACAGAAGTAAAAATATTATTATTATTATTATTATTGCAACAGAAGTCTATGGAGGAAAGTGTGGAAACTGGCCAAATTTCTTTTGTTAATTGATTCTTACTTCTTGATTTTTTTTACTGACTGATTATCAAATATTTACAAGTATATTAATATTTTAATATTATTAAATGTTTTATTATTTATTTTAAATTAATTAATTATTATTATTATTATTATTATTATTATTATTATTGTTGTTGTTATTGTTATTATTATTAAATTGTTTTCAATTTCTATTAATTTATAAATGTGTTTATTTTTTGTGAGAAAGAGACAAAATTACATTAATAATAATAATATTAATAAATTATTTTTAATTAATAAAACATTTAATAAAATGTTTTATTATTTTTATTTTTATTATTATTATTTTTATTATGTTTTATACATTTAATTCAATGCTTTATTATTTATTTTAAATGAATTTATTATTATTATTATTATTATCGTTGTTTGTTATTAAATTGTTTTCAATTTCTATTAATTTATATATGTGTTTATTTTTGTGAGAAAGGGACAAAAATAAATAATAATAATAATAATAATAATAATAATAATAAATAATGATAAATTAATTTAAAATAAATAATAAAACATTTAATAAGATTTTGTATTATTTTTTATTATTATTTATTTATTATTACTATTATTATTATTATTATTTATTTTTTATTTGTATTATGTTTTATTATGTTTTATACATTTAATTAAATGATTTATTATTTATTTTAAATTAATTTATTATTATTATTGTTGTTGTTGTTGTTATTTTTATTAAATTGTTTTCAATTTCTATTAATTTATATATGTGTTTATTAGATTTTTTGTGAGAAAGGGACAAACATATTATTAATTTAAAAATATTATCTTATTATAAAAATAGTAAATCAAGAAATTAGTTATTGATATTAATAATATAATTACTAATAAAGATAGTATAAAATTTTACGAATTTAAAATCTTGAGGACTACAATGCATTGATTTTAATGAATGTAAACATAACAACTTTAAAAATACAATACTTATTATTATTTATTGCACATAATTTCTTTGGCATTTTTTGCTTGCTCAAGTAATTGAACTACATGTATTACATTTCATTCAAAATATGATTAAATATTTTATTACAATTACACACAAATATCTGAAATAACAAAAATAACTGTCATTTTTATTAAATTTTTTAAATATATCTCTATTAATTTTTACACATTCAGTAGCTAAATTTTACTGACATTGTATCAAAATGTCATCCAATATTGCATCGTGATACTCCTACCACCATCTGCTGACCCATTTATCTTTAATCTGACCAACCATGACTCTAAAAATACTGTCTTTACAGCCACTTTTGGATAGTTTATCTCATTTTCCATTTCCTCCCCTTCTTTTTTTAGCTCTCAAACAAGGCTGGCCCTTTGAAACGCAGACCAAAAGGAAACGACAAAGCATAAAAACAGAGGGCGGAGAGGAAAAACTAAAGCAGGCGAATGATGATGGAGCCAGTGTACCTGTGTGTATGTGGGACTCTGAGTGATGTCTGGATGTGCAAACACACTCCAGATGATCCTCCAGCTGCACCTGCACCTCCCGCAGCTTCGGCCTCCTTCGAACATACTCCACCTTGGCCACCTGACAGACAGAGAGAGAGAGAGAGAGAGAAAGCCAATGAGGGATGTCCTGAGGCAACGATTACACTATTGCTGAGTTTTGAGACTTTCATTTTTTCACAAACAAATATTTTAGTTTGAAAACTTCAACGGTGCATTTCAGCATACATGGAACAAAATGTAGACCTTATGAAACACTGCAAATCCAGTTTAGTTAGAAACCTGATGCAAATTGATGCAAATGTTAGATGCCAATTTGATGTCAAAATAAAGTCAAAATCGATTACAGGAAAGTCCTATTTTTGATGCAAATGTTAGATGTCAATTTGATGTCAAAAACACGTCAAAAATCAATAACAGGACAGTCTTATTTTTGATGCAAATGTTAGATGTCAGTTTGATGTCAAAATCATTTCAAAAAACGATTACAAGACAGTCCTATTTTTGACGTGTTTTTGGCACAAATGTTAGAAGTCAATTTGATGTCAAAATCACGTCAAAATTTATTACAGGACAGTCCTATTTTTGACCTGTTTTTGATGCAATTGTTAGATGTCAAAATTGATTACAGGACAGTTCTATTTTTGATGTTTTTGATGCAAATGTTAGATGTCAATTTGATGTCAAAATGAGGTCAAAATCGATTATAGGACAGTCTTATTTTGACGTGATTTTGATGCAAATATTAGATGTCAATTTTATGTCAAAATCACAATAAAATCGATTACAGGACAGTCCTATTTTTGACGTTTTTCACACAAATGTTAGATGTCAATTTGATGTCAAAAACCGTTTACAAGACAGTTCTATTTTAGATGCAAATGTTAGATGTCAACTTGATATCAAAATCACATCAAAATCGATTACAGGACAGTCCTATTTTGACGTGTTTTTGACGCAAATGTTAGATGTCAATTTGATGTCAAAATCACGTCAAAATCGATTAAAGGACAGTCCTATTTTTGACGTGTTTTTGATGCTAATGTTAGATGACAATTTGAAATAAAAATCACGTCAAAATTGATTACAGGACTATCTTTTTTTTTTAGGTGTTTTTGACGCAAACGTTAGATATCAATTTGATAGAAGTCAATTTGATGTCAAAAACCGGTTACAAGACAGTTCTATTTTAGATGCAAATGTTAGATGTCAACTTGATATCAAAATCAGGTCAAAAAAGATTAAAGGACAGTCCTATTTTGTCGTGTTTTTGATGCAAATGTTAAATGTCAACTTGATGTCAAAAGCACGTCAAAATCAATTACAGGACAGTCCTATTTTTGACGTGTTTTTGATGCAAATGTTGGATGTCAACTTGATGTCAAAAACACGTCAAAATCGATTAAAGGACAGTCCTATTTTTGATGTGTTTTTGATGCAAATGTTAGATATGAAATTAATGTCATTTTGACATCGAGACAGTTTACATAAAATGTAGGGATACAAATCCTTTCAGATGTGTAAAAAATGTTTTAATACATTTTGTGTCGTTATCAAAAGGGCATCAATGTATGGATGCCAAATGGACGTCAGTGTTTTGACATCCAATCAATTTGCATTTGGACATGTTTTTTTGACATCATGCTTGATCTCAATTAAGTTGTCCACTGGGTAGTTACTGAAATTTCCTGACACATATCTGTTTTGAATACAAACAGCATTTAAAGGACTTGCTGCCAATTTAAACATGACTGTTTTCTTCCGATTGCTTATTAACAATATATGCTACAACTGTGTTATAGCTATAATTTAATGTTATAATTTTATAGCTATTTTTAGCACCTGAAATGCATTTTAGGTTGTGTAGTCGATAGTAGACGAGAGATCTTTTCTGAAACAGTGAAAACATCAGGATTGTTTTTATTTTAAAACGCAAGCGCACTAGCGTAAATGTAGCATAAACGCACACACTCATAACCCCATCAACAGTGTGTTTCTGCTCCAGAGGTGAGATAAGGCTAAATGCGACTCGCTCTGTTTCCTGTAATGCAGATGAGTCGCCTCAAACCTTTCTTTCCAAACACATCATACTGACAGACTCCTTCGCTCTCTGCCAACTCAGCTGCCCTGCAGGCCCATTTATACAATACTTGATTCAGGTCTGAACACTCACACTCATAGCTGGCGAGATAAACGCAATCGAGCGCAGCCCGCGGCCGACAGATATTTACAGCGGTTAACTCAAGGTTAGGGCTGTTCGTTAACTAGCAGAGGAAGTCTGAAACTGTGTTCAGCGGCCTTGAAAGTCTCGCTGATATTGTCCTCCTTTTTGGCACGTTTCACGGTTTGCTCTTGTTCCGTTTAAATTTGAGAAATGTGAAAGGCTTCACGTGCTGAAAGTGAGCCTGGAAAGTGGCAAACAGGTGATTTATATCAGTGTGTTTACAGTGTAAAAGTGATTAGAGAAGGAGAATGTAGGTGAAAAGTCATTGTTGTTTCATTTTAGTTTCATGTTTGTCTTGATTATTTTAGTTACAATTACAATAAAGAAGAACAAATCAGGCCATTTTTAGTCTTAGAATGATTAGATAAACAAGTTTTTTTTACAATATAGAGATATTTTAAAATCAGTCTCATAAATCACTATAAGATTTATATTTTATCTTGTAATATAATAAATATGATAATAAAAATAGGAATATATCATATATTCTGTATATAAATAAATAATAAATATATAAATAGGGCCATTTATGTATATATAGACAATATTATTATTATATATATATATATATCATATATAGTCATATATTATTATAATACATTATATATGTTATTTATTTGTTACATACACACAATAAATTGAATTATATCTAAAAAAAATATATATAAATTTTTTATATCTAATATAAAATATCTAAAATGTACATTTAATCAATTATGAAGGTTTATATTTTACAATAATACTATTTTATGTAATATTGTGTAATATAATATCATGTTATATTCCTGATTATTTTAGAATTTTATAATAATAAATAATAATAATAATAATAATAAATAAATCAAATTAGTTATTTAATAATTTCATTTAAATGCTATATTTTTAAAGTACACAGAATTATGTGTAAGACAAATAATGTATATATATATATATAATATATTTTCGAACATACTTTATTATTTATATGTATTTACAAGTATATTAAAACAAACTATACTTTTACATATTTTGAATGAATACATTTCTTTGAATAATGTCAACATTAAAATGCACACATGTACAGTGAAAGAAAGATGTGTTTGTTCTCACCTTCACGTTCCTGTGGTGTTTTTTGGATGGGTGGCAGCGCATGTTGCTGGTGTTGCAGCAGCCTGAGCATCGCTTCACCTCCACACACGGAGGCCAGATCAGAAAGTTGGCGGCCGTTGGATCCACCTGACTGCGTGGGATCTCATAGATCACCGTGCGGGTCTTACAGACAGCTGGCACTGCCTCCTCTAAACACACACAACAGCATGTAAACACACAAACCACAGGGTGTTGGTAATCTCTGTGTGAGTACTCTATTGGGCTTTTCACATTTATCTTTATCGTATTCTAAACACCACTTTTAACCCCGAGACACGTTTTACTCCTTTTTTAATACCGAATTTACCCAGAGTTATGAGACTCTGCTATAGAACAAGGTTAGCCTATTTGCGGAGTTAAACCTGTATTGCGGTGCTAAGTTTGTTTAGTGTTTGTTCACACTGGACTTTTAACCCCAGGTTATCGTCGTTCTAAACACTGCTTTTAACCCCGAGACACATTTCACACCTGTAATTTGAAAGTGGTGTTAGTACCACATTTTACCCAGGGATATGAAACCCTGCTCCAGAAAAAGGTTAGCCCATTTGTGGAGTTAAACCTACATTGCGGTGCTATGTTTGCTCTGTTTGTTTACTCTGGACTTTTAATCCTGGGTTATCATCGTTCTAAACACCCCTTTTAACCTCGAGACACGTTTCACACCTGTAATTTGAAAGTGGTGTTGGCACCGCATTTTACCCAGGGTTATGAAACCCTGCTCCAGAACAAGGTTAGCCAATTTGCGGAGTAAAACCTGCGTGCTATGTTTGTTCAGTGTTTGTTCACACTGGACTTTAACCCCGGGTTATTGTCGTTTTAAACACGCTTTTAAGCCTGAAACATGTTTCACACCTGTAATTTGAAGGTGGTTTTTAACACTGAATTTTACCCAGGGTTATGAAACTATACTCCATCCAGAACAAGGTTAGCCCATTTGTGGAGTTAAACCTGCTTTGCAGTGCTACTGTACGTTTGTTCAGTGTGAAATGGAGTGGTGTTTATTTATTGCTGCTGGATGCTTGGCAACAGACAGCAAATCAGTAACTGAGCCAATCATGTCAAGTCAATAAGGAAAAGTAAGAAATATAACAAGAAGGAAAGCGTTTGATTTGATCAAGAGATGGTAAGATGACTTACTTTGTTTCTTGTTTTCATCAATTTGTTATTTTGCCTTGTGAGGCTTAAAACGGGCTTAAAGACCTATGTGGCAACATTTTTATAAACGTTAATTACAACAAAGATGTGGAAATGCTATGTAAAAATGTTTCCTGATGTTCCAATCAGCAACAGTGACACCGCAAATATGTAAATAAGAATATTAACTCTGGGTTTAGAAATGTACCGTGTGAAACGTCTGTTAATGAATACCCAGGATTATTCATTAACCACAGGTATAGTATGAAACGCGATTACAGATAACTATACCTGCCAACATTTGTCTCCGAAATTCCAGGACACGGGGGGGCGGGGGGGGGGGGGGGGTATGGGTTGTGTGGAGTTGGTAGGTCATTTGAGTAGCAAAGTTGATCACGCGGTGCGGTGTTTGTGGTTTGTTTCTAACTGTACTATGGACCAGGTTTCGGGTGGCAGCGGCGATCAGATACTGTACCAAAATTGACGAACACAGGGAGGGTGGGGTGTTGGAGACTATACCAAAAAGATGATGACAGGTGGGGGGGTGTTGTAGGGAGTTGGGCGGGGGAGTGTAATTACAGGAGTTTTCTGGAAGAAATAACAAAACGGGAGGGTGCCTGGAGATGGATGTGAAATACAGGAGACTCTTGGGAAAACCGGGAGTGTTGGCAGGTATGCAGATAACCCAGGATTCAGTTTATCCAGGGTTAAGAATCACCCAAGTGTGAAAAGCCCTTTTTTGAGTGCGTCTTTACCAATGCTTCTCTTGCGTCTGGAGTGCAAGTTCTTGAGGTATCTGCTGTCGTACAGATGCTCCTTATGGTGGCCTTGTTTAACGTCATCCAGCACTTCATTCTCTGCAGCAGAAAGAGGTCAATGAAGCACAAAGTCAACAGCGTTTAAACGACATATTTTGCCTTGTAAGACAAGCCCACAATCCCTCCCACGCTATTGTCCATCAAAAGTGCCATTGAGCCTAATGAAAAAAGAAAAATCAAGAAAACCCGGTCTGATTACTACGGAAAAGAATAAAGGTGCCTGCCAACCCTCTAGCACACTTCATTCTGGAAAACAAAAATTCTTTACACGCACATCACAAAGCAAATATATGCACCGCCAGAGGACACGCAGAGAAAATCTCAACAATGACATGTTCGCAAAGCACTGTGGCCTTCAAAACGCTCGGGTTAGTTAGTCTGACCAAAGTGTGCAGCGTTCAATCATGCTGTTCGGCAGATCCGCAGAGCCATTCAGCCATACAGCGGGACAAGAGATGCCCCTGTTGTTGCCCCCGGAAACCATCCCAATGGAGGGTGGTTTTAATTCAGGCTTGAGCAGCGTGGCCGACCGACCCGCTCAGCTTTTCACACAGTCGTTAGCGGAGCAACAGACCTCACAAACGCAAACACTACTCCAGCTCCGGCCTCTTTTCTTTCCCCAAACAGACTCGCACGCAGAGACGCACACAAACTGAGGAATTCGACATGAATAATACATTACAGCAGCACTGGCATTCAGCCGCACTCAACTCATAAAGGCAGCATGACAACAGTATAATGGAGAGAGTCTCTTGACCTCCCTCAGGCACCAGCCACACAGACGCAGCTGTTTGCATTTCAATTACAGAGCTTATGGGCCAAATCAAATTCAAGACTCGTTGCATTTCCTCATTAGATGTGCTGGATGTTTCGATTTGAGGCATTGAGGATGTTTGAACCTGTTCAGTTGGGTCTTTGACACTTTAGGCAAGAACGCAATAACCATTTGCGACAAAATTTAGATCTGACCCAAGCAAAATCTCACCAAGATTTCTTCTAAATTACATATTTAAAAAAAAACAAACAACTCAAATAATCGAACAAGTGAGTGTCGATTTTAAAATATGTACATTTGCCCATCCTACAAAAAACAACAGCATCTTACTAAGGTTGGTTATTGCAACCAGTTTGGTGATTTGATTTGCATATTACGGTTTCATGAGTTTCATGGATTTTATAGTTTTTAGGTTTTGTTGACATCATCCTAACCAGTGTTGAGGAAAGTTACTTTATGAAAGTAAAGCAATACAATATTGAGTTACTCCCCAAAGAGTAACTTGTTGCATTACTTAGTTACTTTTTATGGTAAGTAATGCGTTACATTACTTTAAAGTTACTTTTGCATTACTTTTTCTGACCTGGCTGAGGCTTGATCTCTTTCAGAACTTGCAGGGTTTTTTTTAAATAGAGAAGTTAACAACACACTGTATAACCTTCATTTACCTTTAAACTGCTATAGAGCTATACATGCTGTATATACAGATTAATGACAGCATAAAGCAATGCGTTTGCTACTTTTGTACTTTTTGTCTTATTAAAAAGCAAAATCAGTGTCTATTCAGATAATCCTCTTTTCCTTTTCTTCAATGCGCTCAAAATAATGAGAATATTTTCATCGCAAAAAGTAAAGCTCTGCCATCTTCATTTCTGTCTGTTCCTGGATTCTCTTACTGTGACAACGTGACAATGTTAATTTTAATTCAGCAATTTTTTAAAAGCAAATTAATTAAACTAAAAAGTAACTCGCATTACATTTTTTAAAAAGTAACTCAAATATTATTACTTAATTTTTAAAAGTAATGCGTTACTTTTCTTGTTACTTAGAAAAGTAATATTATTATGTAACTTGCGTTACTTGTAATGCGTTACGCCCAACACTGATCCTAACCCCCATTTTCTTTGAACATAAGCAGCTTTCACACATCAAACTTTTATCTCATTTATGGTGGTAATTTTCGGCCACAATCGTTAAACATTATTTAATTTCGCTAATTTAATCTAGCAGAAACATTCGGTACTGCACACAAGATTGTTTTGTGAGATATCAATCTAACATTTAAATTAAAGTTAAAATCTGCATGAACTGAATGCATTTATACCAGTATGCTGATGTACTTTCAACTGAAATTAAATATTGAGTAGTTGGTGGGGCTTTCTTATAGCGCATCATTCCCTCATAGCAAACTAATGGTGAGAAGGGTGTGGTTAAGAATTCTGTGGCTAAAGCATTAAACTGACGTCAACAGAAATGACCAAGATTCAAAACACTAAAGCAAATGCACAGACTTTGATTGAAGATTACCAAAACAAACGTTTTTGCACAGATTAACTTTTACGGATTAATTGTTTAGCTAAATAATTACAGTGTGTATGTTTATTTGGACACTAATAATCAAATTTTAATACAATACTCTTATTAAGAGTAAACAGCGGTTTTTGATTAATTTAATTTGATAAATTTGATTGAAAATCATAATCGAACTAAACAGAAATCCGATTAAGACATATGGAGTATGCCGATTTTAGTCGCATAACTGAAGTGCAGTACAGACATGTAAACACCGCATTTAAATTATTACCATCGTGTAGGATTTTTACCTCATTTTGTGACTGGATAGTCCATACACACACGGCTGTGACACTATTCACTGCACATATCAAGTCAGTGAAGGACCACAGACACCAGCATCATGAAATGTAAAGGTTTTTTTCCCCATACGGTGTTCGGTATCAAATTCCATTAAAACAATACTCTTCCAGCAGTTCATACTTGCATCCAATATCTCGTTTGTCACAGGGAGCATGCATGAAATGCTTCAGAATGAAAGCAAAAGTGCCAAACTGCGGTTAAAGTGGACAAATGAACATGGACAAACATGAAGTGGACAAAATGAAACATACGAAATTACATGAAACTCCAGGGGGAAATGTGGATAGCCTGGTGACGCAATGACGGAACATTCAAAATGCAACTCATGTAAACACCTTAATCATATTGTTATTTTAACCAGATTAAGGCAAATAATTTGATTACTGATGTCCATGTAAACGTAGTCACTCTAAGCTAGTAAAATTAACATTTTGTCTTCATACGGACTTCATGATTAAACTTATGAATAATTCATAAATAAAAGTAACTATTTAATATTTAAAATACACTATTTAATATCTTGCCTGTGGATAGATAAACTGATGGAAGTAAAAATCAAAAACCTGTCACCAATAAAGCTAAATATATTAAAAAGACTATATGCAATGCAGTGTGCACATATTGTAATGACATCATCACTGCCACAAAGATTTTAAATAGCCATTGTTTTTGAGTCAAACTAGGGTTTTGAAACTTTTATATTACACAAAACAGAATTCGAGCTACTAGTTTACAGTAAACTAGGATTTACAATAGACTAGGATCTGAAAACTAGACTGACATTGTTTCAATTTACTATGATCTTCTATGTGAAGCTGCTTTGACACAATCTATATTGTAAAAGCGCTATACAAATAAAGGTGAATTGAATTGAACTTCAGGTGTTTAGGAACACGCAAAATGTTGGGGCCACCAAAATGTGACATCATTTACCAAGTTCAAATACTCCAGCGATGCATGCGGCGCCACAAATGCAGGATTGGAGCTGTGGTTACTAGGCAACAGGTGCTGAGGCATTCAGTTTAAACTCGATTGAATGCTGAGGTCCATGAACTTTGAATGCAGTGAAAGATTGAGTGAGTCTCCTCTGAAAAGACGTTTCCCTCAGTTTTGTTCTCCTAACATTACACTGCAACACTTTGGCGACTTGACACATTGTGCTAACATTCACTCGTTAACTAATCAAGTCAGTGTTTTGGAACAAATCCTTTCAGCAAACAACCATCCTCGTTCCTATATAATGACTACAACAATTCTCAGATCAAGCACTAAAGCGACATCCTTGTGGTAGTTGTAGTTCTTATTTAGAAACTGTTTAGCGAAAACAACAGTATGTTTCCAAAAATTAGCTGAGAGGATGTTTCAATGAGTCATTCGTAATGCAAACATTTCACCACATACCATATTAAGTAAACAATTACATCTGAACAACTCTTTTTTCCTTTTTAAACTGATTCAAAAGATTAAAATCACTGATTAATATCATCACAAGCTACCATTTCCCACACTGTAAAACCCAATGGTCAACTTTATCAAATGAAATGAGTGTAGTTAACTCAAAACTGACTGAAGGTTAATTCTACTCATTTGAAAAGAGTTTTGAACTCAGTGTTGAAGGTAATTAGTTAATTAAATACCTCATTACTTCAACTTAAATGGAGTAAGTTCACAGTACTCATATAGATCTTTTTTTAACTCAAATGGTTTGCAGTAATCGGTTTCCTCAAATGGATTGAGTTGCCTAAACTTATTGGGTTTTACAGTACTCAGTTGGTTTGAGTTCTCTTCATTTATTGGGTTTTACTGTGCTCGAATTGCTTCATTTACTCAAATTGAGCAAGTTCACAGTACTCATTAGGATTAGTTTTTGAACTTAAATGGTTTGTTGCAATCGGTTTCCTCCAACGGTTTGAGTTACCTTAACTTGTAGGGTTTTACAGTGTAGTAAGCTTAGAATTATCAAACTCAAGTTAATTCACTCAAGTCTCATCAAATAATAAAAAAACAAGTAAGACTTCACCTAGGAAGTCCATTTCCAGGATCCTCTGGAGGTCGCTGATGCTGTGGATCTCACTGTTAGAGAGTCTCTCAATCAGCTCTCGGGGAATTGGTGCTTCCTGATAAAGACAAAAAATGGGGATATTATTTATTTGTAGTTTTGCCCTGTGTCATATGTTTGTTTTATACATTTATTTTTTATTTTAAGATAGTTCTATATAAGATGTAAATAAATAAATAAATCCACAAATAAAAATGAACCCTTTAGACCCCATGTTTCTGTCAGACACTTGATTTAACAATATTTAAGTTTTTCATTTATCAGAAAATGCACTTTTTATAGACCAAACCCTTAAAACAATTCAAAAACATAGGTAGGTCTGCATCATGCTGAAATCTTTTACTAAGTGCAAGTGTATATGAAAGTCTAAGGAATGAAAGTGTAATACTTTGTTGGCTATTTGATGGTTACACCACTTAATATTTTTCAGTCTTAAATCAGAATGTATGTATAGAGTTTTGTTCAATTGTTTTCATTTGTAACATGAGTAGTTATAGAACTTGGCTCGTCTTTACAAAGCAGATTTCAGAGGATGTGTTTAATCAATATTAGATATTTTCTGTAGGCTACAATATAAATGGCTGTTACTTTGTGACGATGAAATGTTTAATGAAAAATTTATCTTTAGTGAGAAACACATCCTCGTCTCCAGGCTGAACTGCACATGCGTTTAGATGTAGGTCTTACCTCAGCGGCTGCTGAAAGCAGAGAGAAGCAGCAGAAGAGAAAGTGGATCAGCGCGGTTCTCATCTCCCCTGTGGTCCAAAAGTGTCCCAGCGCAGTCGAAACCGTCCCGACCGGAGCCGCAGAGATGCTCCCACCGGCGGGGAGCCGGGGAACATGCCTTTCCACAGACAAATCTCCCAAAGGATAAACTCTTCACCAGTCAAACAGAAAACCGAGTCCTAAAATCGACTCTAATGACTTCTTGTCGCTTTTAATCCATTAAAATACAAAACCCAAAGCCCACAAATGACCATGAATGAAGCGATCCTTCATCCTTTTATTGCATCTTTTCAGAATTGTGTTTAAATAATACAAATCTAAATCCAAATGTTCCTAGACCCCAAAACGTGTTAGTATAAACAAAGAGTCCACGTTTATCCAGACTAGTCCATTTGACGCACCATCCACGTTATGTCCTCATGAAAGAATGTGTCTGGTGAAACTTCAGCAGGTCCTGAAGCGCGGAGCGGAGCGCGTCTGACAGTGAATGAACCGTGCTTCTCTCATCTCCTCATCTTAAACTCAGCGCCCCCTCAGGACGAGCTCATCCCTGCTAACCAGCAGCCTTTCAACTCACCGCGCCACGGATTACTGAAGTGCTGAGCATTTTAAATCACCTCAGATGCTCGAATCGTTTTAGTCCGTTTTAAAAACAAAGATTCATTGCGGTTTGCTAAGTTAAGTCAGTAGGTGACGATGCGCGCGCTTTTAGTCAGTAATTCAGTGAATGCACATTACAATCCACTTAAAAGTTTCATTCTCAGAAATGAAACAACAACAGGAACGTGATGTTTTAATTATTTGTAAAAATATCAAAACGAAAGTAGGCTAATTAAGATTTGACAAGGACATTTGATATATATTTCTACTCAGGAGGCGAGTTAGCAAGGTGTTTTCCCCTAAGCCATTAGAAAGTTAATAGTTGACACATTTCGTTGAGATTCAGACTGTGTTTACATTACTCATGTTCTGTCAGGCTTATGTCTAACAGGAGAAATGAGTGAGTTTCAGGGTCTACTGAAGCCAGTGTTCTCCTCTGTTTTAGATGGCTGAATCCTTAATTAACCCCACTGAGACAGGAAGAGCCCCAGACTGACAACTATTGAGGAGAAATGACGGAAAAGAAAGCAGTGAATGGACTTCTAGAAAAAAAAAGAGAAGGTGAAGACAGCAGACGACAGGAGGTGAGCACAATGTCCTGGAGTTGAAACAAAAGCAGATAAAATAGAAAGTAGAAACACTGCTGGCATCTGAACTGGGTTTTGGTGCAGTTTGGTGAGGTAAAAAATATATAATATCAAAAGTTTCTGGAAGCTTTCCATTCATTTCACTCATACCAAAGATTGGCTCTTGGAATAAAACATTGTTTAACTAAATTCCAGTTTCATTACGTGTGTGTGTGTGTGCGTATGCGTGTGTGTGTGTGTGTGTGTGTGTGTGTGTGTGTGACAAGCAGTTGCATTCCTGACCCTGGCTTTTGCCGTAAGATGGAGAGGAATGTGTTAGGACCCACACACACACTAAAGCTTCAGCAGGTGAAGAATCTGGAAATCCAGCGTCTATGTAGTTCATGACTGACATCTCAATGAAGATGGAGGGGGAGGGGGTCCGGGGTCAGACGAGCTTGAACCAAAAAACTTGATTTGGAAAGACATTTTGATGTGGATAGTTATCAAGCAACCATTTGATATGAAGGGAAATGGAAAAGCAAATGAGAGACATTTGTTATGTTTGTGGTAAAAATAGGCAGAGAAAGAAGGAACTATGGGAGTTGAAGTCCCCTGAGATCATGCTTTGCCAAAGCGAATGAGTCACGGCGCAACCACATCTACCAGTAATGTGTGTGGGAAACCTCTAAAGAGCATACAGATGCGGAGTTGTACCTTTTCTGTAAGAAGGAGGACACATGGATACCCACACATACCTCGAGCACCGGCGGCCCATGCCAAGCTGGGATTCCTGCCAAAACCAAAAACCTTTGCTCTCCTTCCCATCCATCCAAGCATGAGAATAATAAGTTGAACTTCTATCGTGTACAAACACTGCACACTTGCTGGCTGGTCAGGCTCTTGACTTGAAGGGACTTTTAAGGAAAAGTTCGGAAATGAAAACTCTGTCATCGTTTACTCACCCTCCAAACCCAACTTTATTTCATCTGTGGAACGCAAGATGCAAATTACAAGCAGAATATACTTTATATTACTAGACAATATTAAAGGGGTACTTCATCCAAAAATAAACATTCTGTCACCATTTACTCACCCTCAAATGGTTCCAAACCTTTATGAGTTTCTTTCTTCTGTTGAACACAAAAGAAGATACTTTGAAGAAAGTTGGAAACCTGAAACCATTGTAAAAAGGGATTATTTAGTTTACTTAAAAAGTGAGGAAACCATTTGCATTAAAAGTGACAAATTGACTTTACATAAAAAGTGAGTAAACCCATTATAACTTGGAACTAGGGTTGCACAATATTGTAAAAAACTGATGTTACGGTCCCTACTTAAAGGGCTACGAAACACCAAAACACATTTTTTGAGATGTTAACAGTCATATATGTGTCCCGCGCTACTAGAACACTATTTGTATTTCACAAAAAGTGAAAATTGGTTGTTTTTGCGTTTTTTTGAGCAAATTCGTTCTTCCAGTTTGAAAAGAAATTTTGAAGCTGCATCACGACCATGAGATCCTTGTGTAAATTCCAGCGTGGAGACTATATATCTGTATCGGCCGGTACATCGTGACGTCTTTGAGTTTTCCGCATTAATTCATGGCAAAGACTTGGTTCAAACCAATCAGCACGCTCTATTGTAAATGAGGTGCAACTTTATTAATACGCATTATATAGCGTCAAGATTTTACCTGTTACAGTGTTCAGACATTGTGTTGCCAACCGTAATTAAAACAAGTGGAAGAAGAAGAGTCTCTGCATCGACCAAGAAATGCAGTTTGCGTTTTTTTTCTTCCATTTGGCATGCGATATCAAAAATTCCATTAAACTTACTCTCTTCCAGTAGTTCCCCGTATCCAATATCTCGTTTGTTACGGGGGCATGCATGAAATGTTCCTGAATGAAAGTGAAAGTGCCAAACTGCAGTTAAAGTTGACAAATTAAGAATGAAACACCCAAAATTACATGAAACTCTGAGAAAATGTGGATAGTGTGGTGACGCAATGACGTTAATCGAACTATGTGCTATTACCAGTGGTGGAAAGAGTACTGAAAAATCATACTCAAGTAAAAGTATCATTACTTGCTTAAAATGTAGTGCAATTTGAGTTAAAGTATCTTTTGTAAATATTACTCAAAGTATGAGTAAAAAGTAGCCCGTTTAAAAGTACTCAAGAGTAGTGAGTAGTGAGTATTACGCTGTAAAACCTATCTCCCCCGTGTCTGTACGACTCATGATCCTAAGACAACGTAACATAAATAAACAGCGGCCAAAGTGCTCGAACTAAATTATTTATTAACATAACGTAATCAGCTAAACAATTCAAAATGACAAGAGATGGGGAGCCCAACAACATCATAAATAACAACCAAGCAATCCTAAAGCAGGTTGGGACTCCCCACTCCAAACAAATATCAAAAAGACAGCATAAAGGAGAACACAACAATAAAGCCGTCAGAAACTGTGGTGGTGTGGAGGAATGAGCGAGAGCCAGAAGTCCGCTTCTGTCTGTTTTAAAAGCCTGACATCACCAAATCAACCAATAGAAAACTGAAAAGGACAAACAAGATCAATTGAAAGTAATAACTACGGGCAGGAGTGAACGCCACATGTACAATGACACAATTATAAAATTTTTGGATCTATACACCAACATAATAGATTTGAAATTAAACGAACAAGATGTGCTTTAGCTGCAGACTGTCAGCTTTAATTTGAGGATATTTACATCCAAGTCAGGTGAACGCTGTAGGAATTACAACAGTTTACATTTGTGCCTCCCACAAGTTAAGGGTTCAAAAGTAATTTGGCAGAATCATAAATCAAACTTTCACTTTTTAATACTTGGTTGCAAATCCTTTGCTGTCAATTACAGTCTGAAGTCTGGAACGCATAGACATCACCAGACGCTGGGTTTTATTCCTGGTGGTGCTCTGCCAGGCCTCTATAGCAACTGTCTTAAGTTTCTGCTTGTTCTTGGGCTATTTTCCCTTGAGTTTTGTCTTTTGCAAGTGAAATGCAAGCTCAATCACATTTAGGGCAGGTGATTGACTTGGCCATTGCATAACATTCCACATCTTTCCGTTCAAACTGTTGTAATTTGGAGCAGTCTGCAATTAAAGCACATCTTTTTTTGTTTCATTTCAAATCGATTGTGTTGGTGTGTAAAGCCAAAAATGTTAGAATTGTGTTGATGTCCAAATATTTATTGATCTAACTTTATATTGCGATATGAATATAATTTCACAATATGACTTAAGACGCTGTTTGAAAATCATTAATAATTTTACATTGATTGGGATGATTTTGTAGGATCTGCATAAAATATCCAAAAACATAAAAACTTAAACAAATTAAAGCACAGATGAAAACAACAAAACAAAGATAATAAAAAATGTAATAAACAGTGCTTTACGGTTTTCAGGGGAATCTAACAATATTGAGGTAAAGAAATTAAATTATCAAATCTAAAATAACACAGTGTAGTCTTCTTTTTATAAACAAAATTAATCTTTGTAAAAGCGGCAAACTTTATGATTTCTTATAATATATATATATATATATATATATATATATATATATATATATATATATATATATATATATATATATATATATATATATATATATATATATATATTATATATATTCTTATAATATTCTTATAATATATATATATTATATATTTTGGGTAATTTCGCGCTCTCGCTCATTCCTCCACACCACCACAGTTTCTGACGGCTTTATTGTTGTGTTCTCCTTTATGCTGTCTTTTTGATATTTGTTTGGAGTGGGGAGTCCCAACCTGCTTTAGGATTGCTTGGTTGTTATTTATGATGTTGTTGGCCTCCCCATCTACTTTTTACTCATACTTTGAGTAATATTTACAAAAGATACTTAAACTCAAATTGCACTACAATTTAAGCAAGTAATGGTACTTTTACTTGAGTATGATTTTTCAGTACTCTTTCCACCACTGGTAATGGCACATAGTTCGATTAACGTCATTGCGTCACCACACTATCCACATTTCCTCAGAGTTTCATGTAATTTTGGGTGTTTCATTCTTAATTTGTCAACTATATATATATATATATATATATATATATATATATATATATATATATATATATATATATATATATATATATATATATATATATATATATATATATATATATATATATTTTAAATTTGCCTTAAATCTTATAATCACAGGCCTCAAAAACACATCCAAGTAAAAACCTTTCACACTAATAGATTACAATTCACAATGACTCCACTGCACTGTAAAAAATGCAGGGTTCTACACAATTCAACACAAATCGACTAAGTTAACATAACAAATTTAGGTGGATTGAGCATAAAAAAATTTCCGTTGTCCTAGAATAATTGCAAGAATTTGGTTGTGTCAGCTCATTTTAAAGTAGTTTAAATAAGCCGCAAAACGATTTTTTTATGGTTAATTTATAATCCCAACATGACATTGCAGATCCTGTGATGTGACTATTGCAGATGCGTACATTGCAATATTGATGCTGAAATGATATATTTTGCAGCCACTTGGAACTGTTAAGTTGATTTAACTCAATTCTTATATTATTTTGCTCATAGTTTGTTTTATGCTCATAGTTTGTTTACTTTAAAGGCACTGGGTTTACTCAAACTTTCAAGTAAAGTCAACTACTCGTTTTAAAAGCAACAGGTTTACTCACTCATCTTAAGTAAAGTCAACTAATCATTTTTACAGTGTATTTGTTTTTCCTTCTAAGGAAGGCAATGGTTTCAGGATTTCAGCTTTTTCCTTTTAGATATCTGTAACTACTTGAATGGCCACAGCTGTCCTTCTGACTGTTCATATAAGAGAATTCAACTCAAATATGAATAGGGTATATGCACACAGCTTTTTAATTATCAGTCAGCTAGCCCAAACGCTTCCGGTGAACTGTCTTTCGATTACAAAATCGCCACGTTTAAGATCCAATTTCTTTAAAAAATCTGTGATCTTCACTGTCTGATAGATTTACGATATAAAGTGGGTCTCAGACCTGACAAGAAGCACTGCACTAAAATTTCAAAGTTTCCCCACCATGTCTTTAAAATATGGAATTTTAGTTTACTCCAGTATTTTCGATGGAGTTTCTGTGCTAGCCTGCTGCTTCTGATGGCGCTTGCGTTTAAATGGTTTTTCATGTCGTTTTACGCTTGAATAACTAAATGAATGCTTAAGTTTATTTAACTGATTTAAATTGCATTGTAATTACATCACAACATTGATGCTGTAGAAGGAATAGAAATTATAAGATTGAAAATAGTCACATTAACATTTCATCTGAAGTTTACCATTGGCTGAAAAGCACTAGCTGTGCATATACAGCATTTACAATTCAATTCAATTTGAATGTCAAGCAGGAGAGCAAAGTTTTTTCAACACAATGAAAATGTTGATTTTAAAGTGAAGTTCTGTCTTTGCTATCTGAAAATTGTGTTTGATAGCAGAAAGTTACTATGTAACCGAGGCACATGTATTCAAAGGTAAGGGAAAAAGTAGCGGACGCTGAAATGCATGTGGTCAATTTGATCGTTATTGGTGTTGACTACCCACTGCACCACCGTGACGCCTGAACTTTATGTTTATTTTGGAATTGCAATAAAAAAATAACACGTCGACACTAATGACGTAGTGGTTAGTGTGGCAACACATGGCACTCTGGTGCTCACGGCGACCCAAGTTTGAGTCCTACCTCGAAGTCCTTTGCCAATCCTCGGCTCCCCCACACATTTCTGTCTATACTCTCTACTGTCCTATCAATTAAAGGTGAAAACCTTAAAAAAAAAAATAGGATTAAAAAAAAAATGAATGAAGTAAGAATGAGTTCTAGTGGACCAAAAGAAGTTTTCAGTTAAAAAAGCAAGGGGCGACATGATAGCTCAGCGGTTAGCACTGTCGCCTCACAGCAAGAAGGTTGCTGGTTCGAGTCCCAGCTTGGTCATTTGGCCTTTCTGTGAGGAGTTTGCATGTTCTCCCAGTGTTCGCGTGGGTTTCCTTACGGTGCTCCGGTTTCCCCCACAGTCCACAGATATGGTATAGGTGAATTGAATAAGCTAGCTTGGCCGTAGTGTATGTGTGTGAATGAGTGTGTATGAATGTTTCTTAGTTGTTCATTCCGCTCTGGTGGTTACCCCTGATGAATAAAGAGACTAAGCCGAAGGAAAATGACCAAATAAATGAATGAAAAAGCAAATCATAGAAAGAAATCAGCCACAATCTTTTCTGAAAGTGTCTCAAAAGTCTCTAAAGAGCCTCAAAACTGAAACTTTTGTCCTCATTTATCAGCCTTCTAACAAACCTTTTTGACTTAATTTTATCTTAAACACAAAAAAAAATATGGTTTGAAAACTGTTGGAAACCTGTAACCATTGGCTTCCATGGTATTTTTTTTCTACTATAGAAGTCCATATTGTGGTTAACAGAAAGGGAAACTTAAAACAGTTTGAAAACACCTGATTATGAGTAAATTCAATTTTTAGGTAAACAATTCTTTATCCTAATCTCACTAAAAAACGTTTCAAATTTGTGCAACGACAATACACCCGCAACGACAATAAACCCAAACCACAGCCCTAAACATAACAGTCACTGGGGTGTATAAAAAGATTGGACGAAAACATCCAAATGACATTTTCCGAATTCATATTAATTATTGGCCATTTTTCCACCCTCTCCATTGGGCTCTCCACTGGTTCCCATATGTCTCATAATCAAACACATTCTGCCAAAAAAAGATGAATAAGACTCCAGAACTTGGTGTCCCAAACGTTTGGCTCTTCTGAAAGTGAGTGAAAGTTGAGCGAGTGAGAAGTAACGAGTCTTGAAATGCCGCGCAGCACCGGTGCCAGAACAGTGGGACCGCAATATGTTCATCTGTAATGGAGCCTGGCAGACGAATGACGGTATCAGTTATTCTTGGTTTGCTCTCATGAGTGGACAAGAAAAATATATTTATAAGTGTTTTATTGATGGAAGGGCGCGGAAAAAGACTCTCTGCTCTGTCTCTCCTCCTCCGTCTCTTTCAATTCGTACACTGTTCATCATCCCCAGTGTCTCCGGCTCCTGCAGAGCTTCAGTGAGTCCGGAGGAATTAACAGAGCAAGACCTCTGCCACCAGAGACAAGCCCTCCAGCCCTCACAAGAATAACAGTGTGTTGCAATGCTCGAACCAAGAGAGAGAGAGAGAGAAAAAAAAATGAAGGGAAATTCCCAGGAGCAGTCCAGACAGTTTACACAAAGAGACACAGACTAGACTTCTCTCACCATCCTCCAATTACTGGCTTTGCGTATTTTCTTATCATACATACACTGTTTGTGTTTGTGCATGTCTCATCTCATCCCTGTAAGCCGTTTAATAAGGATATCCTGAGATGGCAGAAGAAAAGAAGGAAAGAAAGGTGTGGTTGAGTGTGTTTGTTTTACCTGGAAGGTGTGTGTTTTTTACAGCATGAGTAAGTCAGGCCTATACCAAAAAAACAAAGGTCTTTGCGAAATATTAACCAGAGCCCCCTGTTGCATGGTTCAGACACATTTGGGGAGTGACTAGTTGTGTACAGCTATAATACAAATGAAGATGCCTCTCAAGAAATTGGCAGTTTTATAATTTCAATGTGCGACTGTGTAAAATATTGATGAAATTTGCAGTGGTCTTAAACTCAATTCCTGAAGGGGTCGCAGCTCTGCATGGTTTAGCTCCAACCACCTCCAACTCCCACCTGCTTAGTAGTCTGTAGTAGTGTTGAACACCTTCATTAGTTGGATCAGCTGTGTTTGATTGGGTTGGAGCAAAACTGTGCAGAGCTGCGGCTCTCCAGGAATTCAGTTTAAGACCAATGATTGAGAGTATTTGGGTGAGAGGGGGGGGGGGTGGGTAATCAGCACTCAAAAAACTGAATCATAAAGTTTTTCATTAACTACAATGTTAAAAAATTATATGATCAATAAGCAGTGTTGGAAAGAGTACCGAAAAATCATAGTTAAGTAAAAGTACCATTACTTACCTAAAAATGTAGTGCAAGTAGAGTAAAAGTATCTGTTGTGAATATTACTCAAAGTATGAGTAAAAAGTAGCCCGTTTAAAAGTACTCAAGAGTAGTGAGCATTACACTGTAAAAAGCTGGTGCATTTACATGTAATTTGTGGATGCGTGTAATCATAACATTCGGTAGTGCATTTAGTTATTGCTCAACAGGCACACAACGTCATAAGACGTTAATATTAGGTTATTAATATTAATAATAATATTAGATTTAGGCTGTGATGTCGAGTGACCAAAATTCAACCTCTAGTCAGCATTTAAGTATAACGTTTTTTTGATGTCCAATAACGACGTCAAACATCGTTGATATTTGATTGATTTTAGGTTGTGTTTGACCATAATTCAACATTGAGCCAACATCTTAACGTATTGACGTCAAATACTGACATTTAATCGTCAGGTATGGTAACCAAAATCCAACATTTGATAGAGGTCATAGTGGTAACGTCCACACAAAGTCAAGCTGTAACATCATCAGACGCTGATATTTGGTTGGTTTTAGGTTGGACACTGATGTCAACCCGTTTTTCATTTCCAAACAAAATGCAACGTCCCCACGACATTGGGGTACAATATTAATCTGACGTCATGATGACATCTTGTGCCTGCTGAGTGTTTAAGGCCATTTCGGTCATCATACAGTAAACATCCTTGACATGCATCTAAACAGTCCCTGGGTCATTGTGTGTAAAGATTTTGGACATCTTCTTGGACACTTTTAATGCTTCCAAACTGTTTGCTGCAATTATAAAGAGCCCATGTCTTGAGGTAGTTCATTTTGATGCGATTTACCTTCTGTGTGATTTGATTTGGTCAGGAATCACAGGACAGATTTTTGTAATGCCAATAGACAAGACAAAATAAAGTGATGACTGCAGTTTGAAGAAAAGTAGAGGAGTAAAAGTACCATTACTGCACGAAAAATATACTCAAGGGAAAGTAAAAGTACATATTTTTAAAACTACTCAATAAATTACAATTCCTGAGAAAAACTACTCAATTGCAGTTATTTGAGTATTTGTAATTTGTTACTTTCCACCACTGTTAATAAGTCATGACAACATCTGTTTTTAGTTAATTGTAACTTATTAAACTAAGTAATCATGTTCCAACCTTATTCTATGAGTTACGCAAGCTGTTTTAAGTCAGTCTAATATAATAGAAGTTCAAATGACTTATCTTAAAAATTTAAGGCAACCACTTTTTTTACATTGTGGTTGTAACCTTTTGATTTGGTTTAATTAGTAATTTTCTTAAAACAACATAGTCTCATTTTGAAAACGTAGCCCTATATTCATTTCTGGAGCAAATTATGTAGCCAGAAGTACGTATGGCTGCATTTAGTCTTTAAAATGGATGTTACGGGGCGGTATGATGCCATTCCTTTTTGCACTTACCAGCTGACCGCTTACAAGTTACCAGTTTGGTCAGTAGCTCGCCATGTACAGTATGTCGGTGGACTTGAGACACAGAGAAGAGTTGACCACAATGACAGGGTTCGAGTCTGGCGAAGAACGGTTCCAGAAGGCAGGTAAGACAAAATCAGAAGCCAAAAAATAAAATAAACAAGTAAATAACAGGGTGAGAATGTGGTAAAATCTGAAAACATAAAAATCAGGTGCTTTTTAACACTATCGGTTGGGTTTAAAAAAGTGGGTGAATGGGTCAATTGGTGCTTTTGAAAACACTATTGGTTGGATTTAGGGAAAGAGGAGGGTGGGTCAGTCAATTGGTCAGTCAGTCGACAGCGGCCTGACAGCAGGCGTGAATGGCACCCACGAGAAAAATTTGAGATCTGAAAAAGCGTACACAGCTGCCTCTGGTGGATTTGCGAAAACACAAACTGCAAAAAAACTTCTGGGACGTCTGAAAAAGTTCTGGGACGTGTCTTGCACTCTCCAGAAATGTATATAGTGCATATAGTACATCTTTAAAATCAGCCTGGGTTGTCTTAAAATGTCTGTTGTCAGATTTCTTAGAATCAATCTAAATCTGCTAATATCAAATACTATTAGATTTGATCAGTTCAAAGATATAAATATGGTATAAATATATCTAGCCGGAGAAAAAGCCAGACCCAATTACAGTAGTTAAATTCTGTGAGATTGGTTTACTTAATATTCTGGGGCAAAATTGACGCAGCTCCATACTAAACACAACAGATTCATTAATAAGAAGCATTAAAAACACATTGGATTAATTGATATTAATACATAAATCCTGTTCTCATTTGTTTCATTTATGTTTAAAAAACAAATACCAAGAAATAAAAAAATTAAGAAATATGTTTATTAGTTCAATTATGTTAAAAGAATGTTATGCAAATGGATGCATTCAGAATACATACAAATCTTTTGAGTGAGGGAATCTGCAGACTTTTTATTATTTTTTTGCTATTACTAAGTAAAATATTGTAAAAAAAAATAAAATAATAATAATTAATAAATAAATAAATAAAATAAATAAATGTTTTATGTGGATTGATTTTGACAGTATAGTAAATAACAACTTAACACATGAAATAAAAAAGAACTTTTATGTATATACATACTTAAGTATACATATATACATATGTATATATGTATATATATGTATATATGTGTATATATATATATATATATATATATATATATTCATATATATATACACATATATATATATATATATGTATATATATACATATGTATGTGTATATATATATATATATATATATATATATATATATATATATATATATATATATATATATATATATATATATATATACACATACATATATATATACATACATATATATATATACATATATACATATATACATATATACATCCATACATATATATATATATATATATATATATATATATATATATATATATATACATATATATATATATATATACATATATACATATATATATATAAATATATATATATATATATATATATATATATATATATATATATATATATATATATATATATACATATATATATATATATATATATATATACATATATATATATATATATATACATATATATATATATACATATATATATATATATATATATATATATACATATATATATATATATACATATATATATATATATATATATATATATATATATATATATATATATATATATATATATATATATATATATATATATATATATATATATATATATATATATACATATATATATATATATATATATACCTATACATATATACATATACATATATATACATACACACACTAAAAGACACAATATATAATTTTACAGACTGTATTGTACAAAAAAATCATTTAAACATTTGCAAATTATTCAAAAATAAATCTGAAAAAAAATGAATTAATTAAGAAATATTTAAGTAGGTAAATAAATAGGCTTAAAGGATCTTCCAAAATCTTCAGTTTTTTTTTATTTTGAGTAAATGGTGAGGAAATCTTTATGCCTTTTAAATAAATGAATAAATAAATAATTATAAAATGGTCTAATTAATATTATTTCTATCTTTCTTTAAAAAAATGTAATATATTTTATTCATCAGGGTTGCCACAGCGGAATGAACCACCAACTTATCCAGCATATGTTTTTCGCAGCAAATGCCCTTCCAGCTGCAACCCAATACTGGAAAACACCCATATACACTCATTCACACACAAACACTACAGACAATTTAGTTTATTCAATTCACCTGTAGCGCATGTCTTTGGACTGTGGGGAAACCGGAGCACCTGGAGGAAACCCACGCAAACACGGGGAGAACATGCAAACTCCACACAGAAATGCCAACTGGTCCAGCCAGGACTCCAACCAGCTACCTTCTTGCTGTGAGGCGACAGTGCTTACCACTGAGCCACCGGTTCCCCCTATATATTAACATTATGTTTCCACACATAAATATAAAATCCAGAAAAACTGAGACTTTTGAAGTGGTCTCTATTTTTTCCACAGCTGTATGTAGCGGTGCTGCTAACCTAGCATTTCAGTAGCGTGTAACATTAGCTCAACTGTTCTCAAAATAGTGTTGATTTTCCTGTAACAAGCTACTATATTTCCAACATGTAGCAGTGTAGCATGACAAAACTTTCCATCTGTGTTATTTTATGTCACAATGTATTATGCTAACAGCCTCACAGCTAAGCAAGACGTATTAAAGTCAACCATGTTTACTTTTTTAATGGATGTTCCTGGTCTAAATCCAAAGGGGGAAAACTGTGATGTTTCAGTATAATGTATAAGTACTTGCTAATAAAGCTAACTAAGGATGTTCTGGTCAAGTTTTTTGTGCCCTGGTTGGATCTGAGGCGTTTTAGTGATATTTCATTTAAACTTGACCTTACAAAAACTATGATATTAAGTTTAATTTTATAGATAGTGTAATCAAGCTAAAATTAGAAATGAAAATTGGGACGTCATTTGCACACTCATTTTCAGTTTCAGCTTCTTTCTGCTGTTGGAAAGAATAGAAGATATTTTGAAGAATGTTGTTAACCAGTAACCATTGACTTTCATTGGTGTTTTTCCCCAAAATGGATGTCAATGGTTACCGATTTTCAAAATTAAGAATACTCAGAATATTTACTTTTGCTTTGAACTGAAAAATAAATAAATAAATAAATGAATGAATGAATGAATGAATGAATGAATGAATGAATGAATATATAAAAAGGATGTCCACATGATCGGAAATTGGGCCAGATCATGCGGTTTCAAACTCGATCGGAATTGGTCGTTACCTCCCGATCAGGACTCAAAAATATATGTATTTAACACATCTATGGATATGCGGTGGCACAGAGTTAGACCTCTTTCTTGACTTCGCACAGAAACAGCAACGCGTGAGGCATGACATCACTTTGCCGGCATTTAACCAATAGCATCTCTGCAACAAAGTAGAACACGGAAGCAGCTTGAAGCAGAAAGCGCGAGTATGTCTGCAGTCTGGAGGTTTTATAAAATTGATGACGACAACATTGCCATAGCAAACTGTGAGATATGTAAACCTGGGATTGCTGGCCGGGTTGTTAAAATAAGGTGAATTACATAAAAAATGAGGAACGTCCTGGATCTGTTTCTTCACTCTTCTTTATTCTTTTTTATGTATTATATGTTTTTTTGTTTTGTTTTGTTTTGCTTAAAGGGGCTAATAATTTTGACCTTAAAATGGTTTGTAAAATATTTAAAACTGCTTTTATTCTAGCCGAAATAAAACAAATAAGACTTTCTCAAGACGAAAAAAATATTATCAGACATACTGTGAAAATTTCCTTGCTCTGTTAAACATCATTTGGGAAATATTTTAAAAAGAGGAAAAAAATTCAAAGTGGGGCTAATAATTGTGACTTCAACTGTATGTGCTAATATACTAAAACTGAAATAAAGTCAAAAAGAATAATAAACAATAATGATTGAAAAATTACAGTGGTTTTTTTATATATTTATCTTTTTAGAGTTTTCACCTTTATCGGATAGGACAGTAGAGAGTAGGGCTGCACATTATTGGAAAAATCTGACATTGCAATATTTAGTTTTTCTGCGATATATATTGCGATATACTTTGTTAAACGTGGAAAAAAAATCGGTCACTTTATTTTAACGTTCAGTTCTCACTCTTAACAAACTAATTTGACTTTTGCTTCAATGAACTCCTAATTTCCTCCTTATTAATAGTTATTAAGGGAGTTTAGGTATTGGGTAGGATTAGGGATGTACTGTAGAATAAGATCATACAGAACATATACTTTATAAGTACTAATAAGCAGCCAATATCTCAATAACATGCTAATAAGCAACTAGTTAACAGTGGGAATTGGTCCCTAAAGTGTTACCGAATGTATCAATTTTGATTGACTGGGATGATTCTGTAGGGGACTGAATAATGCATAACATGTAATAAACAAACTACAAGCCTAAATAAATGCAACAAAGCAAAGATAAAAGTGAAATAAACAGTGCATGCGTTATGCTTTTGTATATGTAAATGTACAAATTACACTGCAAAGCCAACTAAACATTGCATATCTTTGCGATGTGACTATTGTGGAACACACATTGCGATATCGATGCTGAAACAATATACTGTGCAGCCCTAGTAGAGAGTATTGACAGGAAACAGAGAGCAGAGAGAGGGGAAGGATCGGTATAGGACCTCGAGGCGGGAATCGAACTCAGGAGCACCGGAGAACGTCACAGGCACAGACTCAAATTACAGTGTTACCTGAAAATACAAAATATTCAAGCCAATTCAGAAATAGTACTAATAGATTATATAAAAGTACTTAAAATAATACTCAAATAAAGCTCTCTTTGGTAGCACTAACAAAGTAAAATGTGTTACACAGTAAAAAAAAAAATAGCTGATTTTACTGCTAACAAAGCTCCACTTTCAAAATGAGCTTTCTCTAGCGTTGTCCATCAGTAGGTAGGTCAGAGAGGACATCAAAGCCTTTGCGCTGGGTAAAGCCTTGTTTGGCTGCGAACCAAAACCTATTGTGCTTTGTTGCAGAAGCATTTGGGTGGTGGCCAACCACAGGCTTATCCTAGATAATGCACAAATATGCTTATATATGGCGGAGTTTACTCATAAATACTACTGTCATGCGTCAAACAACATCTGCACGGAGAGGAAGCAGACTCGCATGTGAGCGCAGCTGAAGAGATCAACTCCCATGGTGCTGCACGGCTATCATGTTCGAGTATGAGACCTGCTGCCTAATCAGCACGAGAATAAAACTTTGTTTTGATATCTACCATCTGACACGCTCATGCAGGAACATGCTTACATGCGTGTGTGTAGTAGTTTGGAATGCTCTCGCTCTCAAGAACAGCGTGATACAATTTTATCTGCATTGTGCAAGGCCTAGTCTTGCACATGAGCAGTTTTTGACTGAAGCATGCTAAATCGTTAGCGGTGCTTGATAAGGGTGCATACTTGGGTTGGCAATTTGATCAAACTGCTCAAGCCCAACTTCATTTTTGAATTTCTGTTTGATAGTGTGTGTGTGTGTGTGTGTGTGTAACCGCACTCTTTCAAAATGTGCACTAAAAAGTTAGCACCGAAAGAGGAAAATAAAAACAAGATGCATGTGTTAGCTCGGTTTAATACGAATGTCAGTGTTTAAGGAGGATACACGAAAGAGCAGCTCCACCAATCCCAACCAAGCAAGGCAGTGACAAGGAACAAAAACTCCACTAATTGACAGAACTGGAAAACAAAACCTTGAGAGAAATCAGGCTCAATCGGGGTGAAGAGTTCTCCTCTAGCCAGGGGCGTAGCAACCGGGGGGGACGGGGGGGATACGTCCCCCTCACTTTTAGAGACAGACCATTTAGAAACAGGTGATTAATAATTATACGAACATATGATCTCCAACAGCCGTCCCCCCCACTTTAAAAATGTCCGCTACGCCCCTGCCTCTAGCCAAATGTAAAACACCAGAGCTGCACTCTAAAAGACGTCGGATGGATTGAGGATGATGATCATCCATCGTAAAGAAGATTCAGGTCCAAGTAGGTTAACATAACCTATTTATAAACTAATGAGATCCAGAAAATATTTGCAGGAATCCATCTTGCACTTTTAACTCATCAAAGACCGTGCATGTTTGTACGCATCTTGTATGGATCCAAAATTATGTGAACCCCAGAATAAGAAGAGAGGAGTCTACTGGAAAGTGCAGCCTAACTCGATTGGTGCAGCCTTTAGAGGATTTGGATTTCAAAGTTATGTGTTTGTGTTTTAAATAAGTCTGAACAGAAAAGTGTATGAGTATAGAGATGCGTTACAAGTAGGTTATATCACCCGAAGGAAGGTATATAAAGTAAAAACAATCATCATCACCATATTGAAGTGTCATTCCAAACCGAAGTGCTCAGAAACGGCCTCTTTAAAGGGCCCTTAGATTTAGGAACATTGAAGGGTGCAACTGATGATCCAGGGAGGCTGTTTGGTGTCGAACAGAACGTTTCATATCCCCTAATGCCTTTGAAGTGGTCACCAAAAGGGTAAACCATTCGAAGGGATATGGGACACTCAAATTACTTTTGCTGCTTATTTATTACTTTAACTACATATTAAAAATGAGTTGAAACAACACAATTCGTAAGTTTTTTGGTGGACAACTTAATTGTTTTATGTTCAATCTACTTAAATTGGTAAAAATGATTAAGTTAACTTAATTTGTGTTGGGACAACATGATAGAATTGTGTGTAAAGGCTGATTTATACTTCTGCGTCACTTATGCTCCGGCACAGCCTTTGCGCGATCGAATAGCCCTTGCCGTGGCTGATGCCAACGCTATTGCGTACCTCTCAAAAAATTTCAAAATGTAACTTGTCTGCTAGTTCTCGCCTCTGAACAAGTGAGTTTGAGCTACTTGCACATTAAGGTAGCATTCAGAAAAAACAAAACACTCGTGAAGAAATTCGATACAGAGGAACATAACATAACCTACTGCCAGCTAGCGTTTCGGAAGTGTTATTGCAGAGCAACACAAACAGCACACAGAAGTATAAATGCACTGCTATACGCTCAAGGCATGTGCTGTTGGTCACTCCGATCACTCGACACAGAAGTATAAACCAGAATGTTTTACTGAGTATGGATCCAATCAATCCAAATGCAACACACTGAAGGTAATTGCTGTTTAGTTTCTAATAAACTCTTTAAGTGGTTGATTATTCACAATAGACTATACCATCTGACCAATCCAACACAGGCTCATTGTGAAAACGTAGCCCTGCGGATGTTTCTGGAGACAGCGAATTACGTAGGCCGAGGTACGTATGGTTATACAATCTTAGATTATACAATCTATAAAATTGGTTGGGTTTAGGGAAGGGGGAGCGTGGGTCAGCCAATCGTTCGCTCAGTCAGTCAGAAAGTCTGTCCAAAAGTGAGTCGACTTTTTTTTGGCTTTATTCGCAAAAGTTTTATGCAAGATTACAGTTTTGCGCATAAATCTAACTTGCATTTTTGGAAATAACATATGAGAACAGCGAAAATGCTGCATCATATATAACGGAAAGTTTTTTTTTAACCTTAACCTTTGTTCTTTCATTTATTTTTCTTCGGCTTAATCTCTATTTCAGAGGTCGCCACAGTGGAATGAACCACCAAATATTCCGTTATATGTTTTTCATAGCGGATGCCCTTTCAGCCGCAACCCGGCATTTAAAAACACCCATACTCTCTCACATTCACACACACACTCATACACTGCGGCCAATTTAGCTTATTCAGTTAACCTATAGTGCATGTCTTTGGACTGTGGGGGAAACCGGAGCACCCGGAAGAAACTCACGCCAACACGGGGAGAACATGCAAACTCCACACAGAAATGCCAACTGGCCTAGCTGGGACTCAAACCAGTGACCTTCTTGCTGTGAGGCGACAGTGCTAACTAACCACTGAGCAACAGCACCGCTGACCTTATTCTATACTGTAGCAGTCCTCTGAACCAAAATCGGCTACTTTAACCATGTGCCATAAATCCTGATACGTCCATTTTGTATATGGATGAATGCAAAATGAATACATCAAGTCCCCAGATCTGAACGACCTTTCATCTCTGAGGATGTGTTTGATAGATAAAGCTTAAACACAGCGATACGTGATTTCCTGTTTTCCATTTTGATTCCTTATCTCCGGAGCTCATCTTCTTTTTATATACTAAAACAAAGGCTCTTTCTTTCATTGCTTCCCTTTGCTCTCTGTCTGTCGTATGATTTTTTTTCTTCGTTCCTGTGTCCTTGATCTTGTGTGTAAGATTAGTGGTCACGGTGGCATTGTTCTGTTTATCACTGAGCAGATGTGCCGAGCTCTGCTGAGTGGCCCACATCTTCCTCTCTCCTTCCTCTGAGTGACAGTGATGAAGGGATTTGGGTAAACAGGACTCTGTGCTGACGGACGGGTCAGTAAGCAGCTGGTGTGTGTGAGATCAGGAGCAGTAGTTTAGCGAGCACCTGCAAAAGACTCAAAGAAAACAAGCGCCAGACACACACTTCACTTCATTCTTCTAATCTATATTTAGAGATCTGTTTAGCGAGTTCACCCAAAATGGAAACTGTAATCATTTACTCATTTTAAACCAATGTGACTTTTTGTTTTCCTCTGGGAAACACAAAAAGAGATATTCTGAAAAATGCTCATGCTGCTCGTTTCCGTATAATTAAAGCTTATAATGATTAATGCATAATTTGATTATAAATAAATGCATTCATATCTAGATCAAGTTTTCATAAATAATAAATAAATGAATAAATATTAATAATGCATTACTGCATAATGAAATTCTGTACACATTTTGGTTTTAGGACAACTTGTCGATGGAGTGTATAATGACTGTGTCTGTATATGCATACATATAAAAAATTTTACACAGACATAAACACACTGGCCACATTATTAGGTACACTGTCCAACTGCTTGTTAACGCAAGTTTCTAATCAGCCAATCACATGGCAGCAACTCAATGCATTTAGGCCTGAGGTGGTCAAGACGATCTGCTGCAGTTCAAACAGAGCATCAGAATAGGGAAGAAAGGTTATTTAAGTGACTTTGAATGTGGCATGATTGTTGGTGCCAGATGGGCTGATCAGAATCTGATGATCTACTAGGATTTTCACGCACAACAGCAGTTCTTCTGCCTTGTTGATGCCAGACTGATTTGAGCTGATAGAAGGCAACAGTAACTTAAATAACCACTCGTTACAATCGAGGTCTGCAGAAGAGCATCTCTGAACGCACAACACGTCCAACTCTGAAGCGGATGGGCTGCAGAAGACCACACCAGGTGCCACTCCAGTCAGCTAAGAACAAGAAACTGAGGCTACAATTCGCACAGGCAGACCAAAATTGGAAAATAGAAGATGAACAACGTTACCTGGTCTGATAAGTCTCGATTTCTGCAGCGACATTCGGATGGTAGGGTCAGAATTTGGCATCAACAACATGAAAGCACGGATCCATCCTGCCCTGTATCATAGATTCAGACTGCTAGTGGTGTAATGGTTATTGGTTATTTTCTTGACACACTTTAGGTCCATTAGTACCAATTGAGCATCATATCAACACCCTACCCAAGCATTGTTGCTGACCATGTCCATGCCTTTATGACCACAGTGTACCCATCTTTTGATGGCTACTTCCAGCAGGATAACGTGCCAAGTCATAAAGTGCAAATCATCTCAGACTGGTTTCTTGAACACGACAATCAACATATCTCAATCACATGGAGCACCTTTGGGATGGGGTGGAAGTGGATATTTACATTATGGAGGTGCAGCTGACAAATCTGCAGCAGCAGCGTGATGCTATCATGTCACTATGGACCAAAATCTCTGAGGATTATTACCTATATATATATATATATATATATATATATATATATATATATATATATATATATATATATATATATATATATAAAACCAAGGTATAACCAAGGTTACATTTATTTAATTAAAATACAGCAAAAGTAATATTACCTTATACTACAAATAATAAGAAATAATATTTATAATAATTTATTCACATTCAAATATGGAATATAGTGATTCTGCCTATTATCTCTTTAGAGTTATAAATAAAAAGTGCTTAAATGATATATAAGATAAAAGTCATACAATATAAATATTATTATTACTATTGTGGTTTCTACACCTAGTGGCTCTGGGCACAAACAATCTGAACAGATTTTTCACTTTGTTTAGACATTCAGCTTGTGTTTCGGCAGCACATCATTGCTTCGATGGGCACGTGCACTCACACTGTTTTTTTTCCCCCGCAACTAACCAACTAACGAAAACCTTTTTTTATATAAAGTTTTCACCTTTAATAGACAGGACAGTAGAGATTACTGACAGAAAAGTGAAGGATCAGCAAAGGATCTTGAGCCAGAAATTGAATTGGGGTCACCGTGAGCACTTCTGTGCTATATGTCGACGCATAACCACTAGGCTTTTCTGCCCGCCGAATACCTTGGGCCAAGGAGGGCCAACTGGGGCTTCGGGGCGGGGTTACGTACAAAGGCAGAGTTTTCCTGTCAGGTAAAGAGGAGACAAGATGCTTTCTTCCCTTACATTTGTTTTGCTATCGCGCTTGATCAACTCACTAAGAAAAATCTGTGTTCGAAGTAAATGCCGCCTAACTCGAATGGCCTTATCCAGGGATCGCTGTCTGGCCTTACACCAACAGACCACAAACAGTAAAAAAGCAATCGCTTCGGTGTTCTCCATCTTCCAGCTCTCGTAGTGACGCCAGGTTGTGTTTGTGGTTATAATTTGAGTTTTTTGTTCCCGCTGAAGTGGGCGGGTTGTGTGACGTTTGATTCGGGGGACGTTCTGGGGGCGGTGTTTGCGTGACGCGCTGCGAGCAACTAGCCCGACAGTGGAAACGCGACATGATTTCGGCCTCATTTCTCAACCTCCCGGGCTATTGGCCCGGCCTGGCCCGATTAAAGCCCTGGCTCGCACTGGCCCGATAGTGGAAATGCGGCTATTCAGTCTTTCAAATCTACTATTTTGAAGCCAAACCTGTTTTCTGCCCTCCTTTTAAAGAATGACATTGTTCTCATAGAATCAATCATACAGCCCTATGCCAGTGAAAATTGTTTTTTTTAGACCATGTGATACAATTCAAGATTCGTCAGGGTTGTACTTTTGACACGCAAGATTAATGCAATTAGCAAAGCAGTCACGAGCGCAGGGGGCTTTGTGAAGAGTATTGTCTGAACTGTATCGCTTATCCTCAGCGTCTTATATAAAGGAAAGAGAAAAGCGTAAATGCAGTGTTACTCGCTGGTATAATGAGGTCATTTTTGTCTGATCACACAATGCTTCCAGTCTTTAAAGGAATAGTTCAGCCAGAAAATTAAATTCAGTCGTTATTTACTCATCCTGGTGTTGTTCTAATGCCATTTGGCCATCTATCTTCAACCCATGCAAAAAGTGTCTTCGCTCACACTTGTGTAATGGCAATGAGTAGCAACCAACATCAATATAGAAGTATTGTGTTCTTGGTGGTTTTAAAAGGAATTGGGTATATGCACAGCTAGTGTTTCTTGCCATATTGATAAACTTTCAGTGAACGTTCAATGTGACTTTGAATACAGCATCAAAATATAATCAGTAAAATAGACTTCAGCATTCATTTACTTGTTCTAGCGTTAAACAAGATAAAAAGCCATTTACATGCATGCGCCCGTCAGTATCAGCATTGAAAATACTGGAGTAAAATAAATGTTTATAATTTAAAGACATGGCATGGGAAAATGTAATTTAATGCAGTGCTTCTTGTACAATCTGAGACCCACTTTATATCATATATCGATCAGGCAGTGGAGATCATTGATTTTTAAAGAAAACAGACTATAAGCAATATTTGGCCTTCTCTGGCCATCACAAGACAACAAAAGTGCGACAGTTCACTCAGATTAGCACAAGAAAAGCACAAAAGTGTCTCTTTTTGATCATTCAAAGTTCAATTTCTTCAATGAGCTCTTTACGTAATCATATCTCTCATCATCATGGTAGTATGAAGCAAAGTAAGACTAATGTCTCTGTCACTAGTTAAAAATTGCTTATTTGTCTGAACTTGAAGATTCTTCGGAACATTTGAAATAATGTAAGTACACAAATCAGCGAAATCAAAAATCTAAGATATCAGCTGCGTCTCAAATGGCACACTATACATTCATGCACTATATACTTATGCACGTACACACTCAACAGCATAGTATATGTATGTAGTGTCATCCTAAATGGCACATTAATGTTTTTTACTAAGCGGAAATTCAAACCGTTTCCCTGATGACGTTTGGCGGTTGCCAAATCAGTGAAATAAATGACCAAACTATCAAATAATACCATGAGTATGACCGCATTCACCATCGGGAGGTGCTATAATCACTGTCTTAGGAGAATTTTGCTTTCACAATCCAAAATAAATAAACTTATCCAACATGTGTGCCCGATAGCTCCGCCCCTTCCGCTACGTGAGCAAACCTGCAGTCGGTGAGTGGGTGAAGAGTTCATCATGCCACACTTCATTTTACCAGCTGAATGAGTGCATCATCCGGGCAATTAAAGTGCTCTTATTTTTAGAGTTTTCAGTGTAAACGCACTACTTACACTATTTATACTACAAAATGGCATAGAACAGTGCATAAGTATGCGATTTGGGACGCAGCTATCGTGTCTTTAATATGATGAAGGTCTTCCATGTGCTGCCATGGCACCAAAACATAGGCCCTGAAGGTATCCTTTTAACATGTTAAAATAGCAGATCCTTCAAATCCAGTCCAAGACCAGGTGGAGTTACTTTGGATTGAAATTGTTGGTCCAGCCAACACAATCTCACGGCAATACGTTTTGACTTTTTGACTGAGTGGCTAATTCGTATGAATTTGTACAATCTCGTTCATACAATTTAGTATAATTTACATATCCCCCAATGACAGTTGCATTTAGGGGTAAGGTTAGTTGCCATGCCTCCTTTTTAAAATTGTACGTTTTCGTACAACTGAACGAATTTTACAGATTTGTCACTAAACTGACAAAACGTAAAATAGCTACATTTCCTTGTGAGATCAGGCTGGTCAAGCACATCCCATAGATGCTCAACTGGACTGAAATCTGGGAACCACTGTCATAAACATGCTAAAATGTTTAGGTACTGTAGGTAGCACATGTCAAATTTACATATATGAATAGCCAGGGTTTACCAGCAGAACATTGCACTACTGTAAGAAAATGTATAGTTGAGGGAAGGGGGCAAGAGCCGACAAACTATAGCAAGGCTATAAGCACTTTCCTTCTTCCTCCCAGGCTTCATAGTTGAGGGAAGAAGGATGTGGGAACCATCGAATGTTCAATGTAAACTTCAATGCAAAAATAAACAACTAAGTACAAATAAGCAGAAGCCCTTCAAGGCTGACTGCCGCAAAATCATAAGCAAAATAACTGCATGTATGTCCCAGGCCTGGACCTCATTCAGCATTTATATCCATCACTCCTACTTTTATCCTTCCATGGGACTTGATTTTGGTGTACTTGTTACCCTCTTGGCCCACCAGACTCGCTCCACTCCCATGGCTATAAGCGGCATCCCACTTGTCACAATCCATCCTTTTACATCATGCCATCCCAACAGTGCCATCATTTTAGTCATTTAACGGATGCTTTTGTCCAAAGCAACTTAAAAATGATTAAGCGACTCATCATAAAGAGTCAGTCTAATTACACAGTTTTACACTGTTTACAAAAATAAAAGCTAGAGTGGGATGTGTTTGAATGTTCCCAGTGAATCAGCAGTTCATATGTGATTGGGAAGGTAATTCCACCAGTGAGGAACAGTGAATCAAAAGGTTCTGGAAAGTGATTTGGAGACTACACCTCTACAGTATCTGACAAAAGTCTTGTCGCCTATCCAAGTTTTAGGAGCAACAAATAATAACTTGATTTCAAGTTGATCATTTGGTTTCAGAAGTGGCTTATATGAAAGATTACGCTTATTTTACCAAAATGAAACATGATCATGCCTTGATTGTTAACTATTTAATTAGGACAGTAAGCTGATTTTGCTTAGACAAAAGTCTTGTCACTTAACAGAAATAATATACAGTATAGAATATAAAGTCATGGTGCAATCGAAAAAGAATTTTAAAATATAATAAAATTATTAAAGCGTTCTTGCAGGACTCCCAGAGTTCATCAATATTCTTTGGATTCATCTTCAATGCTTCCAACATCTTACCCCAGATATGCTCAATAATGTTCATTTCGGGTGACTGTGCTGGCCAATCCTAGAGCACCTTGACCTTTTTTGCTTTCAGGAACTTTGATGTGGAGGCTAAAGTATGAGAAGGAGCGCTATCCTGCTGAAGAATTTTCCCTCTCCTGTGGTTTGTAATGTAATGGGCAGCACAATTGTCTTGATACTTCAGGCTGTTGATGTTGCCATCCACTCTGCAGATCTCTCATGACCCCATACTGAGTGTAAACCCAAACCATGATTTTTCCTTCACCAAATCTGACTGATTTCTGTAAGAATCTTGGGTCCATGCGGGTTCCAATAGGTTTTCAGCAGTATTTGTGATGATTGGGATGCAGTTCAACAGATGATTCATCTGAAAAAATCTACCTTCTGCCACTTTTCCAAATGATCAACTAGAAGTCAAGTTATTATTTGTTGCTTTTACAACTGGGATTGATGACAAGACTTTTTCAGGTAGTGCATAATGCTCCCATGTGGCAGCACTAACTTCCAGGAGGCTGTATTTCACCAGATAAAATACCCCAAACATACATGGCCATTCATGTGATGTAAAAGAAACATGACTTTTCAGACCAGACAATCTTCTTCCAGTGTTTATGACTCTGTCTTAAGACACTTTGGACATTAGATGGAGGTCATCATGTGTACTCTGAATGGAGTGCGACTATACAGTCCCAAACATCCCACATCCCTCCAACAACCACCAGTTTTTATCTTACTTTTGTCACAGTAGACCTTCTGTTAGACCAGATTGGACTATCCTCATTGCCCTGTGGAGCATTGCTAGGCTTTGAGATGTCAACACTCTGACATTGGTTTGTGGATTTGTTCCTTCTCTGACCACTGTTGGTCAATCTACATTCCTGCTGACCAGGAGTAAATAAAAGCCTTGCGGTTTCAGAGATGCTCCAACACTCCTTGACAATTTAGTCCTTGTCAGAGTCTCTTTTAGGTCTTTATTCCTGTCCATTTCTCCTGCACCCAACACACAGATTACAGGAACTGATTGTTTTGTTTACCCTCTAATTTAGTATTTTAATAAACATTAAGACATTAGAAGAACACCAGGGTTTCATTTCTGAGTGAATCTACCCTCAGATGAAGCTCTATTAGCAGGAAGCGATGACATTGTTCTCACTTGTGTGTGTGAGGGAGTGAGAACTATAGCTAGGTGACATCATCAGCTCAGAGAAAAGCCCTCATTAGCGAGTGATTCATCTTATTAGTAGCATTTCAAAAATGCAGCACGTGGGGCCCATAGAAAGGGTAGCGTTCCCGCGGTCAGCTGATGACGATGAGCTTTTTCAACACATACATATATACACAGACGAACACACGCAACTACCCACGCACCTGTGCAGGTGGGCTTTTTGAGCTGCCTCATCCGAAGCCTGGTTAGATCAGCCTTTTCTTACCACAATAATAGATCAAAAAGATCTCAGTGCCGAGCCCAGGCTTTTATGAGACAGTTTAGTACGTGTGAAAAAGACGTTGTTGTGACGGCAGTACAAACATTGTAAAGACAGGTGCACTGGTGAAAAATCATTCTCACAGCAGAGGTGGGCGATTTTATTTATTTATTTTTTAATAAACAACAAGCCTCCCTTATCTAGGTGTTAAAAAAATTACCATCTTAAAGGACGATTGTCCAATGTAATTGAGCTGTCCATGTCAAATAAAAAACATCATATTATATATCATGTTTTCCATTAATGCATTGTTTTGCAACTATAATTATAGTATTTATTATATATTTATTATATTATATATTGTATTTAATTTACCATTACAGGCAAAAAACATGGCTGGAAGAGCATCCGCTGCGTAAAACATATGCTGGAATAGTTGGCGGTTCATTCTGCTGTGATGACCCCTGAAAAATAAGGGACTAAGCCGAAGGAAAATTAATTAATTAATGAATATTTCGTCACCTTGGAATTATAAGGTTCTATCTGCGTTCTGATTTTCAGAAATTGAGCTTCAAAGTTTTTGCATTCCATAGCGAACAGTATGTGTGTAACATTTGTTTTTTAAATAAGAAGTCTTAAAATGTAAACAACAAATAAAAAAACCCATCCCATAATGTAAGTAAGTTGTCAATTAATAAGATTATGTCAGTAACTAAATTTTTATCAAAAAATGTCAGATAGGACCTTATAATTCTATGGTGACGTATAGTTTTTAATAGAAACTTCTGATTTGAATGGTTCATTTCAATGAATCTGCAATACATACAGTATATATACAGAGAGAAAGTTTATTTTCTTATGATGTCTCTAAGATGAGAGAATCCAGAAAAGCTTAAGTGCAGTAATGACGGTATGAGTGTATTTATGTTGAGAGCGAGTGCTGACAGTGCAAGTCCGAGCTTGTGAATGAGAGATGGAATGGCTTACAGAAACAGCCTGCTACAATAGTATGAAAATAAAAAAAATGTCTCTCTCTCACTATCACCCTGAAGAAGACAAGACATATTCTAATAGTAAACATTGAGCATTTTAAATATTGAAAATACATGGGTTAGGAAAGAAATAATTGAGAATTATTAGAAAATAATGTATAACCAACGTCGTAGTGCAACCACAATGTAAAGCGGCCAGTAATTATTATAATCCAATAACTCAATGGACAGGAGTTAATTCTGCTTATACTATGGTTAACACACCTACTGTTTTGACACTAAGTTTGTGCTCAAACTGCTCATGTATGCAGTACTACTAAAGTTTGTTACGCATTTCATCCAATGCCATCCTGTTTTGTTTTGATTTGATTTTTGAGTGTTGTACGATATGAAATAAATGAAATTACTGTGCATAGTGATATGGAACTGTAATGCAGTCAAAACCTACCTGGAACTACACTAGTTGTTAGAGCAACAAATAATAACTTAACTTCTAGTTGATTATTTGGAAAAGTGGCAGAAGTTAGATTTTTTTTTCTGATGAGTGATCTGTTGAACTGCATCCCAATCATCCCAAATACTACAGAAGACCTACTGGAACCCACATGGATGCAAGATTCTCAAAGAAATCAGTCAAGTTTGGTGAAGGAAAAAAATCATGGTTTAGGATTACATTCAGTATGGGGCATGCAAGAGATCTGCAGAGTGGATGACAACATCAACAGTCTGAGGTATCAAGACATTTGTGCTGCCCATTACATTACAAACCACAGGAGAGGGCAAACTCTCCAGCAGGATAGCACTCCTTCTCATACTTCAGCCTCCACATCAAAGTTTTTGACAGCAAAGAAGGTCAAGGTGCTCCAGGATTGGCCAGCCCATTTACCAGATATAAACATTATTAAGCATGTCTGGGGTAAGATGGAGGAGGAGGCACTGAAGATGAATCCAAAGAATCTTGATGAACTTTGGGAGTCCTGCAAGAACGCTTTTTTTGCCATTCCAAATGACTTTATTAATAAGTTATTTGAGTCATTGCAGAGATGTATGGATGCAGTCCTCCAAGCTCATGGGAGTCATACACAATATTAATTCTTTTTCGATTGCACCATGACTTTATATTCTATACAGTACATTATTTCTGTTAAGTGACAAGACTTTTGTCTAAGCAAAGTCAGAGCTTACTGTCCTAATTAAATAATTAAAAATCAAGGCATGATCATGTTTCATTTTGGTAAAATAAACGTAATCTAGAGGCCTTTGCCTTTCATATAAGCCACTTCTGATACCAAGTGATCAACTAGAAGTCAAGTTGTTTGTTTGATATTTGTTGTTCCTAAAAATTGGATGGCCGACAAGACTTTTGTCATAATGTTCTTTTGCTGTGCATTTATGCAGCACAATCTCACATAACTATACATATTGTCCGAAAAATAATTCACATGATTTAGTATCAGTAAAGTATTACTATATCAGTTTAGTATTTATTATTTTAAAAAAGGCTAGTCCCCAAACCCCACGCCTAACCCTACCCTTCATTGGGGCATGAACAAATCCTACTAAAATGTACGAATGAGATCATGCAAATGAATACGAATTAGCCACTAAATGAAAAGTTACGAATAACCATGAGATTCCATTGGTTTATCTGAAAATAACTGCACGCCTTAGAATGTTCAACAGCCAATCAGAATAAAGCATTCAACAGCCTCGAAGACAGAATTATAAGCTCTCCTGATGAATTTTTAGGGACCGAGCTTCGGTGGTGTGTAGGCTCAATTGAAATTGCTCTGTTTATAATAATAATAATACTAAATATTATTATTATTATTATTATTATTATTATTATTATTATTATTATTATTATTATTATTATTATCATCATTACAACCCTAATCGAGGAAATGTTAAGGGGCCTAAACATTCTCGAAAAACTGAAGTGGTGAAAAGGATCGTTTAATATGGGTTTCAAAAGTAGGTGTGACAATACGGCTCGACAGCGCCACCTATAAACATTTGATGAAGCGGCAACCTAGCTACAACTTATGCACGTAAACAAAAATTTCCATTCACTGAAAAAAAGTGTTGCATGCAAAACTGTTGCAAACAATTTATTTGTGTTGAATTTAAACAAACAAATTAAATTGAGCAATGTTCAGCTTAATTTGTTTGTTTAATTCAGCCCAAATAAATTGTTTACAACCACTTAACGTAAAAAAATTGAGTAAATCCAAGCAATCCTCTTTTTTTCAGTATTCCAGGCGTTGTACTTTAACAAACTCTGAAACTCTAAAAAGTTGGTTAATGTCATCTTAGGCCTTGGTGATGTTTCACCGCTGTTTGCAGCTTTAATTATTCTTTTATATTTTTTCTGTTTAATGGAAAGAAGAAACTAACTAAACATGGAACTCATTTCTAGAAACTGAAATCTTTTATGAGGACAGTACAAAATATTTTACTAGATACTAGTATTCAGCTTAAGGTGCAATTTGAAGGCTTAACTGGGTTAAATTAGGTTTACTACCTACGTAATTCGGCAAGTCATTCTATAACAGTTGTTTGTTCTGAAGGCAATTGAAAAAAAAATGTATTCCTTAAGAGGGGTATTAATATTGACCTTAAAATGGTTTTTAAAAAATTAAAAACTGCTTTTATTCTAGCCTAAATAAAACTTTAATTAGAAGAAACTTTCTCCAGAAGAAAAAATATCCTCAGAAATACTTGCTCCATTAAATATCACTCAAGAAATATTTGAAATAGAGTAAATATATGACAGGAGGGCTAATAATTTTGCCCTGAACTGTATACTATAAAGCTCCACCAGTACAGTCTTGCATATCTCAGGCTAATCTTAGATAAAGCGCGTTTGGCTTAACCACACTGGTTATCTTTGAACCGCACACCTGTTGGTGCTTTATAAGCTGGCACAGGTGATGGAGATAGAGGAACAGAGCGATGAGGAAGGCGATGCTGCCAGTAATTGTGCCTCTGGCTTGGTGCCTGGTTTGTAAAGGCTGCTCCTTTTAATGGCACCGCAGCAGTTTGAGCCAGAGAATGAGGACAAACTGTTACTGTAAATATTATAAAACTGAGCCGACGATCTAAACAGGAGGCGTCTCTTGCTGTGCCCTTCAGTCTGAACGGGCACAGTTTCTTCTGTGTTATGACTAGACGTTAAGCTTTCAGGGTCTTTCACACACTCACACACACACATTTGAGGTAGACCCAATTTCTTATGAGTTGCACATGGGATTATGTTAGGAAAGAGTGAGCATGTCTTTGAAGGCGAGATTTAAATTAAGACAGTTTAAGACTTTATGTATGCAAAACGTGATGTGTGACGATTTTAATTCAATGCTAAAAAAAGGAAGAGCTTTCTTGAATATTGAAGTTTTGTTAAATTGCGCCCTCTGGTGGGGATGGACTACACTGCAGGATTCAGGCATTTGTAATGATTTACAGTTGAAGTCAGAATTATAACTATTACTATTATTACCAATTAACGGAAAGAACATTGTTTTATCAACACATTTCTAAACATAGTAGTGTTCAAATCTTATTTCTAAAAACTGATTTATTTTATCTTTGCCATGATGACAGTACATAATATTTTACTAGACACTACTTTTATTATGATTAAAGTGTAATTTAAAGGCTTAACTAGGATAATTAGACAGGTGAGGGTAATTAGGGAAATCATTGTATAACAGTGGTTTGTTCTGTAGACAATTGAAAAACAAACATAGCTTTAGGGGGCTAACAATATTGACCATAAAATGGCTTTAAAAAATAAAAACTGCTTTTATTCTTACTGAAATAAAACTTTTTTTATAGGAAATTTATAGGAAATACTGTGAAATATTCCTCTGTTAAACATTTTATAGGAAAATATTTGGGGGGAGGGAGGGCTTATAATTCAACTGATCATTAATAGAACTATAACTGATAAATTATAAATATAAAACATTATGGTGATACTATGTAACATTGGGGGACATATATATCTTATTTGTGGTTATGCTTTATTGAATTGTTTTATTTAGATTGTTAGATTGTGTGTTGTACTTGTTTACTATGTAAATAAGTTGACTGTCCTAAATCACTCACTCATTTTATTTTCACTAAATTATAGTCATGTTGAAATAAATTGTTTTTTGCTCATTTTAATTAGTTTAAAGGTATAGATCACCCAAAATTATAGCTTCTGTTGACAACAGAAAAATAAATTTTGAACAATGTTGGAAACTGGTAGCTATAGACTTCCAAAGTAGGGGAAAAATACTTTAGAAGTCAATAATGATTACAGGTTTTTGGCATTTTTCTAAATATCTTCATCCAAAGTAGCAAAGGTTTGGGACAAGTCAATGGTGAATAAATGATGATAGACTTTTCATTTTTTTGGGTGAACTACTCTTGTGACCACTTAGTGTGTTTTTTTGTTTGTTAAATCATGGTTATGTCTTACTAGTTCATTCTCTTATTTTAATTCAATTAAGTTATGGCTACATTTTACATTAAGATATAAAGAATACATTAATAATACATTAATAATCTAAAATACATTTATAGGCAGTTAGCATTATGCTAAACTTTTAGCTTGCTAACAAAAAGCTAATTAAATACACTAAAAATAGCTTGTTTTAGTAATATAAATAGTGATAGTTGGTTCTTGCCAGGCATTCTGGTACAGACTAAACTAGAAATGCACTTTGATGACCTGATACCAATAACTCTTTTTGTGTGGAAGACGATAACAAATAATTTTAGCACAATAAAAAAACTTGAGTCTGATTGCGAAAACAAAATGCAAACAAATAGAGCTGTGTAGACAAATAGACAACTCATTTTATTTTATAACCCAAACTGCAGAAAGAAAGGAACAGCAAGAAAACTAGATCTTTCTTTTCTCAAAACCATTTACAAACTGCATTTCCGAAGACGGTTTTTTCCACAGTGAAAACCCGCACTAGCAGCACCTTGTCTCTAGTGTAACTCGTGGAAAAATGGTGGATGTACTGTCCATCACTAGGTTAAGAACTGTTCTGAGGTTGTATTTTAGCACAGAAAAATATATATTTTTAAAGAAAGAACTATATTAAAGTCTGTGCGAATTCAAAATTTACAGTGTTTATTTTGCAAGCTCACATTGTTATTCTTAAGGCCAATAACTAATCAGTGCAAGTTAATCCACTGGAAAAAAGTTTTGGTAATCTTCAACCAAACTGACCGTTTGCTTATATTAATAGCCTCTCTTACCGTTAGTTTGCTATGAGGGAATGATGCGCAAAAAGAAAGCCCCGCCCCCTACTCAATATTCTGTTTTAGTTGTAAGTACATCAACGTCTAATAATAAACGTCTCAGCAACTTCCATTTCACGTGGACTTTAAGATTCAAAATAACACAAGATAAAGTAAGTCTCAAGCCTGACAGCCGTCTTCAATCAGTTTCTTTGCGAAGCTCTTCAGCTCGTCACATTTCTTTGGCAGTGTTGATCCACATTCAGACTCATCTGGCCAGCGCTCAACCCACGTTTCTTTCCCAAGGGTATACACATACCTGAGAGAGCAGACATAAACAAATGATCAAATATGAACCCTAATAGATATATAGTTGAAGTCAGATTTTTTTCAACACATTTCTAAACATAGGGGCTAATAATATTTCTTAAGGGGGCTAATAATACTGACCATACCATAGTTTTTTAAATATTTAAACCTGCTTTTATTCTAGCCGAAATAAAACAAATAAGAATTTCTCCAGAAGAAAAAATATTATCGGAAATACTGTGAAAGATTCCTTGCTCTGTTAAACATCAATTTGAAAATATTTGAAAAACAAAAAAAAATTCACAGGAGGAATTATTGACTTCAACTGTATATGTTACCAGTGGTATTACTTCACTCACTTGTTGGACACCGTGCTCCCTGCATTCCAAGTATCAGTGATCGGCCCAATGACCAGATACTCCTGACCCTCTTTCAAATTAAGCCTGGTCCTGCAGCTCGCATGAGAGAGGAACATCCTCCTCTCCTTCTCATTCAGACCTTCCTCCGTCCCTACAAATACACAATATAGACACATGAGCAGGGCGCCTATTAAATGAGAAAAACAAATTTAACCTTGTATCTATGCAAGTTATAATCATGAAGGTTTTAGTACAATAAATAGTGGCCAGACGGAAGCCACTCCCTGCCAGGAATTTGCCAAAAGGCATCTAATCAGAATAGAGGGAAAGATGAATACAGCAATGTACAGAGACATCCTGAATAAAAACCAGTTGCAGAGTGCTCTTGACCTCTTGACGGGCGACGGTTCATCTTTTAGCAGGACAATGACCCAAAGCACACCGCCATAATATCAATGGAATGGCTTCACAACAACTTGGTGAATATCCTTGAGTGGCCCAGCCAGAGCCCAGACCTAAAGCCTATTGAACATCTCTAGATAGACCTGAAAACAGCTGTACACCGTCGCTTCCCATCCAATCTAGTAGAGCTTGAGGGGTACTGCAAAGAGGAATGGGCAAAAATTCCCAAAGACAGGTGTGCGCTATGAATACTTTCCGGATACACTGTACATCAGGAAATGCAGTACCAAAACAAAACTGTTCATTTAAAATATGATTTTCAATTCAATTTAAAATTAATAAAATTGAAATACACACACACACACACACGCACACGCACACGCACACACACACACACATATATATATATGTATATATATACACGCACACGCACACACACACACTGGGATGCAGTGTGCTGTTGTACTGCATCCCAGTGTGGTATGCTGCTCTCCAAAGGGTTATTAACACAGTGCATAAGATCATCAGCTGCTCTCTTCCCTCCTTGGAGTAGTAGTTCAAAACCCGGTGCTACAGCAAAGCACGCAGCATCCTGAAGGACTTCTCCCATCCAGCACATAATCAACTGTTTTCCATTTCAACCGTTACCATCAGGGAGGCATTACAGGACCATAAAAGCCAAAACAAACGCTAAAAAATAGTACATATCCCAGTGCTGTTGCAATAATGAACGGACATTAAACTGTGCGCGTTTCTGGACAATATTTTACTCACTTTTTAACTTGAAAGCTGCTAGAAAATGCTTTATACGTACTCTAACTTTGTATTGTAATTATTTTTATTATCTCGTCATGTTATTGTTGTTGTTTTAGACAATTAGGACTGCACTAAAGGGAAGGGCAAACGTAAAGTTCATTGTATATGTACAATGACAATAAAGATTCTGATTCTGATTATTATAGCTTTGCTCGCCAGTGCATCACAAGAAAGAACTAACTCTAACGTCTTTCTAATAAATGCTCCATAAAATAAGGCTGATACTTTCGAGAATTTTTTTTGTTATACTATACCACAATACACATGTGAAAATTATCAGTTAGATTAATAACTGCTATCATAATAAACACGAATAAAAAAAATAGCAAAAATTTCACATGTGCAAAATGGAAAATTAACAGTAAAACTGTGTAAGACAATTGTAACTGATTTGTAAATAAAAATGTGAGAGGGTGACAGTGGGAAAATGATTTTTAGAGGGACATTTCAATGTTATGTGACTCAAAAACAGCATATCATTATCCATCTTTCACATATACAGACTTTTCTAGAAAATCTCAGGTAAATTGGCATTAATAGATCATGTGTGAACAGACCCTTTTTAAAAATACCTGAGAAATCTTTTCGGCAATTTTTCAGAATGAGAAGTTTTAAGTTACTGGTAAAGTTGTTTTATGGCAATTTACTGGTATTACTATAAGACAGGTGAATCTACATTTCCCATTGTGCAATATATTGTTAAGAATAACAAATAAATAAGTAGTAATTAATTCTTCATAAAGGGTTAAACAGACGTACCTTCTTTAATAACCTGCACAATCTCCATCTCATACTGGTAATAGTGACTCTGGCTGATGCTGATCAGTTTGACTCTGTAGGCTAAAGAAAAGTGGTTCATTGACAAGAATAATAAACAACAGAAATTTAACCAAAATAAATATTTACCATGATGCAATCCGTTACATACAGCAGCGTTCCTCTGCTCTTTACCAAAAGACGCAGAGTCGTCCTTCAGTACACAACAGTCACCTACGAAGAAAAGATTTATAATGTTTCTGGATAAAAGTGAGACGCTAAACTGAAAACACAAAGTGACAGACCCTGTGAGCAGCGGCACACGTCGCCTTCACAGATCTGATCCAGCTGCTGTTTGTCTTCAGGAGGAGAATAGAACCTGCTACAGCTTTTATCTGAAACAAATTAAATAAAAATCACAGTCAAGCCTTTAGTTAGCATAAAAATTAATAAATGCAAAAAAAAACAAACAAGATATTTCAGCCAAGACTTAACCAATAGAAAGAAAAACATTGCCAGTGTAGTAGAATAATAGAATCATAAATGTCTCTGCAAGCAGGAACATCCAGCTTAATACTTTAGGGTTTATATTAGCAGTTCCAGTGCTTAATTTGAGCAGGATCTTGCCGGATCCTATTCTGGGAAATGTCAAATATTCATGTTTTGCATCCTGGTATTTATTTTAACTGATCCGGCATTAACTTTTGCGCGGTGAATTTCTGCATGCGTGTATCAGAGAGAGAGAATGTGAATGAATCCGAGTGAAAAACAGCAAGCAAACCTTTGTGAATTGTGTGTACGCACACACCTAAAGGTAGTCACTTTTGACCAATCAGCTTTCTTAAGTTTACAATAACTAATTGGTTGGTGATTATAGTTTCATGCGCAGTGATCAGCGAAAATAAATAACGGCATAGGGGCCTACATAAATAACATTTGTATTTTCAAAATGCCAGAGGCAGTCAAGCATGTATTATTTTTGTAAACCACGAGTAAATCTGATAATGAACCTGATCAAAAGAGATCTTCAGAAGATGAAACTGCTCCGCTGGATCAGGATAGCGGGAGACAGAACCAAAGTGATCTCAAGTCACACAGTGAGTCATTTTCACTTGGCACATAATAGTGAAGTGAACTGAATGTCAGTGGTGTTAGTAAACTGAATAGTGATGTTTTATACGATTTACGTTTGTAGCTACATGTTTGTTGGCTTTTTCATGGTTAACCCATAACGTTATATTGAACAAAAAAAATTAAAGACCGTTCAGAAATGTGATGCTTTTTTCGTAATTACCGCTCAGTAACGTCATGTTCGGGAACACTGAAATTGTGTGGCGGACGTCGGTCACGATAACTTTTATTTCCTGGTTTTATTTCGGAAATTATCCATTTATAAATTAAGCACTAAGCAGTACCACTTATAAAGCATATTAAGGTACAAACCTTTGTTGTAGTACTGGTAAACTGTGACAGTTGAAGGCTGAAGGAGCCCCACTTTAAATTTCTGATTTAGTCTGAATGAGATTATATCTGCCTCTTTGTTGGACACCTGTGCGGGACATCACACAAAGACATATATTTAAGCATTCATTTATATAATATAAAACAGGTATGTAAATAAAAGCATGTTTCTTAGGTTACCTTGAACAGGTGAATTATGAGGGATCCCCTGTCGCTCAGGTTGTCCACCACTTGGAAGTTGTTGATGTAGCGATCCACTGATTTTGTGAGCTGAAAAAGTCGTGGCAGATGTTCGCATCTATAATGGTGGGTTCACACCAAACGTGAAGCACTGCATCACTTGCTCTTGATTACTCATGGGATGTTTTTTCCCCTCTTGTGAATTTTCCGCTTGAGTTAATGGATTATTTGAACTTGTGAGGTAGATGTGATTGAGGTGAATTATTCCACATCATTCAGTCATGCATTTCGTGTCATTCATAATTCAACAATTTGCCTTTATTTGTGCTTTTGCATTGACTTTGTAAGTAATTTACTATTGAGTGAATATTGTACTTAATTTGTTTTGGTGTGAACCCAGCATTAGAGCTGTGAAATATTGAAGAAAAATGGGATAGAATACTAAATAAAGTAATATTCGCAATATTCCAAGGGGAAATTTGGTTGTAGCATTCTGTTATGAAGCGGACAGGAGACAGAGGTAAGGAAACGTTAGGGTGTTTATTAAATGACAACAAGGAGCACATGAAGGATAGCCAGGAGGATCAGGAATGATGTTGGGGTCTTTTCCTCCGTGGCTGGGTAACAGGAATACACGAGGATGGACAGCACACACCAGATACAGCTGACAGAGGATGACACAGACTTGGAAGGACTGGAAGACAGGACGATTCGGGAGGACCAGGAAGACTAGGAGGAATACAAAGAGAACAGGTAAGTAAATCGTTTGTTTTAGCTGAGGATGACTACGCTGGGTGGTCGCTCAGTTGTCCGCTTTCGTCGAGACGAGCCCGGACAATGAGCGACTGGAGTGCTGTGCTTTTATCTGGTGCTCGTGAATGTGATGCAGCTGTGTGCTCATTAGAAGTCAGGTGATGGTGATCTTCGTGAGTGGGGGTCGTGAGAGCCTGACCAATCCATGACAGTACCCCCCTCCCCAGGGCCCGCTCCTGAGGGCCGACACCTCCGACGCCGTGGTGGTCTCCCTCTGCCTCTAGGCGCTGGGAACTCAGGGTGGCTCTCATGAAACTCCACCATGAGACTAGGATCGAGAATATCAGCTCTGGGAACCCATGTCCTTTCTTCGGGGCCGTACCCTTCCCAGTCCACCAGGTACTCCAACTGGCCACCACGACGTCGGGAACGCAAGATCTCCTTCACTGCGTAGACGGCTCCTTCTTCTAGGAGCAGTGGAGGAGGGGGTTCCTCTTCGTGGTCAGGCTCTGTGGAGGGAAGAACAGGATCGTGATAGGGTTTCAGGAGTGATACGTGGAATGTAGGGTGAATACGGTAGTGAGAGGGTAATTGTAGTTTGTAGGTGACGGGGTTAACCTGTTCCACGATGGTGAAGGGACCAACAAATCGGGGACTTAACTTGCGAGAGGGCAGTCGCATGCGTATGTCCCGGGTGGATAGCCACACCTTTTGTCCGGGTGTGTATCTGGGTTCTTCAGACCTTCTCCTATCGGCGGTTACCTTGCTTCGACGGACTGCCCTCTGCAGATGTTGATGAGCCTCGTCCCAGACTCTCTCGCTCTCCCGGAACCAGTGATCCACTGCGGGGACATCAGATGGTTCGCCATCCCAGGGAAAGAGCGGTGGTTGGAAGCCCAGGACGCACTGGAATGGCGTGAGTCCGGTGGAGGGTTGCCGCAGTGAATTTTGGGCATATTCTGCCCAGCCCAAATACTGGCTCCAGGAGTTCTGGTGACCACTGCAGAAGGTCCTCAGGAACCGTCCCACCTCCTGAATCTTCCTCTCTGTCTGCCCGTTGGTTTGGGGATGATATCCAGAAGAGAGGCTGACGGCCACACCTAGGAGCTTGAAGAAGGCTTTCCATAGACGTGAGATGAACTGTGGACCTCTGTCCGACACAATATCTTCTGGAATACCAAATGACCTGAAGACTTGATTAAAGATATTGTCGGCAGTTTCAAAGGCTGTGGGAAGACCTTTCAGAGGGATTAGTTTGACAAACTTTGAGAATCTATCTACTATGACTAGAATACAGGTATTACCTTCTGACGAAGGGAGGTCAGTGATAAAGTCCACTCCTAGGTGTGACCAGGGACGGTTCGGAATCGGCAAGGGATGGAGCTTTCCAGCGGGTAGATGACGTGGGCTCTTGGATTGGGCACAGTCCTTACAGCCCTGAACATATTGCCTCACATCCCTTGCCATGTTTGGCCACCAGAATCGTTGGGATACTAGCGAGAGAGTATTGTTGATCCCTGGATGTCCAGTGCCTAGCGAGGTATGTAAGGAGTGGATCAGATCTACCCGGTGTTCAGGTGGTATGAACTGCCGATGAGGAGGGCATCCCGGCGGAGCAGGGGCTTCCGGAGTGGCAACGACTGGAGGAGCGTTCCAGGTGATCGGACAAATGGAGATGTGTTCGGGAAGAATCTTCGTTGGGAGTTCTTCATGATCGTGATGCTCGTGTAAACGAGAGAGAGCGTCTGCTCTTAGATTCTTGGGTCCTGGACGATAGGAAATGGAGAAATCAAAACGTGAGAAGAAAAGTGACCATCTGGCTTGACGTGGACATAGTCTCTTGGCCTCTTTGATGTATTGGAGGTTTTTGTGATCTGTGATCACCTGGAACGGATGTTTGGCTCCCTCCAACCAGTGACGCCACTCCTCCAAGGCTAGCTTGATTGCTAGAAGCTCCCTGTCTCCTATGCTGTAATTCTGCTCCGCCGGGCTCAACTTCCGAGAGAAATAGGCACAGGGATGCAGTCGGGGCGGTGTATCATGATGTTGAGATAATACTGCCCCGACGCCGGTGGTGGATGCGTCCACTTCCACCACGAAAGGAAGATTTGGGTCAGGATGAGTCAGGAGTGGGGCCCTTGTGAACTCCTTCTTAAGAAGGCGGAAGGCTGCGGCTGCTTCTTTGGTCCACTCCAGTCCTTTGGGTTTACCCTTGAGGAGATTAGTGAGAGGTGATGTAATCCTGCTGTAGTCCTTGATAAACCGTCTATAAAAGTTAGCAAACCCAAGAAACCTCTGGAGCTCCTTAATGGAAGTGGGTTCTGACCAGGATAGAACAGCCTCAATTTTCTTCCCATCCATACGTATACCGGTTTGGTCAATGATGTATCCCAAGAAATGAATCGACTTCTGGTGGAATGAGCATTTCTCCGCTTTGAGGTAGAGGTGATGTTCTCTCAATGTGTGTAGGACCTCCGCAACGTGTTGGCGATGTTCGGCCTCACTCCGGGAGTAAATGAGGATGTCATCTATGTACACTATTACACAGTGGTGAAGAAACTCCCGGAGGACTTCATGAATGAAGTTTTGGAATACGGAGGGGGCGTTGACCAGACCGTAAGGCATGACCTCATATTCATAGTGGCCAGTAGGGGTCACGAATGCTGTCTTCCATTGGTCCCCCTCACGTATTCTTATCAGATTATACGCGCTGCGGAGGTCCAATTTAGTGAAGACTTTAGCTTCTCGGAGCTGTTCCAAAGCGGCTGGTACCAGAGGAAGGGGATATCGGTATTTTACTGTACCGTTATTTAGGACCCTGTAGTCGATGCATGGACGCAGCCCTCCGTCCTTCTTGGCCACAAAGAAGAAGCTTGAGGCGGCTGGTGATTTTGAGTGACGTATGTACCCCTGACTCAGAGCCTCCCTTATGTAATCTTCCATTGCCTGATTCTCTGGAAGCGAGAGCGGGTAGATCCTACCTCTTGGCAACTGGGCATCTGGAACTAGGTCGATCGCGCAGTCCCATGGCCGATGCGGCGGTAGCTGGGAAGCTCTCTTGGGGCAGAAGACATCATGAAAGGAGCTGTACTCCTTAGGAATGTGGATAGACTGCTTCTCAGGAGGGCTCTCGACCGATGTTGCAAACAAAGAAATGGGGTTCCGACCTTGAAGAGGGAGATTTGGAAAACAGGCAGGTGTACATCCAGATCCCCATTTCTTTATCTCTCCTGTGCCCCAAGAGATGATGGGATCGTGCTTCACCAGCCACGGGCGCCCTAGAATGATGTCCATATTTGCACCCTCCAGAACCAGAAATTGAATCCTCTCTTGATGTAACAACCCCACTTGAAGAAGGATGTCTTCGCATTGTCGATGGATACGGGTCGAAGATCGAGTGCACTGGGTTATCGGTTGTATCTGGTATATATGCGAGGACGCCTCAGTACGGAGGTGGAGTTGACGACAGAGGGATTGGGAGATGAAGTTCCCTGCTGACCCGGAGTCGATGAGGGCTGTGACAAGGAGAGAAATAGAGGCAGTAGTTATTTGTACGGTGGTAGTAAGTGGTTTACATTGTTCAATATTCGTACTGAATACACTCACTGAAGTCCGAATGGGACGAAGGGGACACTCCATACGGGTGTGTCCACTGACACCGCAGTATAGACACAGACCCCGGGTCAGCCTCCTCTGTCGTTCCGCTGATGTCAGTCTTCCAGACTCTATTATCATGGGTTCTGGTTCTGGAGAGGCTGTTGACTCAGGCGATTGGAGGAGTGCAGACGAGGGGGTGATGGTGTCCTGTTGATAGGAACGGAGACGATCGGAACATCGGAGAGAATGTTGGATGAATCTCTCCAGACCCATTGTATCATCTAATGTGGCCAGTTGGATTCGGAGAGTGGGTTCCAAGCCGAGCCGGTACGTGGTCAACAACGATCTCTCATTCCATCCACTTGCAGCTGCTAGAGTGCGAAACCGGAGAGCATATTCCTGTGTAGATAGAGTACCTTGCTTTAGATGATACAGCTGCTCTCCAGCGGCTACTTCCCCATCAGAACGTCCAAACACCTCTTTGAAATACTCCGTGAAGGTAGTGATGGAATTCATGACCGGCCCGGCTTGGTTCCAGATCGTCTCAGCCCATTTAAGTGCAGGTCCAGAGAGTAGAGATACGATGTAGGCGATCTTCGACTTATCTGTGGGATATAGAGAAGGTTGCATTTCGAATATGAGGGAACATTGTAACAGAAAACCATTGCACTCCCCCGCTCCGCCTGAGTAGGGCGCTGGTCGGGCCATGGGACTGGAAGGAAGGGCCGAAGAAGAAACTGTGGAGGCGGAAGTGCTCGGTGCTGGTGGTGCGTTGGAAAGTGGAGCTGGTGGCTGTAGAATCCGCTTCAACTGGTCCACCAGCTCTTGAAGGTGATCGGGGGTGCTCATGTTGTCGTCGTTATGGGTCCGGGCTTCTGTTATGAAGCGGACAGGAGACAGAGGTAAGGAAACGTTAGGGTGTTTATTAAATGACAACAAGGAGCACATGAAGGATAGCCAGGAGGATCAGGAATGATGTTGGGGTCTTTTCCTCCGTGGCTGGGTAACAGGAATACACGAGGATGGACAGCACACACCAGATACAGCTGACAGAGGATGACACAGACTTGGAAGGACTGGAAGACAGGACGATTCGGGAGGACCAGGAAGACTAGGAGGAATACAAAGAGAACAGGTAAGTAAATCGTTTGTTTTAGCTGAGGATGACTACGCTGGGTGGTCGCTCAGTTGTCCGCTTTCGTCGAGACGAGCCCGGACAATGAGCGACTGGAGTGCTGTGCTTTTATCTGGTGCTCGTGAATGTGATGCAGCTGTGTGCTCATTAGAAGTCAGGTGATGGTGATCTTCGTGAGTGGGGGTCGTGAGAGCCTGACCAATCCATGACACATACAGGGATGTCGCATAAGACGAGAAAATAAAACACATTATACTAAAAAAGTTTACCTTAAGTTTAAAACCTTTACAGCTGAAGGGATAAACTGATTTTATACCAAATACCATTAATCAAACATATATCACTGTATTTATAATCAGCAATGACCTTTTTCGTGATGTCCACCATCTTAGAAGTAGCTTATCACAATGCATTATGGGATTGCCTTCTTTATTATACATGGTCTGATGTTAAATTTGGCCAAAATTAAAGGTGAACTGCACCTAAAAGGCTGTCAAGGTTCTGTATACACTATAGAATTAACTGCTATTGCTAATGTAATTCCACATAAGTTTGGTCTTACCATCTCTAGATCAGAGTTTTCAGGTTCAAATCCTGTGGGCAGGCCAATGTCCAGAATCACCATCCTCACTTGCCGTTCTTCTAGAGCCCTGTGAAAGTAAAAAGTGGAAAAATATGGGAACCACACAATGCTAACTTGACTTAAAAAGCTGTCTAGTTGTTTAGAAGTGCTCACCTCACATTGACATTGAGTCTGAAGGACTTTTCTACATCCGATGAGGTTTTTTCTAAAAATGGACGACAGCGTATAGGTGAAATCTTAATTGACAATCCAGTTGAGGTCTTATACAGCTGTTTCTTGATCATATGAACACGATATTGTCAAAACCAGTTTTTTCTGTCCGGTTGGGTCATTGTCCACATGAAAACAGTATCAGGTGACTAAAATCTAAACTTTCTGAAAACTTCAGCCAAGATTTTCTGAAACTCTGGCTACAGTGTGGCCACTGCAACTGCAGTTTCCACCTCATGATGTCAGCGTGCGCACTGTTTTCTCATATTTGATTGGCCAACATGGCTGGGTTCACAACAAATATGAATTCCGTGCATTCTCTGCAAATGCGTCGCAAATTCTGCATAGTTCAAACCACAGGATGTTAATCTGATCTGTTCTTACATTTGCATTGACTTGTATGCAATTTACTTGCGCAAATTCTGCGTTTGGTGTAAACCCATCATAAAAGGCTTCTATTGCAGTCTGTTGGTTCAGCATGTCCAGCAACACGTCAACTTGACGTCAGATTGACATTGTACCCCAACGTCATGGGAGTTTGCATTTTGGGTGGAAATGAAAGTTGGTTGACGTCAGAACCCATCGCAAGACCAACATCAATGTCCAACATCGGACAGATGTTGATCTAATGCATACCTGTCAACATTGGAATGTAAAAATAAGGGATCCAAAAAACAAATCCCCAAATTACTAAATCTGTTCATCTGGAGCCGTTTCATTGTAAAAAAACAGTTGAAATGGTCAGTTAAATGTTTTTTTATTATTATTATTTATAAAGGATAAAATAGATAGCATACACTAAAAAAAGCTGTAAATAAATGAAAGTTTAGCCTATTAAAATGAATAGCTATTATAAAGGAATTGAATCAAGCTATCAAATCTCATTAACCGTTTCTTCTCTGTATAATTTAAACATTCTGATTAAAGAGTAGCGAATGAATCTCTCATTTAGATTTTTCGTTTCATTACATTAAATAACAGGTGTCACTTAAAAATGCACAGATCTATAATGAAAGTATTCGATTGCTTTCCTAACGGTTTATGACCAAATTTGTTGTGAAAACCCACCAAGATCAACATGTTTAGATGTTACTATTATTATTATTATGTGTATACAGTATGTCTGTTCAAACACACACCCAAAATTCAGAGTCTCCACTTTCGCTCTACTTCAAATCACCTGTACATTATCCATTTGGGGCGTCCCCTGGTGTTTCGGCGGTATGGGTGGTGTATACGGATGATCGGCTCTTTAACGTTTATTACCACGCTTTATAGAAAGTAAAAAAATACGGGAAAAATACATAAAAATATATTTACGGGATGATGATGAGATAGAATTGTAAAATACAGGAGAATCCCAGGAATAACGAGAGGGTTGACAGGTATGATCTATTGATGTTACTGCTTGACGTTGTGTGGTCGTTACAAGTATGACGTCTATCGGACGTTGGGTTTTTGTTGCCATTCGTGATCTATAAATGTCAGTATATGACGTCAATATGACGTTGGTTTAAGATGTTAGCTCGATGTTGGTTTTTGGTCACTTTTCAACACAACCTAAAATCAACCAAATATCAATGTCACTGGACATCAAAATAATGTTGTGTTTAAACGTTGTCTAGACATTGAATTTTGGTCACCCGACATCACAACCTAAATCTAACCTAATATTAACGTCCCATGATATTGTGTGCCTGCTGGAATGCATCACAGTGCATTTTTGCCTTTTCATGAGGATGAAGAACGGATGCAGGAAAAACTCAAATACATGGTCTTTGACGCTAGTGAAAATGAGTGATGTTTTGTGAAATTTACATTGTTTCTGAAAGAATCAACAGTTAAATTCTCCACTGTAAACCTCAGTATGGGGGAAAACACTGCAAACTTTTATGTCGACTCACCATTAGTCTCAGCGATGGAAACGTCCAGCTGAAAGCCATTACATGTGCTGTTCTCGTACACATCAGGAAGCTGATGGTAAACCGTCACTACCTGAGACGTAAACAGTGAATTACATCTCGATTTTTATATTCTAATTAAAGATATTCCTGGTAAACATTGGCATTTAGCACCTCCAAAACACCCTTGCCCTTCCCAGAAGCCACCACTGAGAATTCCTGATCAAGAGGGACCTGGAAGACATTAAAAGCGTGTCATATTTAATACCAAACCTTTTTGTCTTCAATCATGAGTTTAAAAAATGTAACATCCACAAACTCACTCGTGAAGAGCGAGCCACATAAGCCACATTGGGATTGAAGGTCCAGCGAACATCACTGCGACCAGGAACGCTAAGCTGAACCAACAAATTGAGGTCTGATGGAGGAGGCCTCTTCACTAGATACTCAGACAGGGCCTGAAGAACCACCATGGTGGACTGAAGGAGGAAAATGATCATTATATGAAAGCAAATAAACACAAAAACACCACTGGTCAAAAGTTTGGGATCAAAAAATTGCTTATGCAAAATTGTTACACATCAAAAATCATAAAAACCCTGGAGTGTTACTTTTTGTACTTAAAAAAGTACAATTACATTGTAATCAATCTAAATGATGTTACAATACATGATTCTTCACTTGTTACAATACAAGAATCCTGTTTCTGCTTACCACAACTGCATTTATTTGATCAAATATGCTGTAAAATTGTTTAATATTACAAGTTAAAATAATTGTGTTCTCATTGGATGTAGTCCCGATATTTTTTAAATTCAAAAGTATCAGCATTATTACTGCAATCGTCTGTGTTACATGATCCTTGTAAATCTAATATATAGTATACACACAGAGATAGATGCATTATAAATGTCTTCACTTTCACTATTTAATGTGTCCTTTATAAAGAAAAGAAAATACAACACGTTTTAATAGTACTTACCAATGGTACTGTATAGGTTGTTTCACATGGCGTCATTGATGACGCGTGAATTTTAGATGGAGGGCAGTAAGTGATTCAGCTACATAGGAATCGTTATCTTTACATCAAAAAATTTTCTGTTTTACGATATTTATAATTATTTAAATCAGTTAAAATGAGAAACGCGGAAAAGCATTTACAGACTTTTTTTGTAGACGTTTTTGCTTAAAAAGACGTTATAAAGAGAAAGTTGACTGGTTGATAAACAGAAGAAAAGGCCGCAGGTAATAAACATTCATTCAATACATCCATGTGAACAAACTTTTTTGGAAGGCGATAATTTGTTTGACAGGACCTAAAGATTAACTCCAGGCCTAGCTATGCATATAAATACGTTAATGTGTTATATAAAAATCAGCTACAAACACCACCACACTTATACAAAATCCAGGAGAATATAAATAATATAAATATATGAATATAAATGGTACACTGCCATGTAATTGCTACAATGAAATCTCTGTTCTTGTTTTTCAATAATCCATGTCTTTACTGGCGTTTTGGCAGAATAAACAATCGTAACATGAACATCGAGATGTGTGGCAGCAGTGAATGTATGTTGATGGTAAGTTCATCGACATAAGAAAAAGAAATGCATCACTTGCGACAAAACTAGACGTTTATTATTGTGGAACACTTTTTCCCCTTACAACAATAAATAAATAAATAAATAAAATAAAAATCTGCCAGCAGCTAGCTCTCTGCAGCTCTCACATGGTTGTCCACTAAAGCTAGGCAGGGCTGCGCCTGGTCAGTATCTGGATGGGAGACCACACAGGAAAGCTAGGTTGCTATCGGAAGTGGTGTTAGTGAAACCAGCAGGGGGCGCCCAACCTGTGGTCTGTGTGGGTCCTAATGCCCCAGTACAGTGACGGGGACTCTATACTGCTCAGTGAGCACCGTCTTTGGATGAGACGTTAAACCGAGGTCCCGACTCTCGAGTCGTTAAAAATCGCAGGATGTCCATCGAAATGAGTAGGGTTTAACCCCGGCATCCTGGCCAAAATCTGCTCACTGGCCTCTGTCTATCATGGCCTCCTAACCATCCCCATATCATTATTGGCTTAATCACTCTGTCTCCTCTTCACCAATCAGCTGGTGTGTGGTGTGCGGTATGGCTCAATATGGCTGCCGTTGCGTCATCCAGCTGGATGCTGCACACTGGTGGTGAATGAGAAGATTTCCCCCAATGTGTAAAGCGCTTTGAGTGCCCAGAAAAGCGTTATATAAATGTAAGGAATTATTATTATTATTATTATTATTATTAAATAATAATGTAGATAACGCGTCCACACTTTTGTATGCTTTCATCTGTTCTTTCGTGATATTTGGAAGATATCTGCCTGGGGAAAAACTATAGCAATTTATAATAAACGTTTTTGAACCACATAGTAAAATGTATGATGTGTACATCTCTTTGTTAATGAATGCTACAGAATACTGTAGTATAGTAAACTGATAAACTGTAATAAATATTGTAACGTTCGTGTAAATTGTGGTGCGTTGATTGGTGGTGCGTGATTATAGCGTAGAAAACTGAAGCCTATTGAATAACGTGTTTATTACTAAAGTTGTGTTGTACCACAACAATATAATTATTACGACAGTTTAATTCAAGTATGCTTCCAAACACTGTAGTATTTATTTCATGTAACGTAATTATACAGTATATACCGCTTGATGACAGGCAAATATAATTTAGTTCATTAGAAAACTCTGTCTTCTTCATGATATAAGGATCATGCCCAACATTTGTGTTTATTTTCTATTTATATCTCCTGAAATGGTATAAATGGCAAAAATACACCACCATCTGAATTTCGTGTATCACCAGAACCACGTGACTGAAAACAACCTATACAGCCTAACACTTTCAGCACTGGCAATGGAAATAAATGTTTTTCAAATCATCATTTTAGTATTTCTGAACAAACTTGTAACACTGTAATCTGAAAATGGTTTAGATACAATTTGTAATTATATTCTATCAAATAGCAGCCTTAATGAGCAGAAAAAGCTTCTTTTAAAACCCCAAATGTTTGACGGTCATTCATACAGGTTTATTTCACCTGAGTAGAGCCGTACCCTCCACCAATGCCACGGTGCTCGTTCAGCCATCGAAATGGAGCTTCTGCCTCTTCCATGTGGCCACTTTTGATCAGCGCTAGCAGTGCGTAGCCTGTAGCTTCCAGTGTGAAAAAATAATTGTTTGAATCAGGCCAGTGGGAATGATCTGTGGACAAACAATAAAGCATAGTGAGAAAGAGAAGATGACATATTGTGTTCATATTTGGGTGTTTAAAATGTAAGTACCAGGTGAGGCAAATTTGAGCAACATGCTCTTCACGCAGGCGTGGTTCGATACGGCTAGCGCGTAGCATGCTATAGCTGCTGTATACGGCCTGGTCAGCCGGGAGAAATGCTCTGTCAGATACCCTCCTGCCTGTCTGGACTTTTCCTGTGGAAAAAAAAATACAAGTAAAACCACTGAATATGTAAAAAAAAAAGTACATTATTATAGGCATTACAAATAGTTTGGTCTTGTAGATTCATAGTTCATAAGCTTGGTAGTATGGATCAGGGTTGTACTTGTTTACTTATTTAGCCTATTAACATAATATTTTTTATACACTTTAGGACCTTGAGATGATGAAAAGAATGAATTGTTCAAATAATTTTAATGAACAATAATTCCATTTATGTATTTAGCTAATGTCTAAAATATATATTTAAAAAATTTACAAAAAAAGATTTATTCTAATTATTAAAATGAGTCGTTTAATGTAGATATTACATGTTTAATTTAGTGTACTAATTATTCTAATTATTGCAAATAGATATTACTTTAATAACCTAACGTAGCTCATTTCTTACTGAATTTAGCTTCAATTCCATTAAATTTAGCTTCTATTCTTCTGTTCTTAAACAGTTTAATTTAGCTATTACACTTATTATTTAATTCAGTTATTGTTGTGATTATAACATTTATTCAAATTATGCAGTTTATGTGTTAATTGTTATTTCACTGATGTTTTAGATTTTGTTCAAATTATTGAATGTAGCCAACTAGCCATGTTTAAATGCTGACATTTTCAGCCATTTTAACAAGTGAATTGCGCAGATACCTGTATGTTGACTTCTTGATCTTGGCAAGTAACTTTATTTTGTGCTTCTGCTAAAGCAATGAGCACAAATGCAGTCAAAGATGCTTTGTATTCAGATCCCCGCATAGCTCCCTATAACACAACACAACACTGTGAGAAAACATTCAGATAGTGTTAAGCTGCTTTGACACAGTCTACATAGTAAAAAGCACTATAGAAATAAAGATGACTATTGATTTTGATTATTATGTCACAGTTATTAAAGGAACACACTTTAAAATAGGCTTCCCTTGAGCTAAAAAGCAGCATTTTACAATTTTGGAATCAATTCAGCTGATCTCCGGGTCTAGAGGGAACACTTTTTGCTTAGCTTAGCATAGATCATTGAATTGGATTAGACCATTAGCATCTCGCTTAAAAATGGCCAAAGAGTTTCAATAATTTCCTATTTAAAGCTTGAATCGTCTGTAGTTACATAGTAAATGAAAAGCTGCTGTTTTCTAGGCTGATATGACTAGGAACTAATATACTCTCATTCTGGCGTAATAATCAAGGAACTTTACTGCTGTACCATGGCTGCAGCAAGAGCAATGATATTGTGCAGGAAGTAGCTATATCGGCCTACAAAATAGCAACTTTTTATTTTGTTAGTACATAATGTAAATACAGAAGAGTCAAGCCAAGAAAATGATCAAAACTTTTTGTTTATTTTTTGAGCGAGATGCTAATGGTCTAATTTGATTCAATGATTTATGCTAAGCTAAGCTAAAAGTGCTCCTGCCTGACCCTGAGATCGGCTAATTGGATTCAAAAATTGTAAAACTCAATCGTTTACCTCTAAGAGAGTTAAAAAATGAGGCTAAAAAGTAGAGTGTCCCTTTAATTCTTACCGTCATACTGGTGTCATAGACAGGATTGTCCTCTTGAAAAGTTCCATCATAATGCTGTTTATTCTTGAGTAAATAGAGCAGAGGGCCACACAGATGCTTGTCATTGACGTTAATGAACGAATGCGCCATGGAGAACACCTTCACCACATACGCAGTGATCCTGACAGGGCAGAGTATGAAGACACATGAATTCTGAGAAATGTTCAGTGTAAAGCCGTTATTATTATTGTGTCAGCGTCAATACCATGTGCTGGTGCCTTCATTGGCGTAGGGAGGGTACGAGTCGTCTGATTTTTTGTAGTTAAGTTGATTTTCATAACCTAGAAAATAAAATTCATTTAAGAGCACATTAATGATATTAGCGATGCAATAAAATATACGTAACACTTTAGTTTATGTCTCAATTCTCACTATAAACTATTCGCTTATTACCTGTCTATTATTATTATTGTTATTATACTGGCTGTTTTGTTTGTACTTACAAAGTACATATTCTGCATGATCTTATTTTACATTCCTAATACCTATCATTTATCTAAACCTTATTAACTAAGCAGCAAATCAGGAGTTTGTTGAGCTAAAACTCATAGTTGATAGTTTATTAACAGCAAGAATTGTACCTTCAATGAAGTGTGACCAAACCTTTTGTAATAAAAACATTCACAAACAATTTTATTTCCATATAAAAAGTACACTAAAAGGCTATTTGTATTGTTCTGCTTCAAACCATATTCATTTATCAAATAAGAAATTATATAAAGTCTAAACATAGATTTGAAATGAATGCTATGGGGCAGTACGACTGCAAAAATGTTTGTTCCTTTTCACACTAATGATATTTACAGGTACATATTATTGACAAATGAAGTCATGCAAAACCAAATAAATACCACAAAACACAATGGTATTTGTAGTCAAATATATTTGCCTCACCTGTCCATCTTAAGTTTTCTACCATGGTCAGTTTACCCAATAGCTCACATTTTATCCCTGGCTTTTGAGTCTGCAGCTATACTGAGCCATCAATGTATCCTTTTCTTTTTCTTTATTTTACTGTAGGTGTTTATATTGTGCTCATGTTTGGGTTTTTATTTCATTTTATTTTATTTTGTTACTTTAGTTGTGTACCAGGTTATAATAGTGTTGGATTTTTCGCTTGTTGTAGTTTTTATTTCGTTTTGACTTTTTGTTTTCAAATTCAGTTAGTTTTAATTAGCTTAAGAGGTAGATTTACTAGTTTTTATTAGTTTTTATATTTTGAAATTCCTCAGTTTTAGTTTAGTTTTTATTAGTTTCAGTGTTAGTATCAGTTATTTTTTTTTTTTTTGTAAATTAGGATATTTGTTAGGTGCAAGACTCAAAATCATCAGAATAAATATTGCATAATATTTATGCAAATATTCGGCCCCTGCTGCAATTTTGGGTCTTTTTTAACTTGGAGGCGTGTCCAAACGCCAGGTAAACACTATATATTTGAACACATTAGGTTTAGCTAGCAGGAGAAGCACGTTAGCATCAAGAGCAACACCGAGTAAGTACATTTAGACCTGTTTTCAGTTGCTGTGTTTGGTTCGAGAACACTTAGACTTGTTTCAGCTGGTTGTGTATTGGTTGTTGGACATTTAAAATTGTTTTCAGCTATCTGTGTTTAGTACTAGCAAGCTTTAGCCACTGTTTCCTTTGTTTACTGTAAGAGCTTGTGTGCCGAGCCTGAGGTTTTTTCGCACCCCCCCCCCCTCTGCAAGAGGGAAGAAATCACTTTCCCGAACTCTCACATTCAATCTGCCCAGTTGGTGGAATGAACTCCCTAACTACATCAGAACAGCAGAGTCACTTGCTGTCTTCAAGAAACGACTAAAAACGCAACTGTTTAGTCTCCACTTTCCTTCCTAATCTGTAACTGCCTCTCTGGCTATACCACTAACTGTGCCCTCTCTCTCTCAAAAAAAAAAAAAAAAACTTTTTTACTAATGCTTTGCTTCTTAGACTTTTACACACCTGAAACTTGTCTATAGCACTTGTTCACTGCTGCTCTTATAGTTGTGTAAATTGCTTCCTTGTCCTCATTTGTAAGTCGCTTTGGATAAAAGCGTCTGCTAAATGACTAAATGTAAATGTAAATGTAAATGTAATAAAAACTCAACCAAAGATAGGCAAATTTCAACCCATCCTCAAATTCAAATACAACAGCCCACAAGATAGCAGCCTTAAGTATGTATGTGTAAAGCTGCCTCTAAGGTGCTTTTGTGACAATTTTACCAAGTTTAGACTCAACCGATTAAAAATATGTAGTCAGCAATAGTAATTTCAGTCAGTTAAAACATCACTATGATGTGAAAAGTTTCTTACAATTACTTTTTGCAACCCAACTGAATGATGATTCACTTATTTAAAATCCATTACGACTTCAGCAGGCTGTCATGTACTGTTTGTGTTCGGTTCACCATTTGCTGAATCACGCATGCGCAGTGTTATCGGTTCACCGCTTCTCAAATCTGATCTCAGTGTACTGTTCCAATAACTGAATAACTCAGCATATATTGGTATATTTCCGGTAAATGTAAAAAGTAAGTTTTTGTGAATACGTGCTTAGCGTTACTAGAGAACTGAATCATTTATATGATTCAGTTTGATTTGGAAAAGTTGATCAACCGGTTCACTTAGAAGATCTGGTTAAAAAGAATGATTCATTCGCAATCACTAATATAGAAATAGAACCAATTATTGGACACAAATGTGTTCAATTAATACTTTTAAGTGTCTGCTCTGGTATTTATTGTTGTCACCATGCTTGCTGTAGACCTAAGTCTTGGCATCATTTGTATCTAAAAGAAACAAAGTTCATCCCTGTTTGAGTGTCATTGCACCTCTCTGTATGTATTTGATGGCCTCTTCTCTGCGACTGATTCCCACGATCTCCCAGTCTGCACTGCGGTCCAGGTAATGAGCTGCGATGAGGGGCAGAGTGATTCTGGCCAGGTTCTGCTCCACACAGCCTCCGGGCATCCGAATTAACGCTGCCAATGAGTCCTCATTAATGGAGTTATCAATACTGTCTGCCAGCAAATCACCTGGAGAAAATAGAGTTTTTTTAGTGCTGGGAAAAGATTAAATCGCAATTAATCGCATCCAAAATAAAAGTTTGTTTTGAAAAAAGATATGTCTGTGTTTTATATATATATTATGTATATGTTAAGTACATATACATAACTATTAATTAACTATTTTGCAACATAGCCATTTAAATTAATAGATAATTTGTATCATATATACATATATTTTATATCTAAATATGAACATTTTCTCAAATATATGTATATCTGTGTGTATTTATATAAACATAATAAATATATACAGTAGACAAGCTTAAACTATGTCAATACAAACTTTTATTTTGGATGTGTGTATTAATCGCAATTAATCTTTGCCCAGCGCTTTTTTAAATATTAACATACAGATCAAGACTTGAGGGGGAAGAAATTCAGCTTACAAAACATTTTAAGAATATGTTTTAATAAAATGTCAAACCTCTGACATTGACGAATGTCTCTGGTATAGATTTTGGCACAACAGCATCCAACTGCATCTTCTTGACTTGAATCAACTGTTGCCCAGCTTAGATAAAAACAAATAATAAATCACAGACACAGGTCAGAAATAGATTAATAAAAGCATTTGATTACGAAATGAGGATAATTCACTGATGCCTTGTTAATACATGTAATTAGTGGAATATTTATATATTTTTAGAAGAAATGTAGTGTTCAATCTTATTAGAATGATTCAATAACATCATGTGACAAACAAGAAATAAGTTTTTTTGTTTGGATTTGTTTTCTAACTGTACACCCCTCTTATCTTATTTCTCTTTTATTATTGTCTCCTACTGTACCTGTGTTACCCCATTTGTCTGTGTGTGTTTAAGCTCTCTTGTTTCATATCTGTTGGTCACTCTTTGTGTTAAGGTGTTATGTGTTCTCTTGAAATTTCTCAGTTTCTCTGTATTTACTGGATTAAGTAGATATGCTTTTGAGTAAAATGTTTGTTTCATTCTATAAAGATCTGACAGCATTTCTTACAAATTTCAAAAATCAAAAGTATTGCAATTTAGAGCATTTTTAAGAAGACAATTAGTCAAGAAAACCATTATTTTTCTTTTGTTGACAGTCATGGGTATTTAGTATAATGAATATTATTACGGATTTCTTAATTCTTCTGAAGTTAGCAATGTGTTGCCTAAAGTAAACCTGAAGAAAAATGAATAGATGAATTTTAAAAATGGTAATACTTTAGTTTAAGTCACAATTTACTCATTAAAATATGCTCATTGCCTGTCTATTATTAATATAATAATTATTTATTAGAACTAACGATTTATTAGCCCTAATCGTACCCAATAACTAGGCCCACACAGAATCTGTGAGTGTAGAAATTTGCAGATTTTTACTACATCAAGACCATTTATTTACTTGTGTAAATGTGTGTAAATTTATATTTATTCAGTTTTGAATTTAATTTCAGCAATATTATTGGCTAATATGAAAATGTCTTTTAGTTGATATATTATATGAGACACTTGCTTTGTTTACCAATTAAGTGGATCTAATTGGATTTGCATTGTAAATATTAAATAAAAGTTAAAAAGGTATTATTTTTTAGAAAAAATTATTAAGTTTAGAAGAAATTTCAAAGGTAGTTCACAGAATGAAGCAAAACAAAATACATTTTACTCAAGCATATAAATGGCAAATCTAGAGAATCTGATCTTCAAGCAGTCTCGCTTCTTCCATAGCTGAAATGAATAAGTGTGATACTATAATCACACTGAATTGTGAAATAGTTGCCATTACACGATTAATGTTCATTAAACTCCGGTCTCACCACTGCCTCCTGTCTCTGATGGGTTCAACACAAAGCTCCTCACTTTAAGTGTTTGAATGCCTTCAACCTGAAACACACACACATATAAAACCATCAGAAAGTACTCAATGGTCATGCAAAAGACTCACTGTTTATAATAGGCGCACTGTTTATTATAGGCACTCACTACTACGCGTAGATTCTTCTTCACTGCATCTTGACCCATGAAAGAGGCGGCTACAGCAGTGACCTGTAGAGGGAGCTCTCCTGTTTTCAGAGGGATGATGGTGTATGAAATGAGTTTAGAGGAACCGGCTGCTACTGTAACCTGCTGTCTGTGCTGTCCCGTATAGGCCACACTACACATGTCCTCTGTCTTCTCCAGGATCACCATCACCTGCGAACACACACGTCAATCAGGTTATAACTAGGCTTGTGAATAAATAATTTAATAGCCAATCAGCAATTTACTCTTTGAAAACTAAAAGCCACCATTCGAATTTTGCGAAACTTCAATTTGCTGGTCACAAATAGAGCGAATTTAAGAAAAATACTAAACTAAAACTTGCTGTTATGACTTTTAAAGGCGTACGCGGATATTCAAATATTTCATTTACAGTAATTATTTGAGTTATCAAAAACACTATTTGAATTTTACAAAGGGCGACACAGTGGCTCAGTGGTTAGCACTGTCGCCTCACAGCAATAAGGTCGCTGGTTCGAGTCCCGGCTGGGTCAGTTGGCATTTCTGTGTGGAGTTTGCATGTTCTCTCCGTGATGGTGTGGGTTTCCTCCGGGTGGTCTGGTTTACCCCCACAGTCCAAAGACATGTGCTGCAGGTGAATTGAATGGATTAAATTGGCCATAGTGTATGTGTGTGCATGTGAGAGTGTATGGGTGTTTCACACTACTGGGTTGCAGCTGGAAGGGTCATCCGCTGTGTAAAACATATGCTGTATAAGTTGGTGGTTCATTCTGCTGTGGCGACCCCTGATGAATATAAAGGGACTAAGCTGACGGAAAATGAATGAATAAATTTAACAAAACGTCACATTGCTGACAGTAGATTAAGTAAAGACATGATAGAATAAATAATAAAACTTGCAGCTATAGCTATTATGGATTTGCATGAAGAGAATATTCGGTAACACTTTATTTTGATGGTCCATTTGAGCATTAGTAGACTATCTGCTGATACTGCTCCTTCAACAGACATTTAACTGACTATAAGAAACTTTGCAAGTAGGCTACATGTCAACTTACACTAACCCTAGCCCTAACCCCAACCTAACAGTCTACTTATAATCTAATGAGAACTAGTTGGCATGTAGATGCAATGCAACTTAAATTCAACAAACAGACCATCAAAATAAAGTGTGACCGAATATTCAAATGTTTGCTCTGCATTTATTAAACGAATAATCAAAAACATCATTTGAGTTCCATGAAATGTCACTTGGCCTTAAATAGAGTGATCCAATGATAAATGCTGAGTACACAAAACACAACTTACTGCAAAAATTATAAAGGGTCTTGACAAATAGTCAAAAATACTAATATTTGCTCTTGAAATAATTATTTGAATAATCAAATTTCAGGAAATTTTGCTTGGTTGGCCTTAATTGGAGTGAAGCCATAATAAAAACTGAGCACATTAAATACAATTCGCAGTTCCGCAAAACTTCACAGTCAGCACTATTATGTCCTGAGACAAATCTTTTGGTGTGCACAATGTGTTTAATGTCTGTGTCTCTGGCTGTTTCTCAATATTCTGTTCTTCAGCGGTCTTGCGTCCTCGTGTTCTCGTGTAACGTCATTATCAGCTGACAAAGTTCAGTTCCAATACTCAAGACCACAAGAACGGAGGACGCATGAAACTTCCTGGATGTATTCTTGATATCGAGGACGCACCGATGCAGACTTGAGCACCGATCTCGCTCTAAAAATCCTAGAAGTCATTGCGACTGGAGGTGGGAAGCGCAGCATTTTATTTAGATTTCTTATTATAGTTCACAGATATCACTTACTTACCTCAGGAGTTTCTCTAAATGAAATGGTAAAAGTAAACATTACCATGGACATCTTAATAAAGGAATAAACACTTTGGTGTTTGTTTGCTGAAATTCGTATTAAAATCTGTTTTTATTTATATTGTCCCTACTCAAAAAAACAGCTAAATCGAAAATGACCAGCTAAATCCAGCTCAAAGCAGCCTGACCAGGACATAGCTGGTTTTGGCTGGGCTCCCAGCCTGGCTAGGCTGGTCAAGCTGGTTTTAGCTGGTCATCTCCCAGCCTGACCAGCTAGGACCAGGCTGAAAATGGCTGGAAAGCAGCCTGGAAATGGCTAAAACCCCTCTAAAACCAGGCTGGTCGACCAACTAAAACCAGAAAACCTGCCTAGGGTAGGGGTAGGGGTGCAACGTATATTTATAATGCTTTTATGCATAGTATAGTGTACCCTTCCACTCAATTGTATCAGAAAAAGGTTCGCTACTCGAAGATTTCTACATCAGAGCTTGATGAGGACCTCTGCTGGTTAAAGTGTTGGAAAGCACTGTGTTGCAAAAATGTCAAATGTTCACAATTGACAAACTCCATGTAGTAATACAACAACAGTAATATAAACAAATTACTCAAATACTGTAGTTTTTTTACATATAAGGTATGTTACATTACACCACCAATGACTAGTAAAAGCCAATGTATTCACATTAATTGGATTCCTTCATCCACCTACATGTTCCAAATGGGGATTGAACCGGCGATTCCTGCACAGAAGGCGAATGCTCTAACGATGAGGCTATGGGAGTAAGGCTTTCGGGCTGCACTCACCAGCTAGCCTTCATTTTACACTATACTGCCATATCCAGTGGTTTTCTTTAAAGATAGTTGTAAAAAATACACTTTAGTATGGTTCAAAAGCTTTTTACTATTGTATTATAGTTTAATTACTGGTGTGTGGGACAGGTGCGGTGCTTTAAAACAGTAGAAATGTATGTAATCGATGCCTAATCACTCGCTATACACTTTACTAACCCATGAGGGTGTTTAAATCTTTGAATCAAAATTAAAAGCAGTCGCGTGGGTATAGGTAAAAATGAAGCCTCGGACGTCACTGATCACGTCAAAACAAATCAAGCTCCACTACCCTGCTTCACTGCGAGATGTATCATTTTTTGATACATGCTCCGAAGCTTCAGCGCACAACGTCACATCACTACTATTTTGCTTTGAATCAGTTTTCTCCTGTTTATGACAGTAAAGGGATTTAGTTTATGTTGATGTATTTTTTTTTATTTCAGATTACCAAGAGATTATATTAGAAGTTAGCATGATTTTGTTTGTTGTTTTGGCCTTGCCCTCTTCTGAATTAATACCCTATTTTCTTTGTTACATTTTGATATTTGTAAATAAACTTCTCTTTTTCTTGATTTGACCTTGTTGTTTTTAGGTCTCTAGTCATTCTGTTTAAGGAGATGAGCTCTCTCTTTTTCCAGCCGTTGCACATCACCCATCACTAGGGCCAGACGGAATCTGCGGACGTTTTTTGCTATTTCTGCTGAGAATTTTGGTAAAAGTCTGCGGATTTCTGCAGAATTATTTTGGGAGTCTCATAACTAATACCTTAATATGTGAAATAAAAAATAATATCTTTTGAACTTTTATTTAATGTTTAAAATGCAAATCCAATTAGATTCACTTTATTTGGTAAATAAAGCAAGTCTCTCATATGATATATCTACTAAAAGACAGAAAATATTACAGTAAAACTGCATTGTACATAAATCAGATGAACATTTTCATATCAGTTAATAATATTACTGTAATTAATTTAAAAAGTGAATAAATATAGATTTACACAAATTTACTCAAGTAAATAAACATAATTAATGATGGGCTAAAAATCTGTGGAAACCTGTGGAAAATCTGTGGAATTCTGCGCGCGCAGATTCGGTGTGGGCCTACCCATCACCATATCATCATATATTTTCTGTTGTGTTCATATCTAAAAGATCGCAACAGCACGAATATTCCATCTGCAATCATTACTTGAACAGTAAACAACACTACTTGAATAGCTTTACTATGTTTTACTTCCTCTGTATGAATGCTTTTGTTATGTGTTTTCATTATCTGCACACATTTGAAATGTTTTCGAGTTAAAAATACAGGAGATTACGCAACAGTTTGTTGTGAATGTAGCATAATAAACACAGTCAGAAATATTGAGAAGATTAATGTTTGATTAAAAACTAAGCCTACTTTAAAGTAATTGCAAACCGTTAGTTTCTGCAGACTTTTATTTCAGTATGATGACGCATTTATAACTGAAACTGAATATTAAGTAGGAGGCGGGGTTTTATTTTTGCACTCCTCCTCCTCATTTTTCATTCACAACAAACTAAAGCTGCAGACACACTAGTGTTTAAGCATGCAAAATTCTGTCGTATGGTGCTCAGAAAAGGGGCAGGGTCAAACAAGATCATTAGATGTTAAAAAAGCCAGCGATTGGTCCACATTTTACATTTCTGTACAGAGAGGTCATGTTTTAATCTTATATTGGTCTTGCGCAATCACGTGATGTGATTTTGCAGGTCAGAGTTCACTGAGCTTGAACTTTGCAATGCAGCGAACTGCAAAACTTGTCGCACAAGCTTGCATTTCCAGTCTGGCACATTCACGTGTAAAAACAGAAGTCTATGGGTTGAAAAGTGCAGTGTGACCGTGCATTAACAGTTTGGAGAGGTCTGGCTAAGCATATTTTACCGAAGCTGTCTAAATGATCAGAAAAGGACTGCCGTTCCAGAGAGGAAGTGGATAAAATTATAACTAACAATGTAAGGTAGCAAAATAAACATTGTAAATTGTAATTTCATAAATATAAACATTTATATGTATTTTTTTAATAAGCTAAAATATGCGTAAATGTAATATTTGAGAAAAATGCCTCTTCAAGACAAATAAATAAGTTGTTTGCTGATGGTGTAAGAGGCTAAATTATTATATGCGTTTGTTTACATGACAAAACATGTCTTTTTGACTCAAGAAGGTCCATACTGGCTTCAAAGGCAGATACTGATAAGATCAGGGCCTGGTATGTGGACTTTGGGGGTTTTACGATGTGGTCACATGTCGATTGGTCAGTTTGAATGTCTCAGCATTTGGGCTTTAGTCACATGGTCAAGAAAGATACAAAATAGGTGGTAAAACGCTGCTCTGCCTCTTTTCTTTTCCTGACCTGTCTTTTCCTGGTCTGCTTTCCTCCTCTGCTCCTCTCCTCTTCTGAATATTCTCTGACTCTACTGTAATCAGGCTGTAATCTCTCTACTCTACTGTAATCGTAACTTCTAGGCCTGCTCTCTTTGTCTCTCTCTCCCTCCCCCTGTGTCTCTCCTTCTACCTATGGTAACTTTAATTATACATTTAAGCTGGGTACAATTTATATCATATGTTTTATCATTTCATATTTGATCATTTTATACAGTTATTTTGTAACTAATTCAGTAGTAACCATAGCAAGTTATTGTCATTAAATCATCTCATTTTCAAGTATTTGTGAATTACTTTTGATTTAACATCAACACTTAACTGTTCCATATCGCAATACAATACAATCACATAATATCAACGCTCTCCCATATTTATAGCTATTAATACTGATATAAGATTGCAGAAGAATGGTTTGACTAGAATGTACAGTCTTTTACCATCAATACTGATAACTTTTTAGTCATTCGGCAGAACTACAGTTCGAACCACTGTGGTTTTAAAACCCAATCCTACAATGGTATGGAACAAACCTCCAGTGTTGAGTTTTTGTAGTTGTGGATCACAGCTTTGATTTCCACTTGTTCGTTTCTGGACACCGAGTGAGGCAAACGCAGGTCGATGAAGAATGGCTTCCACACGCGGACATTATACGGTTCAGCTACACAGAAACCTGCCAAAATTATACAGATGGACACATTACTGTTCAGTTCCTGGACAACTGTAAATAGCATTATCTAATACTAATGTTCTTAAATTTGATGACTGAATAAGCAAATTCTACTAGAACAACAAAACAAACCAAAAAATGTTTAAATGAACTGTATGTGCAATATAAAACAACAATTACCATAATAACAATAATTCAGTATTTTAATGTACGTAAAACAAATTATTCAGCTTTATTCTTACTAAAGTACTCAAATTTATTAAAAAAAACCCTCAAATTTCAACTGCAGAAATGCTTGGCATCACGTAATTGGTAAAAAATATTTGTAAAATTCATATGTAAAAATCCTTAACATGTTTCCTTAAAATCTAAATATGGTTCAAACATTTGAAATTCACATACAGAAATGCTTGAAGTAGCATTAGAAGTTATTTAATAACAAATATGTATTATTCTTATGTAAACATATGCCGGATTTAATTTGTGCCCAAACAGACCGGATCTGGCACTTCATAATCCCTAATAATTATTATAATATAATAATTTAAACAACATAATTCTTACAATTTTTTTGGGGGGGTGGGGGGGTGGGGGGGGCAACTTGGGCACCGTTTACTCTAATACGTTTTAGTTTTAAAATGCATATGTTTTGCTACGATTACGCCTTCCGTCAACTCTACCCCAGAGTTTGCGAGCCCCAAAAACGGAGCGTTTTGGAAACACTGAAGAGGCCCTTTTTGTTTTAAAACGCTGCTGCTCCATGTCAGTGTGGATGGGGGAAAACGGAGACATCTGAAAATGGAGGCGTGGCTGAAGACGTTCATCTATCTGATTAGGGCTTTTTCTTAATATTAAGTACACAAGGTTAGTCTTGCATCCTTTCCTTATAAGATCAGATTTAGTTGGAAATGAATTATCCGAGGACACATCGGGTAAATCTTCAAAGGGAACAGTGTACTTGAACATCATTCTTATCACCCTGGCTATGCCGTTTCACTATTTTAACAATAAAATGAAAACATGATATAAGGAACTGCCTGTTTTTATTTAGATATTAGCAACTTAACAGACACCAAAAATGTTAAGACATGGTGTAGTTACATATTTATGTGACCGTCATCTTCACTGTATGCAAATTTATAACAAAATGAAGCCCATAACATAACTGCCTTCTTTCATTTTCATTAAAAAAAGTGAAAAGGTACATATAAGTTTAAACAATATAGGAAATAAAAGCAAGCAATCAGTCAAATGACTTAATGCAAATAACTTATCTTTGCACTCAGCCAAAGAACAAGAACAAGTAATAGATTCCGAAGACCAAAGAGTCATTAGATAGAAACAAGATTGATTAAATATCACGTTTAACAACTTTAGTGAGATCACAACCAGAGGTAGATACTAGATGAACTGTTCGATGTAGGCTGCTCTCACCAGGGGAGCTGTGCTCAATGCACCCGCTGACTGCCTAGAGCTCAGACCTCCATATCGGCTGCAGTGCATGCCAGTGTGTGTGGTCACGTAATGTGCGTTTTAAGTGGTGTAGCGTGGACGGAGATCTTTTCAGAAATGCTAGGTGAAACAGCAGTGTGGATGTTGATCATTTTCGTTCTACAAAGCCATTTTAAAACTAAAATGTATTAGTGTAAACAGGGCCTTAACTGTTTTATGTTCAATCCACTTAAATTTGTGTTGTGACAACATGAAAGCAATTGTGTGTATGAATAATAACAGATCTGTTCACCTTTCTCAGGTGAGGCACTGACAGCTAGAAAACCCCACTGTGTGATACTGTCTGGAAGAACCGTGTCCACTGGAACCACCGCCAACCTGGAGGAAAAACAAAACAATCAATACAACAACAGTGCGATATCTACATCGAGTCAAATGCTAAACTCTTACCCATCAGACTTGGCAATGCTAGGCAGTCTGATATCGGTCCACAACCACGACTCAAAAAACTTGCTGCGCACATAAATATCCTCAAGATCAGCCAAATCATCTTCCTCAAACACTGAAGCCCCCTCTTCTTCTTCTTCTTCTTCTAAAACGTCTTCACGATAACTGTCCTTACGAACTACGACGACACTTGCTTCGGCACGCAGCTTTGGCATGGATTCTGCCATTCTCGCCCTCGTGAAAAGCACTGGTTGTTCCATTAAATCATATTCTTGATATGGTACGTTAAAGAAGACGTGTTCAGACGTCGTTGGCTGAGCAGTGGTTGGCTGAGCAGTGGTTGGTGGAGGTCTGGTAATGACGCGGAGCTCCTCTCCTCTGTATTCTGCACAACAGCGGAAGAAAGCCAACACACAGCTCCAGTCCTCAGTGATGTAGAGGGTGCGACGGTAGCAAGAATACGGCATGGGAATCTCCTTCATGCCATCCACACAACACCTCTGCAGGAGCTCATCTGAATAGGCCCTCTCTGAGTGAGAGAAACAAACATGATTAGACGGTTAGGTTAGCTTCAGAATGTCTGTGCTTCTTTATCTTCTTCAAAGAGACATGACAGGAGACTGACTTTTCAACACAGATTCAACACTTAAATGTTCTAACAATGCATTTATTCAATCCGGCTTTAAACAAACCCTTCATTTGTTTTGAAAAAAGGAACTTTAGGAGTTGAGTTTTACCATTTTTTAATGCATTTAGTCAATCTCCGGGTCTGGTGGGAGAACTTTTAGCTTATCTTAGCATACTGTAGATTATTGAAACAGATTAGACCATTAGCATCTCGCGTTTAAAAAAAAGAGCAAAAAGTTTCGATAATTTTCTTATTTAAGGCTTGACTCTTCAGTAGTTACATTATATACTAAAACTGACTAAAAATGAAAAGCTGCTACAGTATTTTCTATAGCTAGCAACTATACTCTCATTCCAGCATAATAATCAAGGAACTTTGCTGCTGTAACATGGCTGCAGCAGGCGCAATGATAGTATGTAATGCCTGAAAATAGCCCCACCAGTTAGAAACTGCGGCAAAATCCATGTCATGACTGCTTAAAGAATATTTGATACATTGATAATTCTGACTCACCGAGCTGATCTCTGAGCTGCAGTTTGGCTGCAGAACGTCTTCGTCGTTTATTTTTACTGGAGCAGTCTGTGAGAAACAAACCAATAAAAGTACATATAAAAGTCAACTTTCCATGGACAACCCATATCTTGGGGTAATTTAAATTTTTGTTAGATTTAGGCTACGTTTATACGACAATGATATAGCTAAAATGCAAACATTTTTCATTCGTTTTTTTTTTGGTTGGTTTTTTTTAATGTTCCATGTCTACACAACAGTGTTTTCATGTTTACACTCTTCAGGTCTTAATGCCCAATTCTGTTTTGTTGCCTATATCTGATTTTTTTTTTTTTTTGCCTGTCCGTTTACACATTATTTTAATTGTGACCCATAACCGATTCATGTGTTTACACTTGCCATACAATTTACAACGTTGCGCATGTGTAAAGGCGGGTTATAGCATGTACACCACACTAGCCATGACGAAAGAAATTGTCTTACTTTTAGCTCTGCGAAATATGCCTGACTTTAAAATGATTTTGAGGCGGATGAGGAAGGAAAGGGCCGTCATCGCTTTATATATGGTGTCTCCACCATTCAGAGGAATTTGTGGGTATGAGAGAGATCTCAGGTCTAATGGGAGCATATTGTGGTGGGCTTTAATGAGGAGCAGTGGGTCCGATATTTTAGGATGAGCAAACCAGCATTTGATGTGATACTACTTTCCTCCTTCATGTTTCCTCTGTTGTCATTTATCACAGCGTCTCCAATCACGCTCTTCCTTCTATGTCATTAAACGCAGAGAAGTACCACATTGTCCCAAGTTTAATGACGTACAAAACTGAATGCCTCAAAAAATTTGATCTGCCTGTTTACATGATAGTCGCATTGTCACATATCTGATTTATATCTGATTTATTTCCACATATGAAGGAGGCCTGAAACCCATCTCTGAATATCCGAATGTATGCGTTTTATTTCGTGTTTACACGGTCATAGGACAGATCCGATAAAAAAATAGAAATTGAGTCTCATTTAACTGCCAGTATAAACAGGGTCATAATGATCCGCAATTACACACATCTCCGAAAATGGCCCAAAACACTGTATTATGTATGTAATGTCTCGTTTTCATGTGTTTACATGGACACGCCAACAAAGGCATTTTCAAAACCTCCCACTTTGAATTCTGTTTGATTTGTGTGTATCCAGTCACAAAAACACTGTTGTTGTGTATAAAAACAGGCAAATCTAATTAAAAATGTTTTACTACTTTTGGCTGAAAACACTGTCATGTAAACGGCCCCTTAGATTTCATGAAATTGAAATGAAATTACTTCATTAGCTCACAATGCTTCTTCATCTAATAAACTCTTTAAAAAATGTTTAAACATTGGAACTTCTGGTTCACATTAGCTTTTACTTTAATAACCTTACCTAAAAATCCAAGCAATTGGTCAAGGTGACTGTCAAAAGAATATTTTTCCTGCATTTTGTAATCCATTTTGACGACCTCCATTTTGTGCTACTAGTTTTGCCAAATTATTAATCTTTCAACTAGTTTTATATACACTTTTAAATGATTACTTTTTAAAAAGAAAAAAGAAATTAAGTAAAGACTTAATGTTACAAAATATTAAAAATACTGATCAAAAATGATGCACAACTGTTCTCAATGTTGAAACATTTCTTATTATCATAAACATTTTAGATCGATTACAGAAGGATCATCTGATACTGAAGACTACAGTAATGATGCTAATAATTCAGGTTTGGAATATCACTGGAATAAATTACATTTTAAAATGTATTAAAATACTAATAATCAAGTATTATATCCAGCAATATTACATCTTTAGCTGTATTTTAATCAAATATATGCAGCATTAGTGAGCATAAGACACTTTTTTCAAATGCATTTAAAGGCTTCAAACCTTTGCTCAACAAAGTGACCGCACGTATTCTAGTAGAACTAAATAAATGTTACTGCTTTGAATGGAAAATGAAAGGAAATCTATATATCTCAGATGAGGATTGGGGGAATATTAGTAAAACTCAATGGAAAATACCAGCTCAGCCATGTGGAGAGAATTCTGTTGGAAAAATGTACTAAGGTTTTTCATCATACCATTAGAGATAATACACAGAGGTAAGGACACTAGCTGCTGGAGAATGTGTGGGAAAAAGTAGCTAATCACCATCATGTTTTTTGGGATTGTCAGTAATTAACCTCACGCTGGAAAGAGATTAAAATACATTTAGACACCATTTTTGAGGTAGAAATTGCTTCACTTGTGAATCTTTGTATTTAGGTGATATAAACTTAGATGGATGGATTAATAAAGACAAGAAGCTGTTATTTATTCTTCTGCAGCTAGTAAAAAAGTGATTACAAAAAACTGTTAAAATTAGAGCACCTAAGGTGATCTTTTTCATTAAGAACACGGACTGAATACTTTTTTCTAATTTGGAGTAACTGGATTGCGTATTTTTTACCAATACGCCCGGCTTTTTCTTGAAGTGTAACTTTTAAATGGAATATTATGTGTCTAAATAGATATCTTTTCTTCTTTAAAGGCAATCTTCTAAAGGATTTGTAGCTCCCCATCTTTTGCTGGTTGTAGTTGTTGTTGTTGGAAGAGGGAAGAAAACATAAAGCATATGCAAGATCTGTAAGTCTCTTTCTGTTTGAGAGATTATGTTAGTTATATATGTATTTTCTTTTGAAAACTCAAAATAAAATAAATAAATGTTAAATGTAAATGTAAAATGTTTCTGCTGTGTATACGAAAGACCTTCTTTGGAGTCAGTTGAACCTCCTGTGCTGGAGTGAAACATCAGTCCTGCATCACTGAAAACACCCATATTATCCTTGCCTCCCCCTGCGGTGCAGCCCATATCAGCCTGATCCACCACTTCCCACACCTGAATAAAGAGTTTTTTTTTTTTTTTTACATTTTTCAATGAGAAGGAATTTCTGAAAAGAACAGTGCAAAGGGTTCATACACATTTTTACTACAAAAATTCCAGGACTTTCAAGTCAATTTTCATGACCTATGTTTCATGTAATGTCTACATATACATGGTAAATCATAAGAAACGTTTAAATTTATTACAGCATATCATAAAACCTGCAATCATTTAAATTTATTTTTATATCTATGTAAAATAGATGATGCTTACACAGCACTAATAATGTAAGAGCATGTTTTTGGCCAAGAAAAGAAAAGTAAAAACAACTAACCTCCATTCCAATGTACAGATATTTGTCAAACTAATTTTAGATAATCTTAATAGTTTGTTAAACTAGTAATAGTAGGTAAAACTACTTATAAAGCCGCGGTCATACTGCACTTTTTGCTCTATAGACTTCCATTCATAGACATGCAATTGCAGCAGACCAGAAACGCAAGCACATGTTTCGCATTTCACTGCATACGAAAGTTCAAGCTTGGTGAATTCTTGCCTGCGAAATCACATCGGGTGATTGCGTGAGACCAATAGAAGATAATTTAAAATAAGAAATTTAAAATATGGAGCACACGCTCACATTTAATAATGCCTAATCATATTTTTTAACTCCGCCCTTTTTCGCAGCACCGTACGACAGAATTTTGCAAGCACAAGCACTAGTGTGACCGCAGCTTAAGTCACTTTGGACAAAATGTCTGCTAAATGACTAAATGTAAATGTAATTTCCATGACTTTTCCAAAACCTTGTGGGTTTTTCTGTTTTTCCAAAACTTTTCCAGGCCTGGAAAATGCCATGTCAAAATTCCATGACTTTTCCAGGTTTTCCATGACCGTATGAACCCTGAATGAAAATGACAACCACTCACCTTTTTCTGCGTCAGGCGGTTTTTACTCAACAAGAAGATGGCATTATCCACAGCAACCAAGCTGACCTTTGCTCCAACATCACCTTTCACTTGAAATTTAAAGCTGCTGCCTGGTGAGTAAGAACTGACCATTTCTCCATCCACTGGTCCAACATTAAGCTAGTAAAGTCACAAATACACTATTAAATGTTGCATTCACTAGTAAATTATTGAATTAACCGGTGCCAAATTTATATTATAAGCAGTACAGGGCATTTTAGGACGCTCATGTTAATAATAACTGCTTATGAATACCACAAGAACTTACCGAACCTACACACCGGTCCTCCACATCAACAAACACTGAGTCTGCCACCACTTCTGCTCTATGCAGCCATGGCAAAACGTAATACGCCACAAACCGAAATGCAGGTAGCATTTCTGAGGTAATGAGCAGATGAACACTTGTTACGTCCTGGCCTTTGACATTCACCCTACCAGCCTGGATTATTTTCCCCTTATTTAACACCTGCAGAGAGAATTATTAGCATGAATAACTTTGACAATACAGTTCGCTTTAATAATGAAATGTCTCCAGGGTCACTCACAATGTATGTGAGATGCTCCACGAGTGCTCTGTGGTTTGCTAAAGAGGATTTGATGTACGCTTGGATGCTGATACTGCCACCGACCACCACTCGACTTGCTCCCACTGAGATGTGCAAGTAGTTACCATGACCGCTAAAAGTAGAATACGGCTTCACGTATACCTCTTGAATGGCCTGCTGTTCTGGTTTCAGTGATGGATCCACTGTCTCCACCTATATAATGGTAAATATACAGAATTCAGCAGACAGTTAAATTGCTCATACGATGGCTCATTTCCATTGAGTGGTACAGTTGTAAACAAAAACAATGGTCCCATCGTATTTCCTGATTTACATTATTAATTTCTATAGCATCTGAGAATCTAAAAATAGCTCCATATTGATAAATAATGTTATAATAGCTGTTTTAACATTGAGATATGATTGAATCGCCTCTTGATACAGTTATAAAAATAGTTTGATAACAAGTAGGAAATGTTCATGGGCCGATGACATGACCATATTGAAATTGTGAGGGTTCTGCCACTCCAGTCTTGTAAATTCTTGATTTGGTGGCAGAGTCCAGACACTAGTTCTGTCTTGTCCTGTATATTGTGCTCGGCTTGAGTTTTCTCGGGTCGAGCACTCATTTTGTCATTGTGAGTCTTGTGCTTGATGCGGGCACGCGGGGTCTGGCCGTGCTTGGGATGCGTACTCTTGTACTCGTGTTTGTTGTGTCGGCATCGCATTGGTTCATTCTCAGCGCCTCAGTCTAGTTGGTTTCAGTTTCTGTTGCCGCTGAGATGAATGTTGCATATGTGTGAGCACACGGTAAGGTGTTTTCATTTATCGTGTGCTCGGCTTGCGTCTGTTTATGTTGGTGTTGTCCAAGCACATGGCTAGGTGTTTACATTGTGGCTGCGTGCTTTCGTGGTGTGCTTCAGTGTTGTCATTTGAATATGCGGTTAATGAGTTCTCATTGGCTGCGTGTTCTAGTCTTGTTTTATGTGAGCACATGGCTTGCAGCACTTGTGTGTCATGTGCTCTCTCGTCTATTGTCTAGTCCCACCCTCCTTGTTAACCCATTGTTAGATTATTATGTTCACCTGTTTGTGTGTTAATTATTTCTGCTTATATTCTCATGTCTGCCGTCCTGTGCCAGTTTGTCGTCGTTTCCTGCCTTGTCCTGTCCTCCAGCCCTGATCTCTGCCAGCCTGCACAGTCTAGTTTGTTTTAATTGTTTATTTGTTTTATAAACGTTTTCCCCCTCAGGGTAGTTTATTTTGCGGTTTATTTTATTTTTACTATTAATAAATACCCATTTACCCTGCACTTGAGTCCTCTCTGCTTTTCCCCTACACCAACCGTGACAGAAATGGTCAATAGTACAATATGATTGAGCCTGTCTCAACCTTCAAGTTCCTGGGGACCCACATCTCAAAGGACCTTTCCTGGACCACCAACACCTCCAGCCTGGTCAAGAAGGCTCACCAGCACCTATTTTTCTTGAGGCAACTTAAGAAGAACCAGCTTTCATCAGCCGTCTTGGAGAACTTCTACCGCTGCACAATAGAAAGCATCCTGACCAACTGCGTCACGGTCTGGTATGGAAGCTGCTCTGTTGCTGAGCGTAAGGCACTGCAGTGGATGGTGAAAACTGCCCAACGCATTACAGGGACTACACTGCCAGCCATAGAGAATATCCAAAAGAAACACTGTCTGCGCCGAGCATGCAGTATTCTTAAGGACTCCTCTCACCCTGCTCACAGACTGTTTTCTCTCCTGCCTTCCGGCAGGCGCTTCAGGCTCCCCCGGACAAAAACCAGCAGGGTTAGGAACAGCTTTTTCCTCAGAGCTGTCTTCCTTCTGAACTCTGCCCCTCACTGATTCTTTTGCCCCCCCAATACACCCCCCACACTCCTCTAACTTGTACTCCTCACAATCACTGCACTATTTAACATTTGCACATTTAAAGTTTGCACATATTCATTGCACTGATTCATTTACTTGAACTGTACATACCCACTGCACATGAACATTTGTAATTATGTTTATCTATCTGCACACTTCTGCTATTAATAGCATCCTGTACATATATTAATTTATTGTAAATCTGTTCATAGCTAATACAACCTGTATATAATGTTTATAGTACATCCATCTGTAAATATTACCATAATTTTTCTATAACTGCACTTTATAACTTATACCTGTATCCTGCACTTGCTGCTATTGCACTGCTGGTTAGACCTAAACTGCATTTCGTTGCCTTGTACTTGTACATGTGTAATGACAATAAAGTTGAATCTAATCTAATCTAATCTAATTTGGTATATGTACAAAGTAATGTAACTTTCAGCACAAATAGGGCTTGCTGTTTTCGTGTGTGTTTATGCGAATGACTTACTTTCAGTAACTGTGAACTGCCATATGAGATACGCGTTTTCGGCATGTTGATGTTAATGTTGATGATGCCACTGTGGACACTGATTGGACTTTCGAGAAAGGTGACTTTAACAGGAATATTAGGAGCTGGAGATCCATCATGGTTACTCACGATAACCTAAAAAAAACATGTTTGCTTATTGGAAAATGCTAACATCATGATGTAATACCAACTAATTTAATATAGTGGAATAAAGGTATTGGACGACTTTTATTGTCAGTAATTAAAAACGATATTGGTTGAAATTGGTGATAAAATTGTTGAATTATTATATTCAAAAGGAATATTAGATTACCGTCATGGCTAACGGCAGGCCAGGTTTGTAATACTTTGGTGTGTCCTTAATGGAAAGCATGTAGGGTGAATTTACGATTTTAATGCCGGATTTCTCTGCTTCCACAAGGTCGCTACCTGTGGAGAGGATAAAAGCTGTGGTGAGTGGCTGCCAAGCTGTAGCTATGCAGTTACAAGTCAAGTGAAACCTTGCTGGTGTTCCATGAGATGGGAGATTTTTAGAGCATTGTTTCCGCGTTGTTAAGCTAGGGTGTAGGACTTACTTACCTGAACTAGTCAACACTGATGCTTTGACATACACCGTAGACCCCAGGAGGCTGTTTATGTCAGAATAAGCTCTCTTTACCTCCTCCATAGTCAAACTAACACTTCCTCCATTTAGCTGTAAAAGACACAGAATCGCAATAGTAAATTTCTTCAAAGATAATTAAATGGTTAATATGTTTAAACAAAACACTTACATCATCAATTTGCTTCATAGAGGTGAGTCTCTTCTTTTCACCATTAATTTCAATACCAAACAGCACATAGGCAACACCCTTCACTTGTGCACCATAAAGATACCTGGATGAAATATATACAGTAATCACATGTATGGAATCAATACAATACCATGAATCCCCAAACTTTCGAATAGTATCATAGCCAGCAAGCATTCTTTGTTTTTAAAAGATGCTTAATAGATGTCTAATAGATGTCTAAACATAGTCATCTTGGCTAAAACAGGGCTAAACTTGGGCTGTCAGTGAACATCTAATAGATGTCTAAGAATAGGCCAATATTAGACTAGCCATCAAATAAAAAGAATGAATGACTACACATATAAAGTCTGTCTAATCTGTCTATTTGACGACTAGTCTAGATTTGGGCTTTTCTTAGATGTCTATTAGATTTTCACAGATAGCCCATGTTTAGCTTTGTTTTAGCCAAGCTGACTATGTTTAGACGTCTAATAAACACCTAATTGTTTTCTGGGTATACTGGGTATACATTGTTAAGTGTAAAAGCTCTTGTTAACGCAAAATACTAATCACAGAGCATAAACAAAACGCACATTAACATGGTCAGGACAATCTGCTGAAGTAAAAATCAGCATCACAATGAGGAAGACATGTGATTTACTTTGAACGTGGCATAGTTGTTGTTGCCATATGGGCTGTTTTGAGTATTTTAGAAACTGCTGATCTACTGGATTTTTCACACACAACCATATCTAGTCTTGACAGAAAATGGAATAAAAAGAGGAAATATCCTGTGTGTGTTCATTTTGTAGTAAAAATGTCTTACTGATAGTAGAATTCAGAGGAAAATCATCGGACTGCTAGAAAAAAGTCACATCCTATGAGTATTTAATAAAGTGGCTAGGTAGGGTTGCACCAGCTGTTCGTATGTTCGTTCTTAAACTGGAACGTAAAGTCCACACTAGTGGATTGGCAACTACTAGCTAGTTTGCAACTGAATTTGTTCTTACTTCGGTTGCACCATGTTAAGGCAAACAGTATTTAGTAGGTCGTAAGCTCTCTGTAAAGTCATGCGTAGTCGCACTGAATGACGTAATATTCAACAAAAAGCGTATAAATGGTTAAACTGATTTAACATTCTGCAACTAATGCATCTATATATAACTGTCCTATGAAAGTGAAATTACAAATCAGTTTTATGGCACATTAAAAACAGTCAGTCACTAATAACAGACACCACACATATCTGCATTGCCAGCCATGAATGCACGCAAAATACACATGTTATTAAACATTACACTTGACATATATATATTTATATATATATTCTATATATAACAGAGAAATATGCAGGGTGAAAAACTCAGTCATGAAGAAATTCTTGTTTTAATTGGTGGATACAATAAACACAAAACACACACATTAACTCTTCTTTCACAAACCGAAACAAATGCAAGATTTGAGAGGAAAATAAGACTTTGAGTAGAGGGAGATCATTCTTCATTATCATCGCGAGCTCCTTAATGTAAATTAATCTCGCTGTCATTTCTTTTCTGCTGTAAATATTTAGTTGGAAGGTAGCTTTAGGTTTAAACTAAGTTCAGTGGTACAACACAAAAATATTTAGTAGTGTGTAAGTTGAAACTTAGTGTCTCTTTAAGTCACAGCTAGGCTGTGTTTTAACTTACGCACTGCTGGTGCAACCAGCCCCTGGTGAGTAAATATTTCAATTAAAGCACCATGGTTTTTAAAATAATTCACAGCAGTGATTTCTAACAAACCTGGCTGTTATTTCAACTTCCAACTTTTCTGCATCCAGACTGAGGTGGGATGTCTTAGGAGTAAGTGTGACGTTGAATGCTGGAAGAACTAAAGACCAAGGAGAAAAGACACATAAAAAGAGAAAAAAATATGTCGAAGAAACAAATCTGAAGGTGATATGAAGGGCTTACCATATTTCTTTACTTCAAACTCTCTGCTGAAAGCATTCTCTTTTCCCTGATCAAACTTTGCTACAACTTTCCATCTGCCCTCTCTAGGAAATCCAAAATATACTTATGGTCAATTCACACACACACACAAAAAAACTTCACACACACATGCTCACACAAGTAAAGAAGGGAAAATAAGTATTAAACATGTCACCATTTTCTCAGAAAACATCTTTCTAAAAGTGCCGTTGATTTGAAATTTTCTCTGGATGTTGGTAACAACCAAAGAAATTCATATATGCAAAGAAAACAAATCTAATTAGTTTACAAATTAAGCTGTGTGTAATAAAATTTAATTGAACACATGACGAAAGGGAGGTGTAGAAAGACAGTGAAAGCCCAGACAGCAGCGGAAATCTCTCAGTAGTTATTCAGCAACCCTCTGCCTTTCTTCATTGTAATGTAATATTAGCTGCTTTAGACCAACATTAGCAGGATGATGAAGATGAAACCATTTCAGCGAGACAATGATGCAAAACACAGCCAAGCAAACTCTCAAATGGTTTCAGAGAAAGATAATCAAGCTGTAGAATGGCCCAGCCAATAACCTGACTTAAATCCAATATAAAATACAAAAATATTGATCAGATTTGATAGACGAGACCCACAGAACCATCAAGATTTTTACACTCTGTTGAAGTTTGTGGAAAAAAACCCCTAACTTTTTCAGATTTTTTGTTTTGTTTTATTTTTGTTTGTATTGTTTGGGGTTTTACCACAATCTGGTTTAATTCCACTTCAACAACCCCTTTAAACAATATTATTCTCCAGAAAAAAAACATGACATGTTCAATACTTATTTTCCCCATTGTATGTACATACAGATTTGGTAAAAAAGGTCTCGGTTTCTCTGGATTTACTGAATTTGTTGGGTATGTGTTTGAGTGAAATGTTAATATTTGTTTTATTTTATAAAGATCTGATAATATTTCTTCCGATTTTTATAATGCTTTTTTTACAGAAATGGTCAGAGTAATAAATATTTTGATCTTTTGATATTTAGAATTTTCTAAAGTTTACGCATTTACATTTCAACCATTTATATGAATGTATAAAAGCAAGTGATCTTTTTTTGTTATGTTATATAAAAACAAAATGCTCCAAATAAAGTTTTTGGCCATTTTTAAATTCTAAATGCAGAACAATTATGTATAATAATATATTATTTATATATAAATAATATATATTTTTTTTATTTGTTGTTTGGTTTTATAGAATTTTGGTAAAGGCTTTGGTGTGAGTGGGCCTTAAGGGCACATGTCCACCGAATAACTTTTTTGCGCAGCTGAAATTAGTTTTTCTAAACATGCTCAGCGATAAGTGCTTCTCTAATTGTTTGAGTGTTTTAAAAATGCAGAGCACTCAGTGTTTTGTGTAAAATACATGCTGGTGTTCAGAATAATAGGGCACTTCTAATGACAGATAGTACAATATATATATACACTACATGAAAAAAGTCTTGTCATTGATCTCAGTTGTAAGAGCAAGAAATAATAACTTGATTTCTAGTTGATCATTTGGAAAAGTGGCAGAAAGTAGATTTTTTCCAACAAATCTTCTGTTGAACTGCATCCTAATCATCACAAATACTGCAGAAGACCTATTGGAACCCAAGATTCTCACAGAAATCATTCAAGTTTGGTGAAGGAAAAATCATGGTTTGGGGTTACATTCAGTATGGGGGCGTACAAGAGATCTGCAGAATGAATGGCAACAACAGCCTGAGGTATCAAGACATTTGTGCTGCCCTGTACATTACAAACCACAGGAGAGGGCAAATTCTTAAACAGGATTGTGCTCCTTCTCATACTTCAGCCTCCACATCAAAGTTCCTGAAAGCAAAGAAGCTCATGGTGCTCCAGGATTGGTGCAAGCCCAGTCACCAGACATGAACACTATTACATTATCATAATCTAGAGGCCTTTGCCTTTCATGTAAGCCACTTCGGATTCCATATGATCAACTAGAAGTTATTATTTGTTGTTTTTAAAACTTGGATAGGCAACAAGACTTTTGTCAGGTAGTGTATTTGGCTAGGGATAAAAAACACAACAGTGTCCAGCACCCTAAATTACATCTGTATATCCCTTTAAACAATCTCAAGACTCCATTTATCTTTTGGTGCATTATACTGTATGTTTTATATTCTACACAGCACAATTGAACTGTTCTGAATGCATACTTGACTACAGTAGACAATGAGAAGATGTCAGAAAAGACCCCATCGATTGCTTTAACTCTCCCAATACCATGCACCGCAATTCCATCTGGATTCTGAAACATGAGCAAATTGTGCTGTAAGCATTAATATTCCAGAAAAAACAAACAAACAAACAATTGTCTAGCAAACATGGTAACGACGCTTAGGTTAATGTGACAAATCACCTGAATCTCCAGAGATATGGTTCTCTCAGAAGAACTAAATTCCAAATCAGACACAAAAGCCCTGAAACGCACTGGGAAAAAGGGGGAATAAGTGTAATTGTAAATGAGTACTATGAAAACGGCTCAATAGCAGCATGTGATAGCTGACCTTTATCTCCAGGGTTGTAGATAGGTTTGTCGGTCTGAATGAAGATGTGTCCGGAGCGAAACGACACCGCTATTACTTTTTCTGCACGATAGATGTTGCTGAACTGAGCAACAAGCTTCACATATTTCTTTTTTCCATCTGGAAGTAGCATATTTGGATCGATCTGATAAGAAACCATATTTGATTATATTTACATGCAACAAGCGATGTGATCGTTAACAACGAAGAACTTCAGCAAAGAGCCTTGTTTACTAACAGCTTGTATGAGCACTAAAGAAATTTCAGGATTTACGAAACTCACAGAGTGGGAAAATTGTATTGTATAAGCATTTTTAGTAGCTTATTTTTTATATGCTAAATTATAGGGTATTTGCAGAAGTATGCAAATGGACTTTTAAATTTTCAGTAACCTGGGTCAAACACTTTCAGTGAACTTTATGCGTTAAAAAAATGGTGCATTTAAGGTCCGTTTTCTTTAAAAATCAATGATCTTTCACTGCCTGATTGATATACGATTTAAAGTGGGTCTCCGAATGTACCAGAAGTACTGCATTAAATTACATTTTTTCAGCGTCATGTCTTTAAAATATGGAAATGTATTTTACTCCAGAATTTTCAATGGAGTTTCTGAGCTCGCCTGCTGATCCTGACGTGCGCGTAAACAGCTTTTCATCTTGTCTTACACTTGAACAACTAAATGAATGGTGAGGTCTATTTAACTGATTATATTTTAATTACATTACAACATTGATGCTGTAAAAGGAACCGTTTAAAATTTTAAAAAGTCACATTAACCATTCACCGGAAGTTTATCGGTATGGGAAGAAACCAGGAAGAAACACTAGTTGTGCATATGCTCTATTGACTTACTCGGGGTGTGACTCTAGTCATTAGAGTGTGGATGCTTACTTCTATCACGAGATTAAAAAAATATTAGCAATAAATTAAAAATAATAATAATTATGGGAATCCTCCTCACACAATGGACAGACGAAACTGGTCTGTGTATTTGTTAGATATTCTCTGGATGGAACTCTCAGCTTCTCGTATACATGGTGCTAATGCGAAAACTGTTAGTATGTAGCATTCAGCTTTTGATGTTGTGTCATCCTTTTTAAAATCTTTGTAAAATTTCTTTGTAAAAATTATTTTATTGATTAGTTTATTTTTATTTATTTTTTTTTTTAGCATCTTTTGAAGTCTACCAGGGGTGGGGATGGGCGGGAGTGGGTTTTAAAATTGCACTTGTTTTTTTTTTCTCAATAAACTCAATAAACAGTTCGTAACCTTTGAATAAGGTTCTATCTGAAATTTTTGTCAAAATTGAGTAATTGACATATTCTTATAAATGACAACTTATTTACATTATGGGATGCTTTTTTTATAAGTTGTTTACATTTTAAGACTTTTTATATAAAAAAGAAATGTTACACACGTACTGTTTGCTATATGGAATACAAAAACTTTGAAGCTCAATATCTCAAAATTATTCAGATCAACGCAGATAGGACCTTATAAATTCCAAGGTGACGAGTTATTAACAAAAAAATAATAAGTATAATAATTGTTAATTTCAGACAAATTAGGAGAAAATATTTGTTACAAAAAAAAATATTTTTCAAAGGGGGGGAAAAAGATTAAAAAGAAAATTACCACGTTTTTCACATGGGAAATGGGTTGACAGGTATTTGTGCGATTAATTAACAACCCCAAAAAGGCACATGCTAACCCTTTAACTACCCTAAACTAAAAAATGTTTGGATTGCATTTCTTAACTCCTAATGTCGCTAGTTAACACACTCAATGCATTTGTTTTCAACACATCCCATAATTTCTAAAATATAAGTCTCTACCAAATGGTAGATATGTCGGTTTGTGGTAAAAGTACTGGGATTAATACATATACAATGAAAAATCTCAAAATATGAAGTGCAAGACCAATTTTCTTAAAAACATATTCAAAATAAAACTACTTTGAACACTAAATCACCTTTTTTTTAAGTATGCCATAAAATATTTCAGATTCTCATTTAACATGTTTTTTTTGTTTCTTTTTTTAACAATAAAACCAAAATCAAGTGTAGTAGTGCAACAGGATTATGTTTGATATTTGTTTGTAAAACAACAATGCTGTGTGTGTAAACCATTATTTAACGATTGATGGAGTAACTATTGATGACCAACTAAACTTCTCTGACCACATTTCTAGAACTGCTCGATCTTGCAGATTTGAAAGGTCTGACCCTTCCTATCTGAACATGCAGCTCAACTCATTGTTCCAGCTCTTGTTCTCTCCAAATTGGATTATTGCAACTCTCTACTAGCCGGGCTTCCAGCTAACTCTATCAAACCTCTTCAGCTGCTTCAGAACGCAGCAGCACGAGTGGTCTTTGATGAACCCAAAAGAGCACATGTCACTCCGTTACTCACCCGTTTGCACTGGCTGCCAGTTGCTGCTCGCATCAAATTCAAAGCTCTAATGTTTGCTTACAAAGCGACCTCTGGCTTTGCTCCTTCTTATCTGCTCTCACTTCTGCAGATTTATGTGCCCTCCAGAAACTTGCGTTCTGTGAATGAATGTCGCCTCGTGGTTCCATCCCTAAGAGGGAAGAAATCACTTTCCCGAACTCTCGCATTCAATCTGCCCAGTTGGTGGAATAAACTCCCTAACTGCATCAGAACGGCAGAGTCACTTGCTTTCTTCAAGAAACGACTAAAAACTCAACTATTTAGTCTCCACTTTCCTTCCTAATCTGTAACTGCTTCTCTGGCTATACCACTAACTGTACTCTTAAAAAAAAAAAAAAAAAAAAAAAAACCTTACTAATGCTTTGCTTCTTAGACTTTACACACCTGAAACTTGCCTATAGGACTTATTCACTGCTGCTCTTATAGATGTGTAAATTGCTTCCTTGTCCTCATTTGTAAGTCGCTTTGGATAAAAGCGTCTGCTAAATGACTAAATGTAAATGTAAATTTAAAACAGTCATTATTTTAAAAAGTAAAAACATGGTCAACCGTTTTGTAGAGGGGGTAGTCAAAGGGTTAAAGGGATAGGATACCCAAAACTTAATTTCTTTCTTCCATCTTTCAATTCTTCCATCTTTACTTTTCTTTCATTTCACACAAAAGCAAATCATTTGAAATGAACTTTACTAGCCGGTAACATTTGACTTCCATTGTATTTGTTTTTCCTGTTGTGGAAGCCAATGGTTACAGCTATCTAACATTCTTCAAATATGTTCTTTTGAGTTCAACAGAAAAAAAGAACCTCAACAAATTTGGAAATACTTGAAGGTGAGTAAATAGTAAGTTTTTTTGTTTGTTTTTGGGTGAACTATCCCTTTAAGTCATTCTGCTGCATTCAGAAGAGTTTCATGCATTCATACATAAATTCACCTCAAGGGTTTGCAGGGCGCTGTAGTTGTTGTCTGCATTGAGGGAAACTGAGCCCCGCGACAAGGCAGTTTGGGAGTTTGGATAGTCGTAAACCACGACAGTGACTTTTACCACCTTTGCCAGGTTGTGTCCCTCCACCAGGATGTTCTGTTTTGTTCCAGGCCGTATTTTTGCTGGAGCTAGAACAGAAAACCTCAAGAAAAACAAAAGAGGCAATTGCACCTGGAAGTTACAGGAACTCAACTCATAGGAACTACAATGGGTCAAATGGGTCAAACAAACAGTTCATCAAAATTGTCCTAAGATGAGAAAACATTTCGATTTTAGATAATGTTTTAATTCACTTCAAATGTACACTGGTGGAGATAACAGAGGTCTGGTTCCTCGAGAACTAAAACTCCCTCATATTATTTTCCTGGTTGCATTTATAACATAATAAAAGAGGATTAAATCATGTACAACAACTTGTATAGCTGCAAATCACTGATAGTGAGAATAAAAAAACAGCACAGTGGAAAAGGCAACATGTGAACATTAGCATTCTGTATGTTTATGTCTCATAACAATTTGAAAAAGCATGCTATAGAAATTTCAATTTAAATAATTTTGTGCAAGATGTTTTTTTATGATTCAAATTTCAAACTGCAATGAAAAATTTATAACAAATATAACACATTTTAGCAAAAAAAAATCTATTCTTCAACATTGGAAAATTGACTATTGGTTGAATTTGGTTTCAGAACATATGGTCATGCAGTGGTCACCTTTTATAACTTTTTTAGGATTGGAGGAATAGTTAATATATATTATTGACACATAATTAATTGAAATGGAATGTATTTATAATTTATTTATATAGCTGGTGTAATAATATTTAGATATTTTGAAAAATTGATTCATGCAATTTCTTTTTTTTCATATTTATCTGTTTATGAACATGTGAATTAGGGCTGCACGATATTGAAAAAACATTTTTGCGATATTTTTTATTCTGCGATATATATTGCGATATGAATACAACTTCACTAAATGAATTGAATAACCATTTGCAAAATTTATCATTTCAGATTGATTGGAATCATTCGGTAAAGCAGTGCATAAAATAAGATAAACAATCTACAAGCGTCGAGAAGTTCAAAAAAAAAAAAAATACAATATCGTTGAATAGTTAATTAATATATATTATTGATACATAATTCATTGACATGCATTTATAATTTATTGATATAGCTCACATAATTTTTGTAATTTTTTTTTAATTGGTTAATGCAATTTCTTTTTTCTTTTCACATTTATCTAATAATGAACATGTGAATTAGGGCTGCACGAGACTGAAGAAACTCTAACATTGCGATATTTTTTTTATTCTGCGATATATATTTCGATATGAACACAACCTCACTAAATAAGTTGAATAACCATTTGGAAATAAGATTGATTGGTATGATTCTGTATAGGAGTGCATAAAATAAAATAAACAATCCACAAGCGTCGATAAGTTCAATAATGAAAAAATACCATTTAAATAAACATTATTTTATTGTCTCTGTATTTGGTATACAGTAATTAAATAATTAAATGCAAAATAATACCACATAGTCTTCGTTTTATAAACAATTCGGTAACACTTTACAATAACAGCACATGAATAATGATGTCTTAATATGTAAACTAAACATTACTTTATTATGAACTAATGATGAGTTAATGTATGCGCTAATCATGAACTAACTTTAACTACAACATGAGTCACATGAGTCCATGTGTGATTAACAGCTACCTTACTTGTTAGTATGATTTTTTGTTAATTAATGTATTATTTAACATTTAAATACAAGCTAAATAATCGTCATGTACTCATGAGCTGTAAATGTATAATTATGTCATGACTTTACTTGGAGGGGCACATCATCATTAACTACTAATGAACTCCTGTGTTTAAACTGTTGATGCTGACAGAACACTTTTCTATTGCTATTTAGTGTAAACGCACTAGACGGACGTGCATAAGAAGTTCATGAATAGTTAAGAATTGGTTAATGGTGATGCGCCCCTCCAAAGTCATGTTATAATTATACATTAACATGTCATGAGTTCATGACGGTTTAAATTAAGCATAAACTAATGTGTTAATTACCACATCAGTTTATGTTTAATTGAACCAAACTCATAATGTATAATTGTATAATTATATTGTGACTTTACTTAAGGTAGCTGTTTTTCACACATGAACTCATGTGACTTATGTTGTAGTTAAAGTTAGTTCATGATTAGTGCGCGCCTTAACTCATCATGCAATGTTTAGTTTACTTACTAATACATCATTATTCATGTAGTGTTATTTTAAGGGTTACCAACAGTTCAATAAAACGTATTATTATTAATTTGTCAACGTTACAAATAGTACCATTTCATAGGCCTCAATGCTTTTAAAACCCCTCACACGGTCACAGGCTTCAAAAAACACTTGCAAAATGATTAACTATAATCCAGACTCAACATTGCATTTACATGCAATGCGACTATTCAGAATGATCACATTGCAATATCAATGCTGAAGCAATATTGTGCATTCCTAATTTGAATTGTGAAATTGGTATTTTATAGTGTATGTGTTATATGTTTGTATGGTAGTGTAGAATATTTTATGTTGTTCCAATGTAAATATTTTGCAATCGATAACAAAATGTCAAGTTTTCCTAACCTAAAAATAAATAAAAATGCAATAATATTTAAGATGCAGCTAGTCTTATTGAAATATATCCTAAGGCACACTAATTTGTTAAGCAAATAAATTACTACTCTGTGAAAATGCCCGTGATTATCAGTGTGCGTGTGTGTGTGTTCACGGGGGCAGAGGACAGTTACTCACGACGGAGAAGGGTCTTTGACCGGCTCACTGTAAACACAAAAAACACACTCAGTTACAGATGAACTATTTCAACCACAGTTTTTACATTATATATAGAATTTGATACGCAGATATATCCATAAACATTTTACACAATTCACTCAGAAGAAAGGAATAGCAGTAGGAAAAAAATAGCAATGATTTTATTAATATAACCACATTTTACTCAAACATGGTTAAACAATGTAACATATTTATGCTTAATTTGTAGTTACCATTGTTTTTGGTTGTTGTAGTTAATTTAGCCACGCAAAATCACTTACTTTTGTTGCATATTAGGTCTCCAAACCGTCCTCTTGCTGCTCATTTGAAGATAAACACATTATAAAAAAATCAACGTCGATATATTTGTACACATTAAAAGTTATTAATGCACAGTTAAACGCACTGTCTTTGAGGGGAAGCCTTTCCATCGCAGATTTGACAGAGCAGGGTCGCCCATAACAGCAGCTGAAGGAGCATTGTCCTGCTGAAGTAACCACCACTCAATATGCAAGAATCAACTAATGAATCAAAACAAACAGCTAAAATATCGACCCCAAATCCCTCCCACTAAACTGGAAGCGCCATCATCTCGAAACTTTGTAAAGCAATTGTGCAATGTTTGCCGTGCATTCTGGGCAAAACCAGCATGTTGTCTTGACAACACACACAGACCCCCACCATTAGAAACGTCTCTAACTAGATTAAAGTGTTGTAAACAAAATGGAAGACTATAAAATGTCGATTTTATTATTTGGACATTGCCATTTGTTGTCATTGTTACATTAAAGTTTATGCTGCACTTTGTTTTGCAGTGTTTACTTAACCTGTAGTTAGCCTACTTAATCATAGATATATTATATGTATATATAATATATGTGTATCCGTTAGCTAATAAGGTCATTTTTGAAAGTTATGTCCTGGGTAGGTTTAAGGGAAAATATGTAAAATGTTTTTTGTATATTTTTCTGATTTACCCATTTCAAATGTTTCAGAAAATTTTCAAATCCATCAAAATACTAACTAGTGATGCCATGTCTCTATGTTAATGGAGGAGAAGCACTTTAGCACTTTAGCACTTTAGCATCGAGAGCAACACCGATGCTAAACTGACACTTTAGCATCGAGAGCAACACCGAGTAAGTACATTTAGACCTGTTTTCAGTTGCTGTGTTTGGTTAGAGAACACTTAGACTTGTTTACTAATGTTTTGCTTCTTAGACTTTTACACGCCTGAAACTTGTCTATAGCGCTTGTTCACTGCTGCTCTTATAGTTGTGTAAATTGCTTCCTTGTCCTCATTTGTAAGTCGCTTTGGGTAAAAGCGTCTGCTAAATGACTAAATGTAAATGTAAATGTAATGACATCCTGACCCACTATGTCCGGTTAGACTTGATAAAAAACAGAAAAACAACAACAACGTTTTAATATGTTGTAGGATTTAGACTGCACAAATGTATTTAGTATGATAAAACAGCACTGCTCATACATGGAAGAACAGGAACAGTGTTGCCAGATGTTGCTGACTGTTCCCATCCCAAAAGCTGTTGAAAAATGGCTGAAAACCAAAAACCGGGGGGGGGGGGGGGGGAGGGGGGTGTTGGGGAGGGAGATCACAAGCGTTTCTACACTGTTCTAAGCATATGTATGCGAAGAACGGGGGCTATGGCATCTCTTTGGGAGATCAAAACAGGTGTATGAGGGCAGACCGGGGCTGGCGGGCACGCTCTTGCAAAACTGCCCAAATGTTCACTTCCTGCCTATGTCATTTTTTACACACAAAAATAAATTCAAAACCGCCCATGCTGGCAACACTGAACAGGAAGTGGTGAACTGTGGCATAATAAAAGCTCTGCTGCTTTTGTGCCTTAGCTGCTTGTAGAGTCACTAGCTATGTTTTCATCCAAAAAAGTGAACTAACTTTATGCACAAAACTAGTTTATCGCATAAAGAGTGTGCAAATGAAGCAGCGTTTCTAGCCAACGGGTCAAAGAGAGCAAATCTTCCCTTCCTGATTGACTGACACCAAATACAACAGTAAAAAGGGAATTTGCTGTGGTAATAGAAGCTGCGTGAGCCTTTTGCTTAATAAATGACTTGCGCCTCAGAAGACGATGCCGACATGCAATGAATGCGTGGTGGCGTTTGAAGGCGTGAGTAGCAGAGCACAGACACTCATGACAGTTCTGGAGGTAATTAATAATATAATAACACTAATACTGAAAGTGTTAAGGCATTTTAATGACCAAAACAACCCTTCAGATGTTTTACAATGTGGTCAACCTGATGGTTTGTCCATTCACACACATTTTTTTACCATCACATGATCTCTTATAACAAAATCACATGACCTTTTTTAATGCGCATACTACGAATTTGTTCGTTAAAAGTGGTTCCATCGTAGTGTATGCGCATATTTTCTCATGGAATAAAACATTTATCCTACTCAGTTTTGCGCATTTTCAAGCCTTATTAGCATCTTGGCATTTCCCGTCAACCAATGGAAATGTAGCTACTGTAATTTGCTACCAGAGACTTTGCACGTCTGCTCCATACTAAGATGATAGTAAGAGATTTATACTTTAGCTCATCCATGAACATGATTTCTGCAGGAGTCCAGTAGGATGTAATGAAGATGACAACTCCATGATACTAAGTCACTGTGTCATCAAACTATCCCTTTGTTTGTTGTGAATTTGCACCCTCTAGTCGTGAACATAGCATACTAATCTTTTAAAGAGATAGTACCTAATTTATACCAAGTTTAAGTAATGACTATGACTTTTAAATATTTACATAACTTTTTTGGAGCCATAAAGTGCAGAAGTTTGTAAATTAGTTTTAAGCACGCTTTTTTGAAAAACTATACATTCATTTGTAAAAACAGTGACGTCATGCGTATGCATATTACCTGCGTTATATTTGTGTAGACATGAACGAAAGTCTGATTTTAGTACTGAAAACTGAATAGAGTGGAATTTTCTTAGTTTGCTTTCTATCTAATTTTAAATAATTCATGTGAACAGGGACAATTTCTCAAGATCATTTTGTAGTTGAACTTTTGTGTATATTCACTATTTGCCACATCACCTGCAGACAGTTCGAAAGAAAAGTTCCTGAGCCTGTTAAAGTTAATATTTTAATAACCAATCTCTAAGACCCAACCACAGTTAACATTTAATTCACTACACATTAAAATTAAATTCAAAATTTTATTCACTATACAGATTGCATCTCATCTAGCATACTGTAGCACAGTTAAGAGTACATAAATCACAGCCAATTAGTTTATCTGAGTAAAACTCTATCGCCCCCTTGTGCTATGGAGTTTGTTACGACATCTATAAGAAGCAGTTCAACAAGCTAATGTCCCGTTCAGACTACACAATTTTTGTTGTCAGTTATGACAGTCACTGTGCCAGATTATGCTTTTTTTTTTTTTTTTTTTTTACAAAGCAGTATACAACCAGTTACCTTAAAAGATATGTTCATATAAAAAATTTAACCACACCGCATTTTGATTGAGAACGTAATGAGTGATATGTTAGTTTACATATATTCCAAATCTCACTCACCAGGCTGCAGAAAGCTATTGATTGCCAACATTATCTTTTTTTCTGTCATGGTAGTCCAAGCGTGTCACTCTACAAAGCTTTCTTTCATTTCTTGGAAACAGTCACTCGTGTGATGGAATTGCGTGGATGACAATTGAAAAAAATTAAACCTGCTTGAATTTCTGCGATGATGTCTTGAAACGCTGCAGACATGGCATTGGTTGCCCTGAACTACGACACACTACAGGAGAAGAAACGATTGAATCTTGTATCCTTTTGCCCATTTGACATTTACAAATGCCCACAAAACCCTACGTCAAGAAAATTGTCATCAAAAAATTAATAAGAATAATCTGAATGAAACTTAAGTTTAAAGATCAGTGCTTTGAATTTGACATTTTTCATCATTGAAGATTTTATTTTTTAGTAAATAACGACTAATTGTTGACCATAGGAAGAATGATACATTTAGGAATCAAAGTTTTGCTACAATTTCACCTTGCGGTCTACATCAGACCTCACTGCCCGAGTCAGAGTCACTGTAATCTGCAACCAGAGACTTTCCAGCAGCACACGAATCAACGCTGTTTTCCTCCTCTGATGAAGTGCTTGCTTTACATGCGTCTGTAATGCAGCCGTTAATGTCTGTGTTTATGCTAACATTGATGTTATTAACAGGAGATGGTGAGTCCGTGGCATCTGTGTCCTTAGCTGCTGGATGAGTGTCAACTGGCAAAATAGTGGCCATAGTGTTGTTGGTTTCAGACTTGCTGCTTTCAGATTTCCTACGCACCAGTATCTGTGAAGTGGGTGTAGAAGAGCTCAATGCTTTAACAACTGCTGCGCCTCGACCCTGCTGGCCTAACTTTTGCAAAAGACTTCCAGCGGCTCCACCTGCTGCTGATGACAGGCTATTGAACCAGGAACGAGACGATATTTCCTGCCTTTTCCACTGCTTTTTGTCTTCATATGCTTAAAGAAAGAAACAGTTTCCAAGAGCCTCAATTATAAAGCCACAAAAATGCAGAAAATAGTTGCAAAACTCTATTTAAAAATTAACAATAATAACAGTATCTAAATATTTGAATAAAATGAAACATAATAAAATATAATTCTTGTGTAAAAATATTAATGTTCAAACTCATACATTTTTTACCTGAAAAGATCGCAGAATAATTCTTTAAAGGGTTAGTTAACCCAAAAATTGTTATTAATTACCTTCATGTCATTCCAATCACCTCAGATATTTTAGATGAAATCTGAGAGCTCTCATCCTCCATAGACAGCAAGGATCTGAGACATTCAAAGTCCAGAAAAGAAACTAAAAACATTGTCAAATCATTCCACGTGACTTCAGCTGTTAAACTGTAATCATACGAAGCTCCAAGAACACCTTCGTGCACCAAAAAAAAAGGGAAGATTTCAACAATGTTACTGGTTCCTTTTCTGGACTTTGAACATCTCTCAGGGCCATTGCAATCTATGAAGGGTCAGAGAAAGCTCTTAGATTTCATCAAAAATATCTTCATTTATGTTTCGGAAATAAACAAAGGCCTCAGGTGATTGGAAGAACATGAGGATGAGGGATGCTGCGGTCACATTAGAGTTTGTGCGTGCGAAATTCTATCATTCTGTCATTTAAATTTCTGTCCAGAGAGGACATGCTGTGATCTTCGATTGGTCTCATGCAGTCACGTGATGCGATTTCACAGGTTAGAGTTCACGAAGCTTGAACTTTCCAATGCAGCGAACTGCAAAATTTGTCGCATGAGCTTGCGTTTCCGGTCGGACGCGTTCGCGTGCGTATGAATGGAAGTCTATGGGGAGAAAAGTACAGTCTGACCGCAGCTTAAGTAATAACCAGGGCTTGACATTAACTTTTTTGATCACCAGCCACTGTGGCTAGTAGTTTTTCAATATCACTAGCCACTCAACATTTTCACTATCCACAATTTGTTTTTTTGGGAAAATATATTTTGCATCAATACGCATAAATTTGACTTTGGCATGCTAAAATTACTTGATTTAGATTTTGTGTTTTTCCACATGCCTCCTCATTCATTACACTTTTTTTTTGTGTGTCGTGTATGAGCTTGCTCAATGAGTGTGAGCAAACCGGTTGTGGTTTCATAGTGTTTCACTACAATTAGTTCTTATTTCATATGACTTTTCAGGGCTCAACATTAAGGATTTTCCTATTTTTTTCTCTGGCCACACCAAAAATAAATAAACAAATAAATAATTACTTCTCAGCTACAAATTTTAACTAATTAAAAAATAAAAACAAGCAAAATATAGCTGTATACATGTGCTTTTTATTAATCAAAACCTTTCGTTTAAAAAAAAGACATTGTAGAGTTATATCTATATCTTATTAAATCAATGTTATTGTAAAGAATGATGATTAAAAAAATAACTAGCAATAATGAAATTAAGATCAAGGCTCTGTGGGATTTGTTTTGCCACCTCTCTTCACAATCTGTATTCAAGAGTTCACACTTAGCTGATGATTCATCAATAGCTTGTTTGGCATGCTGTCCCGGGAGAGAGCCCCGAGCTCAAGGGATCCTCGAGCCCGGGGCTTCCTCCCGTTTGCAGAGCGAGAGGGGAGCCTGAGCTCGGTGGATCTCAGAACTCCCCGTCTGCAGTAGCTAAGGGAACACGTGAGGAAAAAAGAAGGGGCTAGACACATGTTTCATTGTTATGCATGATGTATATTTTTTGGATGGGAGGAAACCGGAGAACCCGGGGAAAACCCACGCGGACACGGGGAGAACATACAAACTCCACACAGAAACACCTACCGACCTGGCAGGACCAGGGTTGGCAGTGTTCTTGCTGTGGGGCTAACAGTGCTAACCACTGGGCCTCCGTGCCGCCCGATCTAAGGTTAAGGAGGAGAATGGGGAGGAAGGGGGGTTTCTTCCAAACGAAGATAAGGTGGACTGAAAACTGTGGTTATTTATAGTAGCTTATGGCTCATATGATTGGACGATACTGATTAGCTTAATACGAGACCGGCTGTGATAAATCATAAGCACGTGATCCTCCCGAAATTAGTTTATTAATAAACCTCACTTAAGGTGATGGTGAAGCTGAATAATAAAAGATTAATGCCAACATTAGCCTATATACTCTGTTTACATTATGATTTTATGGTTTAAATTTAATATTTATTGATAATTTGAAAATTCTTTATTCATCAAGATTAGGCTATTGTGTTTTTGTGGTGGAACATCATTGAATCCACTGTAAATGGCTTTAGCGCAGTCCTGCGCTGACTGAGCATTATTGACCTGGCTAATTTAGCATGTTTTGGGTATGGGTAGGATTGTTTGTTCATCTTCCACCAGTCAAAAAATTCATTTTATCTTCCCTGTTAGCTTGCTGTACATTGCTGTTTAGTGCTCTACCGTAATACACAGTGTATGAGCGACCGCCGAAGCGGCTAGAATGACTGTTCTTATTGAACTAGCAGTTGGCCTGACCGCAGTCAAAACTCACTCTTTTTGACTTCTCTGTCATCATTTGTTTCACCTTTGCAGGGATGGATTTTAATGTTGTAACAAACAATTTGATTACTTTCTCGCGCTAATCAACTGTTCATTTACTGCGTAAGCCCAAGCCCGCCTGGCCTGACCCCGTCTAAAATGATAGAAATTAAGGCCAAACCCATCCGTCAGGTTTGGGCAAATATCTTAACCTCTAGACTGAACAAGTAACATTGTTCGATCTAGCTGCAAACAATGCAGGGATTAACCTAGATCCGCTATGACTAGCTGTTGCAACGTAAGTTACCGCTGGTGCTTTCCTTCTTTCATGTGCGACTTGACGGCTTTGAGCCCCATGGTCCCTAAGGAAAAGGTCTTTTTTTGCAGAATTTACACATCATTAAATTTACCCTTTCCCATCTTTGCATTTTGAACCTCGACAACCGCGTAATGACAGCACGCAGATGCAGACCGACGTAAGCGTCTGTAGACGACCTACCGTAATAAGCTAACAAATCCTGGAGACTGTCATTTCTCTCCTGTTTCACACATACTAATTAATCAACTATTAGATGTTTTACGGTGGACCACTTTGCTTCCCTTTCGTCATTAAGGACACTAGCTAAAATGTAATACCTAACAGCCACTTTACGGTAAATTTAAGACCTTAATTTCCCGGATTTAAATTTAAGACATTTTAAGACTTTTTAAGGACCCGCGGGAACCCTGGATCAGGTGCACACAGTTAATGTTAGGCCCATTAATAATCTGTTCAAAGAATGGTTAAAGCAAAAGCGGCAACTGCTGCTGCTTATAAAAAGACATTTTTAAAAAAAACTGGAGCTCTTGAAAGCAGCATGACTGTGGGTGCACGAGCATCACTTTTTGTCCAGTCTATTTTAAAGAAAAGCGATCGCACAGCTTGTGTTTGCAGGCATGGTTACTTCGCGCAAGGAAACGGGAGCGTGCAAGCCTTATAAACACCCGCGTGCATCACATCAGCAGTGTGTGCGATACTAAAGCCCTCATCAGTTAGTGAAGAAAGCCTGCGTCTCACCGTGTGCATGATCATCCTCTTATCTGGTATTCACCTGCTTACTTTAGCTCGTGTGAACATTATTTTGTCAGTCGTGCTGCGTCTTGATGAACTACAACTTAAAAAATATTTTCAACCAGCCAAAGTGGCGAGTGGGAGCGGCTTTCTAACCCACCACAGATGAAATCCACGGGTGTAATGTCAAGCCCTGGTAATCACTAAGATTTCATTTTTGGCTCAACTAATTCTTTAATAAATAAAGTAAAAGAAAGTGGGTAGTTTAGACTCACAGTCTGGACTCTGGAAGGTCAGTAGTGCTGCTAACTTTTTATCTTCTTCTCTTTCCGGTACTAAAGGGATGGACAGACCAGTTCTCAATCGTACTGCGTTGTCTTTCTCCTCCTCCTCTGCGATCACTTTCTTCTCAGTCTGAATTTTCAAACCACAAATAGATTTTCAAAAAAGCAACTCTTTCATGAGAGATGCAAGTCTAAAGGTATGGGCAACATGTAACTCACCCTGAACTTCCTGCGGAGAGCACTGTTGAGCTGAAAGTCGTCTTTCCATCCAGACTGGTGCTCTTGAAGCTCATTGAGAGATGGGATGGCAGCTCGTAGCTTTTCTTTATCCTTTCCTCCGTGGTCTAACTTATACATGGCATCGGTCTCCAGCTTCTCTTTCTCATTGCGCTCTGTAAAGGAAAACAACACACTGTACTGTAACTTATACTTTTTAAGTCAAACATAAGTTTAACTTAGAGAAAATAATGACTGCAATATCCTTTTTTAGGTATATATAGACAGACAGAGAGAAACAGACATAGATAGATAGATAGATGGATAGATAGATGGATGGATGGATGGATGGATGGATGGATGGAGGGAGGGATGGATGGATGGATGGATGGATGGATGGATGGATGGATGGATGGACAAAACTATACATATAAATATAAAGTTTAAACAAGTATAAATGGCTTTTATGTGCTGCGCATTAAAATTTCTGACAGTAGAGCCATGATGAAAAAAAGTCCTTATCATTTAATAATAATATAATTAAACACGAGTATCCCACCAGTAGTTAGTATCTGCTCATTCTCAGCCATATCCCATCTTTCCTCCTTCCTCTGGGCTCCGCTCACAATGACATAATCACAGGTGGCCGGGTCTGTCTGCATCTCTATGTAGTTCACACACAGATGGCACTTCATCCTGAACCTGAGGGGGAAGATAAGCAGCTTTGAGGTATATGAACTTCAACATGTAAGTGAAATACAAAATAATAAACAAACATATTACCTGTATATTGGAGTTGTGTAATAATTTCCCACTTTCTTCTTTTCAGCATTGTATCGAACCCCTTCAAAGATGAAACAAATTAGACATCCTTACATGTATAATGGTTATAGATACTAAAAATAAACAACAAATGTACAGTTGTCAAACTATATACTATTAGATAGTAAATAGTATGAATAGTACAGACAAACCTACCCATGCCGATGTGATTCTTACAGCCATCGCACCAAATATTATAGGGCATCTCAAATCTAAAAACACAACAGCGTCTCTCAGTATACCATACAAAATCAATATTTATAGAATTGATAACAGTGTAAATGTGTGTTACCTGATGATGAGGATGCCCTGAGACAGTTTCCTGGCCCTTTCCCGCAGCGGGTGAGTTTTATAGTAGCCATTGATGGAGCCATGCTGTTATAAGAGAATAAATTAGATATATCAGCAAGACATTTCTATAAAGACATTGGTTATACAAGAGAGAACCCAGAAAAAAATTATTCTAGTATTTTTTCATTCTCACCTTGGCTGGATCAAAATCAGGAGGGTACCACTTGTTTACTCCTTTACGTTCACCCTAAATGGGAGAATTAGAAGACATAATTACACATTTTATTTACACACTTATTTCACAGCAAATTCCAAATGATATGTGTAATTATTGGGAACTAAAAATAAAAATGTAGACTCAAAAACAGTGTAATTTCTCTAAAAAAATGTAGCTTTTTGCACGTTTTGTGCCATTTTTCAAAGTGAAATGTTCAGTAAATAAGTTACATTTTCTAACATAAATGTGACTACGGCTATGCTTTTTAAGTAATGAAAAGATCATCATTTTTAACTGGGCACTGAAAATGTTTTATGCATTTTGGCCTTTAATTAACAAAACAATGTTGTTTTTGGGGCTAAAATCCCTTGAATACAGGTGTCTACATGCAAGTTTTGAAAAAAAAATTATGATAATTTATAATTCTTGTTTTATTATTAAAATAATTATATATAATAATCTAACTAAAATATTATTTTATATAAACATGATTCTTTGACAACAAAAACAATAATGGTGTGAATGTATATAATATTTATTTACAATGTCACAACACTGCACTTTTAGTTTTTTGCCATTTTTGTGCACAACAATCATTTTCAAACCACTATTATCTGTACATGTAACTTTTTGAATTTGCAAAGGAAAACCTTCTGTTTTAACTACAATAAGTTTTATTTTTGTCATGCAAACAATAATGAATCTAATAAGAATAGAAAAAAAGCCAAGTAAATTGTATTTATCTAAAAAAGTACATGAAACCCGACTATCCAAATACACAATCTAACTCAACATATTATATTCTGAATAAAGCATATTTAAAAAGTAGAGTTCATACCATCTTGCTGGTTGAAGATCAGCTCCAGATGATTTTAATATCAATCAGAACACTGCAGGATGAGATAGGGGGAAAATATAATGATTATTATTACCCATCATATCATACTACTATCTGATTATTACATATGATGTATGAGATCAGATTGTTATGAAACATACATACATACATACATATATATGTACTGAGCCACAGTATTATTTATAACAATAGCATTGTAATACCATCACTGTACCATAATACAACCACAGTAAACGTGCCAACGTTAGCTAAATACTTTTAAACGTGTTATAACAGCAATTAAAGGCAAGTGAACTGTCATTAGGTTTATATAACTTATACATTTAAGGTTATATGATCAACTGATATACGATAACGTTACGTGTCCTAAAATAACAACCCAGTCAAGTAGCATTAAAGCGACAACCACTGCGCATAATATGTAGTGTTTACACGATTAATAAACACAGTAAACGTGAAAATAATGAAGTAAATCAAAACAAATTGGTGAATTAAGATACTAACCCAAAAACCATCGACGTAAACACAGCTTCTCAGTTTCCTCGACGTCTTACGTCACGCTAATTGAGTGCATCACAGCGTCATCTGCTGAGCGGAGGATAAACGGCAACGGTTCAGAAATGCGCCTAACGGGAATCTTTAGGTCAGTTTATCCATCTTTAACAATTTCTGAAACGTAAAGAAAGTTTTATAATGCAGTATTTGAAGGATGGGGAAACCCTCTGGTATGGAAAACTCCGCTGTGAATCAGTCTTGAGGCGTAAATTTCGTCCTGTCCTCTACTGGCTCACTTTCACTCGGAATAACCGTGCCATGTTTGCCAGCTGGGATTTCACCTGCAGGTGGGCATTTTCCCGCTCTGGAGTTTGTCTTCTGTGTGAATGTGAATGCAGGTGAGTACAAAAACTTGGACTAGCGAGGGTTTTTCCAATCCAGGTAAGGAAATATGCACAAAAGGGTTATTAACTGCAAAAATTGATTTGTGTTGAAGGATTTTGTATTTGGGGGCATACGGGGGGCAAGGGGAGTTTGAGGCTTGCCATTTGAAACTGGTCAAATAAAGAAGTAACCAGGGTCATGTTAATTGAGGTAAAGTTGGTTTTATATTCACACATTATGACTTTTACCTTAATGATATGATTTTAAAAAGTATTGTTTGAAATTTCTAAATAGGGAAATCATATTAGCAGCCAATGACTGTCAAGGTACAAAATTGTTCACAGTCAAATGAATTATAATAATGTTATTTTCAAGTCATACTTACATGTGATTACAGACCAAATGCAAAGTACCATGGTAAACAATATAGGGAGCGTGTCACAAGATGTCACTGAATGAATGTCCAATTATAAAACCAACTTTACCACAATATCATAATATCGGTAAAAATGTAATTCATCCCTCACAAACACTGTTATTAATTTGATGCCAAACAATATAGAAGTCTGGTTGTTTTCATTAATTCTGACGGTATGATAACCTTGGATAAAAATATCACGGTATCATCACAGTATTATGATTACTGCTCTAAAATATATTCCTTTTAAATGTCTGGGTAAAAAAAAACTTTTTCCCCTTTGAAAACAATATATTTAATTTTTTGAAAGATTTATGATATTTTGGAGATGTAAACATGTCAGGCTAAATAATTCCAAGGAATCATAGACTTCTGCTGTCTTCATAATTTCAAAAACACAGATTTATTTACAAAATTAAAACAGCATCTTATGATGTTTTTTTCTGCTGAAGATACTGTTGTCCTAAAAAAAATGTAAATAAAAAAAATCTTGCACACACCTTAGGAACGGTATTACAGAAAATTTTGGCGGTTTTAAAACCTTAACTTTTCCAAACCGCGGTATACTTGGAAAACGGTTATCATTATATGCCTATACACAACAATAGATTACTTTTTTAATTTTAACAATTATATTTTATAACATTTAATTTTTTTTTTTAAATTATGACAATAGGCTATACTTTTAATTTTCAGCCTGGCACCCAAGGGCTTTCGATGAACTGTCTTTCCATTACAAAATTGTCATGTTTAAGATCTGATTTCCTTAAAAATCAGTGATCTTGTCTTGCCTGCCTGTTAGATATACGATATGAAGTGGTTCTCAGATCAGAAAAGAAGCACTGCATTAAATTCCATTTTCCCTCACTATGTCTTTAAATATGAGTTTATTTTACAGCAGTATTTTCAATGGAATTTCTGCGCAAGCCTGCTGCTACCGACGGCAGTAGTGGTTACAACGGTCTTTCATCTCATTTTACACTTGAACATCTAAATGAATGCTTAAGTCTATTTAACTGAATGTATTGTAATTACATTACAACATCGATGCTGTAAAAACAAACTTGTGAAAATTGAAAATACTCACATTAAGCTTTCACTGGAAGTTTATTGTTGGCTTTAAAACTCTAGCTGTGCATATAGTCCATTTAAAAACTTATAGAGCCATACATGACAATAGATTACTGTTTTTAATTTGAACAATTATGACTTACACATACACATATGATACATCCCACCTCTCCCGGAAGCTCTGGGAGTCTCCTGTATATTCATTGTGGCTCCCTGATGTCTGCGACTTAGATATAATATGCCAGAAAACATGTATTTATCTTTTTTGTGATAGTGAAATATATTTGTACTGTAGTACTGTACGCTGTGCCATATTTTATTCAAAATTGTACATTTGAAAAACACTAATGTCTTAACAGGGCGGGATGGTGGCTCAGTGGTTAGCACTGTCGTGTCACAGCAAGAAGGTCGCTGGTTCGAGTTCCTGCTGGGCCAGTTGGAATTTCTGTGTGGAGTTTGCATGATCTGAGTTTGTAAGCTGAAGGAAAATGAATCCTTAAACTTTTGTAAAGTTATATTTATTCAGTTTTCAAATTAATTTCACTAATATTGTTGTGATATAATAACAGTATATTAAAATGTTGATATGATTTATTTACTATACACTTTGTAAAGTAATATTTTTTGTCTATTATCTATTATATGAGACACTTACCAAATAAGTGGATCTAATTGGATTTACATTGTAAACATTGAATACAAGTAAAAAATGTTTTTCATATTTATAAATTTCATTAATTAAGTTTTTATTTATGATACTCCTAAAATCATTCCGCATAAATCCGCAGATTTTTAACAAAATTCTCCACAGATATAGTAAAAAATGTCCGCAGATTCTGTCTGACCCTACTCATGAGACATCGTTAAATACAAAATTAAGGGAATAACTGCAAAAAGGTCCACTTTTTGAGAAAAAAAGAAACACCCCTTTCTCAAGGCTGGCTACGAACCTGTAATACTTTTTCTATTATAAATTCTTGCTAAAATGCAATTATATGATTATATTTAGTTGGCAATATTATTGTCACCCTTGTGGCCCATGAGCGATAGTGAATGCAGTCATAAACAAAAAAAGTTCTGGTCCAGTGTGATGGAGACACGTGTGAGTGGATGAGAAGTGATGGAGCTTCAGTCAGATTTACAGCATAAACAGCCCTTGCCTGGCGAGTTTGAGATTCCCCACTAATTCCCACAAAATGCTTCCCAACACTGGAACGCTGCTCCTGCATTCCTGCCCGGAGCAGACGAGCCCTATATGGGCCGGACGGGAGACCGAATGCTACAAAATTGCAGTGTTAGGTCATCCATACCTTAAAACACCCCTGAGAAATGACCCAGATTCAACACAATTTTCACCTGGCCTGACTGTGCAAATACATTTCATGTACAAAACAATTCATTCATTTTTCATTAGCTTAGTCCCTTTATTTATCAGAGGTTGCCACAGTGGAATGAAACGCCAATTTATCCAGCATATGTTTTACACAGCGGATGCCCTTCCAGATGCAACCCAACACTGGGAAACACCCATACACTCTCATTAACACACATCCACTACGGCCAATTTAGTTTATTCAATTCACCTATAGCGCATGTCTTTCAACTGTGGGGGAAACCCACACAAACACATGGAGAACATGCAAGCTCCACACAGAAATGCCAACTGGCCGGAGCTAGAACCAGTGACATTTCTTGCTGTGAGGCGATTGTGCTACCCACTGCGCCACCGTGATGCCTATAGTCAACCAACTTCAGAATTTGAAATGTTGCAGTTTGTATTTTGAATAATGATGATTGGTTCCTTTACTTGAAAGCTCACATTAGATTATCATAATTTGTGTTGTTGACAGAGTTTGAGGTTTACTGTATCATTATTATTCACACCTTACTGATGTTGATTTACCTTAAAGTTTGCTTTGATCGTTCAGTATTTACGCTTTACCATTGCACACACTTGACTATTAAAGCTATTTGCATTAGTAATGTTTGTAAATTAAAATAAAGTGGTTAAAAAATCCTAATATTCCTAAATGTATTGTTTAATAATTTAATAATTATCGATATCGAATGATATGAAACATGATATTGTGATAATTTTTTTCTTTTGCAATATCACCCAGCTCTAATTCTGACAAAACACTTATACACTCTCACATTCAAACACTATGGCCAATTTAGTTTACCCAATTCACCTATAGTGCATGTCTTTGGACTGGGGGTGAAACCAGAGCACCCGGAGGAAACCTACACCAACACGGGGAGAACATGCAAACTCCACACAGAAATGCCAACTGGCCAAACCAGCGACCTTCTTGCTGAGGTGACTGTGCTTACCACTGCACCACCATGCCACCCCCTGTCATTTTCAATCATGTATTATGTTAATATGTATTTTACTAAATGATTAATTCAGCATTAGATCATTTAGCCTCATAATTTGTTCAGTTTAATTTGGTAAATGATTTTTTAACTCTTATTGCAAGTGACAGCTGCATTGTATACACTTAGACTAATTTACAGATTGATTTGTTTGTGTAGAACTATCCTCATCCATTATTAATAGCTGTTGTTTTGCTTCTATCTTCCCCTAAAAATTCCCTTATCAGAAATCCAAGTACGAGGAATGCTGAAGCTGTGTGCTTTTTCTGACTAGATCCATGAGTGCATGCATAGGTGAGCTCTGGTGATTTGTACCAGACAGACAAAGCTCTTTTCCCCTCTTTCCGTCTGATGGGCTGTGGGTCCACACCTCCTTTCCATGTCACAGTGTGTTTTACAGTGTGCGAGTAAGGCTGTTTTTCCACTCTGTGACTTTGATATGAGATTCCTGCCTAACTCAGACAGCCCCAGATTCCTAAGAAGTCTGTCAGGACATGCCAGAAGGGTTGCCGTATCCCCACACTGTACTAGGTATTGGTATGTTGGATAAAATATTATCTAACAAAAAAGAGAGGCTTGCATGAAAATAGCTAGTTTTAAATGCTCTGTATCCTCATATGAACCTTAGTGGTCCAACTCGAAACCATATTATTACAAGGTGGTAATTACTAAAAATATCATATTCTGTATGCCAGGCCAGTATGCGGCAATGTCACTTTTTAAAGAAACACTACTGTGCACATATGTTACTGTAGTCAACTATAGTGTTTTTTATTATGTGTCGTTAGTTAGCCATCATGGAGAGCAGAATGTAAACAATGCCATATTAACCTGCTGCTTCTGAAGGTGATCAGTACTGTCATGTTTAACAATAAAATCAGTTTGCCAATATTTCAGCTTTTCCTTCTCACGAAGTAGTTTCCTATATGATTTAGCAGCTTCCACGTTTTCCATGGTTTAGTAGATTACCCTGCAATCCAATACTGTTATTTACATCCAAATATCTCCCATTATGTCCTTGCATACGTGTAACTGTCCAAATAGCGACATCTGTGAAAAATATATTGTTTGTTATGAATACAAATGCATATAGACAAACCATTTAGTATGCATGCATATCACATCTACAAGTTTACATGCAGACAATAGTGAACAGTTTTCTCAAAAGGCATGAAAACCATAAGCTTCTTGTGTGAAATATATGAAATCAGTAGTGGTTCTAGCTTGAATGGCACACTGAGTGAGCCAACCCTTAAGGTGCCCTCCACCACCCCCAAGCTTCTCCTGTAACACACGTTTGCATGTAGTTGTTTTTTGTGCACATTCACATTTGTTTCAATTGCCTGATTCGCACCCACATTTGGCTGAAAAGTTTGAACTTTTGAAGTATTTCAATACTTTTCTTTAGTGAGGGTGCTTACATTTTAAGCCTAGTTCACACTACAAGATTTTAGGCCTGATTTGAGCCTGATTTGGAAATTAACGAGCTCGGCGACAGATCGGGCTGTGATCGCGAAGAAATCTGCGGGTGCACGGCGCTTGCCAGTCTTTATGTGTGAACTACTGAACAACGCATCAAAGAGGCTTGCTGAAGCATCGCCGACACCTCGCAGATGGAAATCCAATATCTAGCATGCTGAATATTCCAGAGCAGTCGGCTGACTCAACCCCACGTGAGGTCAGATGTAATGACGAGCTGCAGTCAATGAGAGAGCATATCAGCTTGAGCTGAATGGCCGTGTGCCCAGGAGATCAACAGAAACGTCTGTGATTGGCCAGAATGCGCATCGATGCACTCCCTTCATTCTGCGTTAACACGGACACGAGAGTATGCTATACTAACAGGGGAACTAGAATTAGAATTCTGTAAGTATTAGAATTACCATACTGCTCATTCTGACCGTTCTCATATAAAACGTCATATTGTCACATCATATTTACATTCAAAGCTCCTATTGAGATATTAAAATTAAGCTCTGAATGTCTGTCATAATATTTGATGACACCATTACCCTGAAAATATTATCTTTTTGGTAATACAGCCTAGAAATATGTAGTTAAGATACTAGAAGACGCAAAGGTCTGGGCCTCGCTTTCATATTCATTTTCAAACAGGAGCTATTTCCCAGCACTATGCTGTTTTGAAAGATATATCAGATGTAAATTTATGTTTTTGCTATCAGAGAGTTATGTTTATGTTAGCAGGAAGTTGCTAGGCAAAAAAATGCACAAATATTTAAAGTCACAGCGAAAAGTAGCAGACATGCATGCAGTCATGTTGACCAATATGGTAATTAAAGGTAGAAATGCTCAGTTCTTTACTGTTTTGTCATTTAAAAAATAACAATATTAGAAAGAAATACACAGATATTTAGGAAACGTCAGGGTGTTATAGATATGTTAGTTTTATTTCAAAGAGTTATTAAATTACAAAAATTAAAAACTCTCTGTGTATCAATTCACTCAAACCTTGCAGATGAGCGATTGATCCGCTGATGCATCAGCTGACTGACGATGTTTTTAAATGCTTCCTTGAAAGCTTGAAACAAGTGATGTCATCAGCACACAAGCAGTGTTCAGCTTTTTCTGACGACTCCTCCCTCAACATTTCATTGGCCGTGGTTTGGTAGCTTGACTGAGCTGTTGGGGAACTAGTTGTTGTCAGATCTTGTAGTGCGTGACCCCCCTCTTGCGGATCATTTACGTAGTGTCGCGTAGTGTGAACACCACAGAGATTAAAAGACACAAAATCAAGTCATGTAGTGTGAACAGCACAGCAATCTGCCGATGTTTAAAATCCTGTAGTGTAAACTAGGCTTCAAGTGTCATTTGTGCATGTTTTGGTGACCATACTCCACTGGCTAAATTTGACCAGCCTGGTAGCCAATCTTCATTGATTGCACATTCCACCGGGAAGACCAGAGCAGAGGATGAACCACATCCAACCGGAGGAACTGTGAACACAAGAATAAGCTGTCTGAATGGGATGTCCAGAACCAACCGGGATTGTATCCAAAAAACAAAGCCTCAGCTGCCCAATTCACTGCATAGTTAAATGTGCGCCTCAACTTTCCTGTTTCCACCTGTTTGTTCAGGAGCTCCACGGTCAATATCCATGGTCGGGCTGCTATAGCCAAACCTTTGGTCACTTGTGCCAATGCCATACAGCGATTTCAATGGGTCCAGTTATAATCTTGGGCTGTGGACAATGTGAAACGTATTGTTCTCTGATGAGTGCATCTTCACTGTCTTTCCCACATCTGGGAGAGTTACGGTGTGGAGAACCCCCAAAAGAAGCCTACCTCCCAGACTGTTTCATGCCCAGAGTGAAGCATGGGGGTGGATCAGTGATGGTTTAAGCTGCAATATCATGGCATTCCCTAGGCCCAATACTTGTGCTAGATGGGCACATCACTGTGAAGGTCTACCAAACCATTCTGGAGGACCATGTGCACCCAACAGTTCGAACACTGCATCCTGAAGGCAGTGTAATGTAACAGGATGATGCACTAATACATACAGCGAGACTGGTGACAGAGTGGTTTGGTGAATATGAAAGTGAAGTTGAATCTCCCATGGCCTTCACAGTCATCAGAACCAAATATTATTGAGCCACTTTGGGGTGTTTTGGAGGAACGAGTCAGAATTTTTTTTTTCTCCTGCAGCATCACGTAGTGACCATGCCAATATTCTGCAAAAATGGCTCAAAATCCATACAAAATGAATTTGTCATTCCCAAGATGAATTGATGCTGTATTGGCTGCAAAAGGAGGCCCAACACCATACTAATGAATTATTGTGTTCTAAACCCAGGTGCTTCAGTTTCATTATGCAACCCTTGTATATTTGTTTTCCACATTCAACAAATCAAATGCTCGGTCACATTTCAACTGAAAGGCTTTTGGCTGAAAGTGAAAATCAAAATGAAACGATACACACGGCTGAGCTACCAGTTCACTGTCACTGAGCTGTGCCTATGCAGCAAACAGCGTTGTGACTTGATTAAATTGAATGAGAAATGAGTCAAAAGGACTGTGTGAACAAGAACAATTTGTTCACTAAAAATATTGGTGTAGTCCCGACTTTAACATTACTGTTTTCAAATTATTTGTTCGATCGGGCAAGTAAGTTTAGCTTTCAACTGCCAGTCCATAACATTTACTTGTACTGGACAAGCATTTATTGTTGAACCCTTTATATAGTAATGTTTATCTACAAATAGTGCTAGCTTAGATTATTTTAAATATCTTTTTTCCACATGTAACACATTTTGCTAATACATTTGCATTGCCAAAACTGTAAACCCCATATGATTTTTTTTAGAATGTAAAAAAAAGAAGAAAAAAAGTTTCAGGCAGTTTTGTTCTCTAATTAGTAAAAAGTGCCATCATGCAGATCCTCTTTACTTTCATATCTTCATTATTATCATCATTGTTAGATTTCTCAGCTACATGCAGGAAATGAATTGTACAGAACCTTGGGAGGACAAACGGGAGTAAGAAATGGATAATAAACCGAATCAAAAAGAAATCAGTCATATGTTTTTATTTCACTGGCGAGATAGATAGCTATTTTATTCCAGATTTTATTCACTTTCTTGCGCATCTGGGAACACAGACCCTAAGTCTCTGGTCTGGATGAAGACATCCAGTTTTAGCATGGTTGTAAGGAGCTTTAAGCCAACAGCATGGCAGCAGCACCAGTGGAAACTGACTATAATCTTCCTCATGATGGATGAGTTAAGAGTTATAAATAAAGACATGATGTAGCTGAGAACAGACTGCTATGGAGGTTTCCCTGTAAAGCAGATTGTTTTATGGGCCAGTGTCTATTTAAACCACCCGGCAATTGGCTGAAATCCTTTTCTATTGATCTTCTTTTAATACTGTTGGATGTCTAACTGGAAAACATTTGAACTGCTCACAATCCAAATTTGCAAGTATTTCTCTTGAATTTGCATGCATGTAAGTATACAATGGACTGTAAGTATAAGATGTTTTGTAAAACCACATTGGATAATGAACTAAATATTTGTCTAAGTGTATGTCTAAAATTAAAAACAAAATCATCTATGAACTGCAATACAATTTGTTTGTTAGTTAACGTTTTGATATCATCTGATAACATCCTCAAAACATAAGTCTGTTTGATGCACAGTTGAATAAAAGACATGCAACTTAATTGTCTAACACTATAGTTTAAATACCAATTCTCACTATTAATGAGTGTCTTATTACCTGCCTACAGTAGTAAACATTTGAAGTAGATCAAAAAAGTTTTTCAAAATTGTTCTAGGACAAGAATGGGTGTTGTTAAATAGTATTAGAACACCTGTGATGAAAGAATTTGGTTCACTTCAAGTGTTGATTACTGTACAATAAAGAGATTTACTGTTTTGTTTGTCTTTATAAAGTACACTCACAATTTTATTCTACATCCTCAACCTACCCAATACCCAAGTGTAACTACTGCCTTAATAACTATTAGTAAGCAGCTTATTAGGAGTTTATTGAGGTGAATGTCACAGTTAATTGTTTGTTAATAGCATGAATTTTACCTTTCATTAAAGAAAAAATTATTTGGGGGCTTTGGATTGAAGGCAATAATGTTCTCGGGTGACTTGAGGGTAAATAATAGCAAAATTGTGGACTTTCAAGCAGTATGGGGACTTCCGGTTTCCATCCAATGGACTAAGTTGGAAGTGCGGTGCTCTACCAATAACAATCTATTAATATGGACATTATGGACATCTGAACTATCAAAATTGAATAAAGCAAGAACTAAACGTAATCTAAGTAATCCTATACACTAAATCATCCCCAATGAAGAAGAAATAAAAACGAAGAAGGGTAAAACAAAGCAAATTCAGAAAACGCTAAGTCTGTTCATAGTTGGCAGTCCAAAACTGGCAGAGAGTGCAACGCAGTCTGTGCAAGAAACCTCAACGGAGAGCCCAATATCACTACAGACATTAAGAGAGGAACTACAGGTATCCAGAGAAACACTGCTGGGGCAGATAAAAGCTGAGATAATTACTTTGTTTTATGATATCAACGCAAATATCTTCTCTCTACGCAAAGAAATGAAAACAAATATTCGTGCTATACATGAAGAGCTAGTGTGTCTTTGCTCTGCACACACGAAGACGGTCACAATTGTTGAGGAAATGGGAAACACTCTCAGCGAAACTATGGAGAGAGTAACAGCACTGGAACAAGCACAATAGGTAATCTAGGTAATCTTCAAAGAGTGCAAAATACTACTAGACAAATGTCTAGATCTAGAAAACAGTAGCAGGAGGCAAAATGTGCACTTGATGGGCATTAAGGTGCTGAAGGGGAGAACGTGATGATAAGATTCCTAACAGACTTTTTTCCCGACCTTTCAAGCAATATATTTCTCATATTTCTGGTTATTAAAAATGTTAATGTGAGTAAACATTTTTGGTTTCATATTTTGCTACCTAAAACTAAAAATAATAAGAATTTTAAGTGTTACTCAAGTCTACAAAGGCATTTTGGGGCCTAAACTCTTGAGATCACAGGATGGCTAAGCCAGGATATCACTGAAACCATGCGTAATCACTTATTTCTCCAGCAGTGCAGGATTCATGTCTTCTTAGTTAAATAAGGAATGTAGATAGCAAGAAAAAAAATCATATTTTTATAAAATCCCTAAATTTATGTATCTGAAGACAGCCATTATTCTCGGAATTTCCTTTCAAATAACTTCTGTCATCTATTTAGTACTTTTTAATTATGGGCCTTCTTTTACATCCTTCAAGCATTTAACCCTTGCTCTTCCTCATTCATCATTATATAAAACGTGTGTAAAAACATGAAAATTCCATGTATTTGACCAGCTCAACCACAGCGATGATGACCCTCATCACTACATCCAGCAGCTTTAAGCAATCAATCCATACTCCTCAGACTTGGAGAAATTCCAATGGCTTTCCAAAAATGACAAAGTTGCCTTCAATCGTAGCCATGAGACCAGGTGGGAGACTGGGAGCAGAAGGGTTATTTTGATTCGCTCTCGTCCTGGCCGCACCCCATCATCCCCTCCGCCCCATCAGCTCTGACTCGCTTAGATGGCTATAAAAGAGACGGTGACTCTGGCGCATCTCAGCATCACCTGCACTCTCATCCCGAAGAAGGAAAACCAGGCGAAAAAAGAACCATGTGTTCTCTACTGAAGATCACTGTTCTGCTGTTATGCGTTAAGGCTGGAGAAGGACACTGGCTTAGGACGCTACTAGGTAAGCCTGGAGGTCATGACCTATGGGGAAGAGGGCACCTCAATGTCTAGATTTATTAGAGGGTTTTTCTAAATTAGTATGAGTCTTCTTTTTTTTCTCCTTATAAAGTAGAGACAATAGGGTCCAATACTGTTAATTGGATCCTGTTGACTTACATTGGACGAAAATAGCTTTCTTTTGGTAGAAAAATGTTTAATTTTACACAAAAAAAGATTACAAAATGTATTTATTTTATGCTTATTCTTTCTCAGACAAAGACCTCCATGATGAAGAACGTAGAGGAGGTGATGGAGAGGAACAGGAAAGTTCGGGGAGGCAGTTGGAAAGGGTAATTCGATCACCCCGCAGTACTGAATTCCCATGTGCTCTGCACTCTATCCTGCTGCAAGTGCGAGACCTCGGACTGGGCTACGATTCTGATGAGACCGTGCTGTTCAAGTACTGCAGCGGGACCTGTCCTCGCCTTGCCTCGAACCATGACCTCACGCTCACTAACCTCCTACAGAGCGGCGTCCTTCAATACACCGGCCAGTGGCACCATCAGCCTTGTTGTCGCCCCACACACCATGAAGACATAGCCTTTCTGGACAACCACCATCGCTGGCACAAAGTGGAGAAACTGGCTGCCGGTGGTTGTGTCTGTATGGGGTAGAGATGAGGATGGACAGCCAAAATCTTGTCCTGTTGGTTTAGAGACTACTACAAAGTGCCTTAAATTTAAATAAAAGGCTATTAAAGGTACATTATTTCAGGAAGAATAATATGTATGGAGATGTATCAAGTTGACATGACATGGCTTCTTTGGCTAAAAGGCATTTGAGAATGTCTAAACATTCAGTTTTGGTTAATGACAACATAAATGGCGTGTTTGAGGGGCCAATTCTGAGTTATGATTCATTTGACGAATTTGTCCATCTGAACCAAAAACGGAAGATATTTATGTGTTTATAAGTTATTTATTTATTTGAAACCCATTTCTACTGCAGAATAAATTATTGTTAATCTTTATTTTTGTTTCTTGTTAATATGTACAGTTCTGATTAAATGTATAAACCTATAAAGTTGTTGTGTCTGTTTTCTTGCTTACAATGATCTACACAAAAGTGAAAACTCATTCTAAAATTATATATAAAAACTAAAGCCGTACGAAAAAAAAATTCTTTTAAAAATATTTATTCACTTTTTATATAAACACAGAGGACATGTATAGCACGAGTAAACTGATCAAAAAGGAATGCTTTTATATTGAGTCCTGCTCATTAGTTTGGTGTTCAAATCTTTACGCAGGTATTCACGACTCATTTTCAGCTGCATCCTCTGGCTCTGCCCCCCATACCTGGACACGCCCCTCCATAGAAGTTAATAGGCGGGGCTCCGTTGGGTGGAAGGACAGCGATTGGACGACAGCTTTTCCAACAGGCAGCTTTAAAGTCAGGGAGCCCTAAAACCACAGATTACAGGTTTATGTTTATTGCTAATACTCAATGTGACATTTTGTTAAAAGGTACATATTTTATAATTTCTAAGTACAAAATCCTAACTGGAAAGCTTTCTGAGAGCTCGATTGAGTCAAAGTATTGATACCGAGTTAAATTATGTAAACAGCTCCAAGTAGAATGTTGTGTTGTCATCTCAATTTATGGTAATTGCGACATGACGTGAATGCAGTTAAAGTAAAGCCTCTGTTGGTAAATATAACTTATTCTTCTCACCTCCACCAGATCCCAGTAGTAAACATGGCCATCTTCTGAACAGCTCAAAACATGCGTGTCTTTATCAGTCAGACAGCAGTCAAGCTTATAGCCTTTATTGACATGACCAGAGTACCTGTGACCAAAAAACACATATTATGTAATAAATGCTGAAGAGATTCTTGTACATAGGTACAGAAATAATACATTTATGCAGTGTATTACTTTACAGTTGCATTCACGTTTTTAGTATCTGCATTTTATTTTCAGCATTCGCATTAAACCAGAAGAGATTATTGTGAATTCATATATATTGTAAAAAATATAGAATTTTGGTGTATGTTGTACATACTCTCCAAGCATCTCTCCTGTGCTTTTGTCCAGCAGGCGCACTGTAGAGTCCAAACTGGAGCTTAATGTGCACTGACCGTCCCTACTGAAACACACACAAGTGATTGGACCTGTGGGGAACAAATACAGCATACAAATACAAGGCAGGTGTTTTAAATATCACAGTACAAAACGTATATTGTGATTCTCTAGTGTGTGATAGAACTCACTTCCAATGAAATCCACTTGAAGCTGCCCCATTCTTAGGTCATATCGCCTCACTCTTCCATCCACAGACCTTTAGTGACAAAAAAAAACAAAAAATTTTAAATGTTGCACAGTAATAATGATACAGCTTTAAAATAAATTTTAAATTACCTACCGACCTACCATTAAACTACAAAACAATAATTTAAAAATCTTTTTGTTTATACAGTGGTCCCTTGTTATTCGCGGGAGTTACGTTCTTTAAAATAACCCGCATTAGGCGAAATCGGCGTAGTCCGCTTTATTTTTTACAATTATTACAGCTGCCTTAAGGCTGTAAACCTCTCACTACATACTTAATACACTTTTCTCAGACAGGCATTAACATTTTCACACTTTTCTCTCGTTTAAACACTCTCAAAGTTCAATTGTTCCTAGAAAAATAAGTCCAGTTTTATAGAATGAAACCAAAGATCAAAACCATTTGATCTTCGTTTATTTATTCCGTAATGGTGCCCTACAGCCGCATAACTTCTACCTTCTTTTAGCATGTCCAGATATCCAACCTTTTGTGTGATGGTTAGCATCTTTTTCTGCATTTTGGGTGCTACTGCAGGTGCCTTTGATGGTGCAGAACGTTTCGTCAACATTGTGGGGAGAAAACTAGCATCATAATTGATTGACATAGTCTATCAAGACGCAGAACACAATGCGCTGTAAAATGTCAATGTCAAATTGCAAGAAAAAAATCTGCGAAACTGCGAGGCCGCAAAAAGGGAACCGCATTATAGCGAGGGACCACTGTATATACAATCAGAATCCAGTGGGTCTTTAAAAAGCTTAAGACATTAAAGTACCATACATTATTATAATACATAACTCACATACATGTTTTTATAACCATGATTATTAAAAACACGATTTTATCAAGCACTCTTACCCTTTATGCTCACATAATGTCCTAATTACATAATTAACAATCAGTTAATTTGGTTCTGACCCGGTCAAAAGCTCATGTTCTGACACTTTTAGGCTGCTGATACCATCCTGTGCCTCATCCAGAATCTGGATTGGCTCCATCCGCCTGGATCTTGTGTCCCAACAACGCACCGTCCCATCAATAGAGCCTAAAATGTAATGAAATAACTGAGTCAAAGTTTTTTTGTGAAGGTACTGTTGTTATTCTCATTATTAACTATGATTAATGCTATTTTGAAAAGCTTGACTGACCTGACAGCATCACAGTAGCCTCTTCGTTAAACTGCACACAGTTCACTTTCTAAAGAACAAGCAGTGTTGGAAAAGTAAGTCATATGTAGTCACCAAATTACTATAAAGTTATAATAATACAATAATGTAGAGCTGTGGGGAGAAAATCATTCAATTTCAAAATACATCCCTTTTCTCTCTGGAATCGAGCTTGGTTCTGGGTTTGATATTTAAAGGGCACCTATGATAAAAATCAACTTTTGTATGCTGTTTGGACAGAACTGTGTGTAGGTTTAGTGTGTCCACTGTCATATTGGAGTGAAAGAAACACAACAAGCCTCTTTTTTTTTTTTTTTTTTTTTTTTTTACTGACGTTAAAATAGGATCCAAATCCCAGTGATTTTGAGGCCCACCACAACGTGACGTGTGGTTTTCGCCACCCACCGAATTGATTGACAGGTGCCATGTCTCCATAATAACATGTATACATATGACCACAGGACATTTTTTGCAAAGAAACTGGGAAAAAAACATGTGTTACAACTCTCTGTGATCAGCTGCACCTCAATAATTTATTTGATAAGTTTAAAACAGAGCAAGCTGTAATAGTGTAAAATTGCTATGTAATTCTTAACCGCTATAATCACCACATACAATGCACATACATGTAAGGTTGTCTGTGTGTACTGCAAACAACATTTGTGTATGACTCATTTCAGAAAGGCTTGACTAGTAGAAGGGCGAACCTACACTAGTCTCATAGTTCAGTTACGATTATTATGTCATCGATTCGGTTAAATTTGATATCTCGTTGTATCACGGTGCATTGACGATGCTTTCAGTCAGATAATTGTATTGTACTTTTAATTTTACCTGCTCAAAGAAAACACTCTTTTTGAATGCATCAAACCTAACTCAAGTACACACACACACAAAACAATATTAGCATGTAAATTAAATGTGAATATTATCCAACTTGCTTTTTGAGTATTTTCATGCGAGTTGTTTTAATGCCTATGATTGGTCACGCTGCGATTGGCTCTAACACGCTGGTGCTGTTCACTGTTACACTGATAGAAGTAACGATGTTACAGCTGAGGAGAGGAAATGTCGCGCAAGCAGGTCAAACAGGCCCCAGAGAGAGAGAGAAATGGAGTTTATTTTTATTTTCTCCAGCAGTGAAGGGGCTTCTGCTGTAACTTCAGTGTCAATGAATGACTGCCCAGCAAACACATGCAGTGAATTGTGCAGAGTTTCTGTGTTTTAATTACTCGCGCTGGCCTCCCTCGCCATAGTATTCTACCGGGACGCATATGAGATAAACGATGTCAGTACATAATAACCGGTTAGAAGCCATTACTGAACCGATACAGATTGTCCGCGTCTGCATCGCGGTGCACCGAAGTAACAATTTATTTTGGCACCCCTATTGAATAGACTCAACCACAAATACATCAAATAAAATTACTTGGTATTTTTGAGTGATGACCTTACTTCAGCTTCATCCATGTCTGTCTCTATCACTGACTGCTGTTTATCTGACATAACGCATGACAAGCAAACATGCATGTCAGAGCGGTGGGCAGGGGGAAAGCAGCTCGTTTGAATTTAAAGCCTGTGGCTACAAAACAACTACATCATACTCAGACACTAAAATGGACAGATTCTACATTGAATAATAAAAAATCTGATGAGTATTTTGATCTGAAACTTTACAGACACATTCTGGAGACACCAAAGTCTTATGATGTACATCTTGTTAAAGTGGTAAAATAGGTGCCCTTTAAATGTTACTTTATCAGACACAAGCTTAGTAATGCACGATTGTATATTTTTCAACTCGGTAGGTAGATGTGTACACATTAAATTAGAACGATATGACTTTTCTCCTTAAAGTTGTCTGTGTTTGATTCCAGAAAAAGCTTAAAAACCGTAAAATAAAAGTCTCAAAACCCAAACAAACGCGGCAGTATAGACTAAAGCATAAGTAAATTCACACACACGCGTCACCTAATTTGCAAATGTAAATTAAGATGCATTTATGCAAATCATAAAATTTGTTTTTACGAACACGTTTATGTTTGCGCAAATCTTAAATTCACAAACTCAGATTGAAAGCCATCCGTTTGTGAATGTTAAAATTAGGAATGCTCAAAATAACCGATTAACCGTTAACCGAAATGGTGCGTTTGTAACCGATTAATGGTATCAGTTAAACGATTAAAAAATATAGAATTTTAGATATTTTTAAAGTTTGGCTGCATAAGGGGCGGATCACCGAACACGCTTTTTGCATTGAGAAGGACATTTTTAGAATGGTTTACTAACGGCTGCCAGTGTTTAGCTGCGCGCCTCACATTATGCTGTTGTGCTTTGTGCTCGCAGTTGAAATAAAACTCAACCCTGAGCGTAAAAGCGCATTATGTCAGTCGCGTCTTTTCATTCTTCAATCAAATGAAAGCAGAGCAGGGTTTCTGTTGAGGTGCCTGCAGTGTTTGTGTTGTCAGGACGACGGATACCTTTTAATGATGGAGGAGAGACTTGTAGTCGCAGTTTCAAGTTATCCAGAGCTGTATGACTTTACCATACATGAAGATCACAATGTTATTATATATTACTATTATAACAACATGGACAACAACACTTGCGCACAATACATCAGCTGATTCAGTCATTTCCTAGTGACATACAAAAGAGCACCGCACTTCTTTTTTTTCTTGTCAACATAAAATGCAGTGTGGTACACCTCACATTTTTGGAACGGAACAGCTTGATCGGCCACTGATGTGCAACAAATATTTGTTAACTTGCGGGATGGTAACACATGCAACTACACTTGCCTATAGACGTATTTTGTCAAAGAACAAAATGAAAGAAGGATATTTCTGGTCACAGTTTGACACAGACGAGTTGACAAACCAGCGCTGATGCTGATTGCCTCTATGCTGCCTGGAGCCGCGTCATAAAGTTAATAAATAGGGTATTGATGATTTAGTGTACAGCCAACAAACCAACCTTTTTTCCATTTTTTCCACTTTTTTCCATAAATAAGTCATTATGACATAATCTTTAAACTAATGACTTCTATTAAAATGTTAAAAGGGGTTTTGTGACATAATAATAACAATGAAGCATTAATTAAATGTGATTTAATAGCCTGCTATTTTTATTTGACGGAAGAAACAAAACATGTTTGGAAAAAACAGCCTATGCCGGTTCTTAAAAAGGATTCAGTCTGTGTTTTCGTTTTGTAATCTAAATTTGTCATTTAATTGAAAAATATCTTGGACAGGCCTGTTATTTTTTTATTTTTATTGAGTTTATTCTTTTTTTCTATGCTGTCGGAAACACTGCAGGTGCGTGAAGATGTTCTGTTAAGTTCTGTATGCTGTTCGCATGTTAAAATAAATCAGTATTTTAAAATATTTAATGTGTCACAAAATAGACATGTCAATTTTTTTTATTAAATAATATTTTAATATTTCTCTGTTAACGGGTAATATTTGGTTAACAAGCTGCGGTTGTCGGTTGGTAAAATAAACCGAAATGAGCATCCCTAGTTAAAATGCATATGCAACTGTAATGGAGTGTGTAGCTGACAGTGCATTCGTAAATAATATTGAGACTGCTTTCATCCCATACTGACGTGGTCATGTGATAATGACAGAATTCCATTCATACTCACATTCATACTATGTAGAACATACTTTTCTAACAGTCGTGTAGTAAATTTTTATTCAAATGTGGTACATTCTCAAGTAGTAGGTGATTTTAGACGCAGCTACTGTTCTCTAGGTTAGTTTTTAACAGCAGATGGCGCTCTTGTTAGTTTTGAACAACAAACTGTGCTCAAGGCTAGTTTTTTACAACAGATGGTGCTTTAGGCCAGTTTTTTTAAACAGCAGATGGCGCTCTTGTTAGTTTTGAACAACAAACTCTGCTCAAGGATAGTTTTTTACAACAGATGGTGCTTTAGGCCAGTTTTTTTAACAGCAGATGGCGATCTAGGCTACTAATAATCTTCCAAACAATAGCTAGTAAATACAAATAATAAACGCAAAATAATATTTTGGCAGGAAATAACAATCTTACCCCAGCATGTCCGCGAAGTTTGCGTGTCACCTGTCCAGACGCCACATCCCACAGAATAACGGTTTTATCAGAGCTGCAGGAGCACAGCTGACTGTTGTCGTAAGAACTGCAGAAAGTAGGTCAAATTAACAATAAAATTGGCAGGGATTATGTTTCTGTTTCATGTAACACAACAACTTACCCATCCGCATCAAGTACTTCATAACCGTGACCGGTGTAAGTCTTCAGCAGAGTCCCTCGACTAACACTCCATAGTTTCAGAGATTTATCACTTCCACAAGTTAGCAGATAATTGCCATCGGCTGGAAGATATATAGAAATAGAAACATCAATTCAAATGTATAGTTTTAGAGTTTCTCTGTCATAATGCAAATTGCAGTGTCACATGATAACTTGTGTATATTTCTTTGAGCTAATTAGGATCACAGTGTTGCCAAGTCTGCAGCTTTCCAGCAGAACTGGGCTACATTTATCCTCTTGATGTGGGTTTTAGTCCGCCGATTAAAGCTAATTTATTCCAAATTTTAACCACCCCAAAAATGTAATTTCTGTCATCATTTACCCACCCTTTGTTTCAGTCTTTTACGTTTCTTTATTCTGTTGAACAAAATATGTGAACAAGATATTTTGAAGAAAGCTTAAAGGGCACCTAGGTTAGCCCTTTTTTCAGATTTAATATAAGTGTTTTGCATCTCCAGAATGTGTCTGTAAAGTTTCAGCTCAAAACACCCATCAGATTATTTATTATACCTTTTATTAAAGTCCTATTTATATATTTTTGTACTGGGTGGCGGTTTTGGTGTACTGCTCCTTTAAGGCTAGTCCTCCCCGCCCACCGTTTCTCCGTGCCTTTCTGCGTGCTTTAATCTCATCCCTCTGCTGCATCAGACAACTGACAGACATAAAGGAAGCAGATCTCACGTAGCGTTTGTGAGAAATACTACAGTAAGAACTTTATCAATGAGTATTTGTTGTGCAGTTGCAGCGATGAGTCACACAAAGTTCACGCACGCGCGCGCGCACACACACACACACACACACACACACACACACACACACACACACACACAGACAGACAGACAGAGCGCCCGTTTGGCTTCGCACTCTGTTTGCACGCATATGTGACAGGATACAGGTTAATCTCCACTGCTGTATGGATATCGGTTATGTTAATGTACAAAATAAACCTGATTTTATCGTCCACAAACCGGGATTGAAGTGTCTTCTTTTATAATTGTTCTGAGACGCGGCTGTGCTGATAAAGTAAAGCTAAGCTAAATCGCTGTAATTCATGACACACGTGCTCTGTTTGAAAACATTTTAAACATGTGAAACTCACTCTTGATCACATTTGATAATGATTGATAATCCTAGCGAACTGAACACACCTTTTATTCCCAGTTGCTTTGCGCACGTCTGGTCTTGCTGATATGATTATACACGTGACTACCGGGACATGTTAATACACACAGCTGTCAATCAATTCGGTGGGCGGGGGGACTGCACTCCTACGTAAAGTCGGTCTGAAAAAACGCTCCAATTGGTGCACCGTTTTTATGTAGCTAAATTGAAAAAAGGTGTGTTTATTTCACCCCAATTTGACGGTCTATACAGCATACATGCACATATGTCTGTCCAAACATTTTGAAAAGTAGATTTTTCACCATAGGTGCCCTTTAAAATTTACTTTCCTAGCATTTGTTTTTCCTATTATGGAAAATCACTTGAGGGTGAGTAAATAGTGAGTAAATTTTCATTTTTGGGTGAACTATCCCTTTAAGGTAAGATTATTGTTTTGTTTCAGAATCTTTATAATAATATAGTTATTTTCAATAAAGTCATCATGTACAATGCGTGCAGTGATGTAAAATATGTATTTCACAAAAGGGCGGTAGCATATTTTGACTTTTAATATTATTGGACTATTTTTGTTGAGTAAACCTGGCAACCCTTCACAATTTAAAGGAATTTCAAAAGATGTTTACAAATAATTTATTATATAAATTATTATAGTTTCAGAGTTAAAATTTATTATAGTTTTAGATGTATCTGTACAATAAAGCAAAAATAATAATAACTTGAGACAGTCATTTTATAAATTAACATGCCTGTCAACCCTCCTGTTTTTTTCCGGGATTCTTTTTACAATTCTATGCTGCTATCATGCCATAAAGGTATTTTCCCGTATTTGAATCTTTCTAAGAAGGGTGGCAATAAACATTAAAGGGCCGATCCTCCCTATACGCATATACCACTGAACCACCAGGAGACACCCCTTGCTTAAATGTGAATCTGTTCTGTGCTTTCATTTTATTTAGCCATTAAAACACCTTGAAATAAATATAAAACCAGCAGCTCAGTTTTAACTCACACTTCAAACACTTGTCTAAAATAGCTTTCTTTCACCTACGTAACAGTGCGCGGATTAGACCTTTTCTATCACGGCCTGATGCAGAAAGGCTTATCCATGCCTTTATCACATCACATCTTGATTTCTTTCTTTTTTATTATTTTTTTAATTATTATCATTAACAAGAACCAGCATGTACAGTTTTCTTATACAACTAAATCACTTTACATTTCTTAACAAGAATGGAATAAATAAAAAGAAGAAAAAAAAAAAGAAATTGAAGAAAAAGAAAAAAAAAAAACCAGAGGAGAGGGTACATAATTATCAAATTAGGCTACATACAAATATATTAGGCACATATTCCAATTTTAGTTATTAACAAGAGTTATTAAATGCACTTTTACAGGAAATGCATATATACACAATCATTTTTATGCAAAAATGTTAAAGGAGGAGAAAATATTAATTGTTTTAATTGCTTTTCTATTTTAAACTTAGAAATCACTTTTATATACATTTGATTCTCTTTTTCTAGACCAGGGATGTCCAAACTCGGTCCTGGAGGGCCGGTGTCCTGCATATTTTAGCTCCAACCCAAATCAAACACACCTGAAGCAGCTAATCCAGCTCTTACTAGATGTACTAGAAAGTTCCAGGCAGGTGTGTTGAAGCAAGTGGGAGCTAAACTCAGCAGGACACCGGCCCTCCAGGACCGAGTTTGGACACCCATGTTCTAGACCATGAAGAGAGGTCTGCTTTTGGCAAACTTGGATTTATGTACGTATGTGAAATTTACAAAATGATAAAATAAAGTTTATAATAAATCTTTTAAAGAGCGATCCTTAACATAATAACCCAAAATCACATGTTTATAAGATAACGAAAATGATTTTTAAATATTATGAGCAATAAAAGCTTCAACATTAATCCAAAAAAGTCGAGTCTATTGGCAAGACCAAAATAAATGTGAAATAGTTTTGTTACAGCTTTCACAAAAACAGAATTTTAACTCAATATCAATTTAAAAACTTTGTAGAAATATTTTTGTAGGATAAACTCTATGAAGTAATTTAAATGATATTTCTTTAGCCTTATTTGTTATGAAAAAAAATTTGATGTAATGACCATACTTGAGTTTACATTATTAAAGATATTGTTTATATTATTGATAGTAAAAAATAACATATGGTATAGACGTATTTGCTTTTAAGATTAAGGATCTAATTTTGTGATTATTAGGCTTAAAACCAGAGAAACAGCCAAAACCGACTGAGGACTGTTCAGGTTTGGGAGGAGAAACAGAAAGCGCTGATGTACATACACTGCTTTTATATAGCATATGTACACCAGCAGGTATTGCCCCCGTTAGTATCGTAATTTCCTGTAATGTACTAGGAATTTTGTATCTTGTGATAAATTCTGTATATGTAAATAATGTTCCTTCATTATCAAATAATTGATTAACTAATATTAGTCCATTGTTATCCAATTGTGAAAGAATAGTGACTTATTTCTATACAAGATATTGGCATTATTCCAAATAAGAAAACTGTGGGGAGAAGTTGTGCAAGCAACTTGTTGGTGAAATTTAGAGAGTTTGATCGGGAGTTTTTCAATTTTGTAATTACACATTAAAAGAAATTCTAAACCACCCATATGGGAGAAAATTAAACGAGGGATAATTTTCCAGATAGATGAAGTATTTATAAGAAATTGTCTTATTTAATTAATTTAAAATTAACCATTTAGGGAATAAAATCCAAAAAGTTAGACTGCCTTTATCATTTGAATTGTCTTGATTTCTTTAACTCACTCCTCGGGGGCCTACCAACAAGCTCTTCGAGACGTTTACAGTATATTCAAAATTCTGCTGCACGGACTTTGACACACACTTCTTCACGCCACCATATCACCCCTGTACTTCAGCAACTTCACTGGCTTCCTGTTAAGTCACATATTGATTTTAAGACTCTGAGTTTAACATATAAAGCAGTGCATGGGCTAACACCTGACCACATCTGTGACCTGGTAAACTAAAGACTATGCGTGGTCGTGCTTTTTCGTACAGTGCGCCTAAGCTAAGGAATAGCCCACCCATTAGCATCAGGAATGCTGCTTCTCTGGGCTGTCTTAAGAAACATCTCAAGGCTCACCTTTTTACCATTTCTTTTAACTTAGATTGATTATTTTTGTACTGAATCGTTCATATTTTATTGTGGTCTTTTTTTACTGTTTTTATTGTTTTGCTTTGTTACTGTTTAACTTGTAGCGCTTTGGGTCTGAGAAAAACACACTATAAATAAAATGTATTATTATTATTGTGTTGAGCAGTCCCTGCAGAATTTGATGATTCTGCCAATCACTGAATTTAATACAGAAAACAAGCAAATGGGGCAAAATATAAAGGAGGTTGCTAATTTTTTTTTTGTTCAGATTTCTTACAGATTTTGTCCAGCCATGACAAATGTCCAATATATGTCCCAACAAATTACAGACTCCCATCATCTGATCAAAATCCTTCTGCCCTATCTGCATTGTTTTATAAAACACTTTCAGTGTTCCATTTATATAAATTATAGAGACGGTGACTCTTGAGGTCAAAAAAGTAATGATTAAAAGTAATAACTACTAATTCTGTGTACGTGTTCACAGCACAACAAAACAAGAAATCCTACAAATATTGCCAAAACTTTGATTTCAACCTGCAAAATTTTAGGGACTGGTTGAGCACAGAGCACACTAAACACAGCCACAGACACAATTTTAACAGATACAACCTGGTGACTGCATTTGATTGCTGGTTAATATTTGGAAAGTAATAAAATAGCCTATTAGGGCTGCACAATATATCGTTTCAGCAACGATATCACAATGTGACCATTCCCAATAGTAACATCACAAGTCTATGCAATGTTGAGTCTGCATTATAATTTTCTGTGTTTTTTAGGCCTGTGTGAGGATTTTAAAAGTATTCAGGCCTAAGAAAATATACCGTTTGTAACTTAGAAAAATTAATAAAGATTAATTTTATGGATTAGTTTATAAAATGAAGACTATGCAGTATACCTGAACTAATACTGCACACCTGAATACATTCCGACTCTTCGGAAAAAAACAATAAAACGCTGTATATTTAATTAGCATGTATTTCTTTATTAAATTTATCTATGCTTGTAGACTGTTTATTATACAAATATTGTGCTTATTAATATAAATATCATGCCTATTATACAAGACTTATTATGCTCAAGAGCTATACAAATAAACTTAAATAATATTTTATGCATTCCCTACAGAATCATCCCAATCAATCTAAAATTATAGATTCTTTACAAACATTTATTCAGCTCATCTAGTGAAACTGTATTCATGTCGGAATATATATCGCAGAATAAAAAATATCGCAATGTGCCATTTTTCTAGTATCGTGCAGCCCAATATTGACAAAAACTGATATTGTGATATTTTGAATGTTTCCGATGTATGTTACGATTTGAATATAATTTCCTGAGATGATTGAAATGACTCTGTTTGGGAAGAATTTCTAATTTTACATTGGTCTGGATTGTATCTGCATAAAATAAAAGAAATTCTAAGCATAAATTAATACATTAGAATAGGGCTGTGTGATTAATTGAAATCGAATCGCAATCTCGATTTAAAATGTTGCAATTAGCTAATCGCAAAAGGCTGCGATATGAAATATATATGTTTTATTTAATTTCCCCTGCCCAGAGCAAATGTGTGACTGCCGTCTGTGTGTGACAGTCTTACTAGTCAAATGAGTGAGCACAACTGAGTGATGAGTGTCTAGCTCAGAAGTCAACTGAAAGTATTGCTAGTGACACTCAATCTAGACAACAAAGTACAACAGCAAAGAACAATTTCAGAGTTGTTCCAGCCATGTTAGTTTGCTGAGTGTTCTGTATTTTTATAATTATTATATTTGAGTTCAACTTGTTTACAGAAAGATAAGGTCATTTTATTTGTGTTTACTGTTTGTTTACTGTTTTATTTGTGTTTACTGTTTGCTCTGAAGAAAAATGAGTGTTTAAATTCTGAATATTTAAAAATAAAATTTAATAAATATTTAAGTAAGGTATTATCTTTTCAGTTCACTTTAGCAGTGAGTAGCTACGATACAGATTATTGATCTGAAGCTTGACTACAAAATTAAATCGCAAATCAAATCAAAATCGCAATATATTTCCACAAAAATAAATAAATAAAAGTATGTGTTGTCCACAATACATTGCAGGATATGCAATGTTAAATTTGGATTATAGTTGATCAAGAATTGAGAATACATGAGATTTTTGAAGTCATTACAAAGTATAACCATAACAGAGTGAAACTTTATCATTTGCATCTGTTTTACAACCAATTCAGTAGTGTAGTGTATTCGGGCACATTAACGTAAAACATTTGTCACTTTAATGAAGAATAATTTTACTGAATTATTAATACAATGAAGACCTATACAGTGTTATTTTACATCTGAATCTTATTTTATCTGATTACATTTCGTGCAGCCTTAATTAGAACTAACATACGTATACAAATAAAATGGACAGTAGGGCTGTGTGATTTGGGGAAAATATCTATTTGCGTTTTTTTTTCCACTAATATTTTGATTTGATTTGTAATTTAACTTTGTAGTCAAGATTCAGCTCAATAATCTGTAAGTCGTGGCTACAATTCTGCGACAGCTATTAAAAATGACCCGTTTCTGTTCGGTGTCTGTGACTTTGAAATCAAAATATTCCCATATTACCAGTGCTGTTTCTCTTTGATATTAATTTGTCTATTAATACTTCTAAAGCAGCAGTTGCCATTATCCATCTTGTCTGCGCTTTATTGTTTGTTTTCTTCAGTTTTATTGTGGGCGTTCCGTGTAGTTCAGTTGTGCAATTCTGATTGGCATAACAAAAGTGTGCTCACTCAATTGGCTAGTAAGATGGTCACACACAGACGGCAGTCACACATTTCCTTGGACGGGGGAAATTAAATAATACATATTTACTTAGAAAAATTCCATGCAAATATCAACCTTGCCATGAACAAAATTAAGTTTTCACCAAAATAACGAAACCCCTTCTAGAATGTTTGAGGTGGCTTGTATTTTATACTACTGTAAAAATACTCAAAAACGTCAATGTTTTCAAACAATTATATTTGATTTAGCAAAGTCACACAAGTGGCAATTTCACATCGGTCACATCCATAACAGAAAGGTGTCACATCCATAACAAAGCTTTTCCCTCATAAATACAAAAATATCAAATCAAATAAAATCAATCATGTTTGTTCTATGCGAGCCAACTCTTATCCTTTTAATTATCAGTATTTCTTTTGGGTTGTGCAGATTAATTCACAGAATTTCTACAAAGTGTGTCATATACTGTAAACTCAGATGTTTTTTTGGTCACATCTATAACGCAAGTTTATTTTTTTTATTAAAAATAAAAAAAATATATTTACAGACCAATATTTTTCTGATCACATAACTCTTTGCTTTGTTGTTTTGGAAAATATAAACAGATGTTTCAATATATTAATATGTATATATATTAACATACTTTCTCTGTGAATTTATGTTGCGATTTTTTTTTTTTTTACTGCAAATGTCACATCCATAACGCTGGAATTGCTCTTTTATAATCGCACTCTCTTGCGATTAACTAATCGCAACACTTTAATATCGCGATTCGATTTTAATTAAATTGCAGAGCCCTAATGGACAGTGCTTTACTTTTTTCTAAAGAGTCTTAACAGTATTGACGTACATTAAAATAATCAAATGTAAAATAACATGCAATTATGAACAAAATCCACTAAATAAAGTGGATCAAAACCAACACAAAAATTAAAGTTGTGCTAAAACTATTCAACAACACTCAGTCTAACTCTTTGATTAACTTTTTTTTATTCACGTCCAATGTTGACTACCGTTTTTATTGTATAAATAAATGCCATTAATCTTTGTTAAAGCTACACATTTGATAATTTCCCAAATGGTTTAAATTATAATCCCAACTGTCAGCGCAATAGCCTAGTGGTTAGCGAGCTGACATGGTGCAATAGCACTTCAGGACGTCCCGAGTTTGAATCCCAGTTAGAGGACATTTCCCATACTTACCCCCTGTTTCTCTCCCACTTCACTCCCTGTCTACAACACTGTCCTATCTGCTTAATAAAGGCAAAAAATAAATAAATAAATAAATAAGAAATTATAATTTCAACTCAACATTGCAAATTTGCACATTGCGACATCAATGCTGAAACTATATATTGTGCAGCCCTAAGCCTAACCATAACAATATAATAAACACAATGTAATAAAAAACACAGTACACTCTCAGAAATAAAGGTACACAAGCTGTCACTGGGGTGGTACCTTTTCAAAAGGTACAAATTTGTACCTACAAGGTCCATATTAATACTTCAAGAGTGCATATTAGTACATAAAAAGTACAAAAGTGTTCCTCTTAAAAATTTTAGGTACTAATATATACTTTTGAGGTACCAATATGGACCCTTTAAGTACAAATGAGTACCTTTCGAAAAGGTACCACCCCAGTGACAGCTCGCATACCTTTATTTCTGAGAGTGTATAGAAAAATACCTTTTGATAATGGGAAATACATTTTAAAATGACAAACAAAAATCTGCAACACCTTAAAATAATTGCCCATTACTCGTGTTATTTAATGTGCAGGTTAACAAGCACAACTTTGGATTTTTAATTTAATGTTGTACTGTGAAGAATAAATACTTTACAAGTTTACTCATGCTTAGTTAATGTTAGTAAATACAATCACAAATGGACCACTATTCTAAAGTGTTACCCAAGAATCACTGATATCCATGGCTTGTTTGGAAGAGGCCTATTAAAATTCATGATATTCCAGCAATGCCATGACCTGTGGGAACTCTTTAAAACAAAGACTTTTTTCTTCAAAGTAGTTTTCCCTCATTTGCTCACCGTTGAATCGGACTGCTCTCACTGCGCCCTGCTGACAGTCTACAGTCCTCCACAGATGCTGCGGCAACTGAGGCGCTTGAGGACGCGGCTGTGGAAACGCCATGATGACACTTTTACCACAGCTTCGGAGATGATCTAATTAGCCTACATACATAATCAGTCATTTATTTTAAACAGCAACACTACAACAAATCCCCAAAACTACCCCAAACAGCATGAAAACACCGCGGTTTCTTTCGTGAATGTATGCTGAAGCTAGATGCAGCTCTTTACTGCCATCTGATGTTTGGGAGTAAGACTTCAATTAATAAAAAATGTTAGGCCCGGTGTTCTTCTAGGACAAGAGGGTCCAAACTCGGTCCTGGAGGGCTGGTGTTCTGGAAAGTTTAGCTCCAACCCTAATCAAACACACCTGAATTAGCTAATCAAGCTCTTACTAGATATACAACAAACTTCTTGGCAGGTGTGTTGGAGCTAAACTCAGCAGGACACTGACCCTCTAGGACCGATTTGGACATCCTTGTTCTAGAAGGTGCACCCCTGCCGTAAAATGCACCCTCTCTGAAATGATAAATAATAAATGAAATAGATTGACTTCAAATACAATACCGATGAGATTAAGTAAATTGTTTGATGTGTGGTTTAGTTTAAAACAGCAACAACAATTTTATGTACTCCATGTAGCCCAGGAGTGTCCAAACTCGTTCCTGGAGGGCCGGTGTACTGCAGATTTTAGCTCCAACTTGCCTCAATACACCTGTAAGGCTGTTTCTAAAAAGCCTAGTAAAGCTACGGTCACACTGGGCTTTGTGTGTGCGAAATTCTGTGGTGCGGCGCTGCGAAAAGGAGCGGGATTAAACAAGATGTTTAGACATTATAAAAGCGAGCGATTTGCTCCTTGTGTTAAATTTCTGTCCAGAGAGGTCATGTTTTGATGCTTGATTGGTCTCACGCAGTCAAGTGATGCAATTTTGCAGGTCAGAGTTCACCAAGCTTGAACTTTGCACTGCAGCAACATGCGAAACTTGATGCATGACCTTGAGTTTCCGGTCTGACACATTCGCGTGCGTATGAATGGAAGTCTATGGGAGGAAAAGCCCAGTGTGACCACAGCTTAAGAGCTTGATTAGCTAGCCCGGGGATGGAACTAAACTTTGCAGGACACAAGCCCTCCAGGACTGAGTGTGGACACGCCTGAGTAGCCTAAATGTCTTAAAACCCATCAAAAAAGCTTAATTTTAGACTACACTAGAGTCATTTTTTCAAAATTATAATAATTTTTACATTTTAATCATTTATAGCTTCATATATTTTTTAAACGTAGACTGAGAATGCTAATGAAAGTCTATGAAGAGGTGCATTTTGCGGTAGGGGTGCGTTTCTCGGCACAACACCGCTGTTGTGCCAGGAGTTGCACCCCTGCCGTAAAATGCACCCCCTCTGAACTGTGCATTTATTAACTGAAATTGATTAATAAAAATTTATAATAGAGTTATGACACTAATGAGAGTGACTGAGGTGAGTTTCATGAATGGAACCACCCCCCTGCAGGAGATATTTAAATAATAAATCAGATAGATTGACTTTAAATACAATACCAACGAGATTAAGTAAAATGTTTAATGTGTAGTTTAGTTTAAAACAGCAACAACTATTTTATGTGCTCCATGTAGCCTAGATGTCTTAAAACCCACCAAAAAAGCCAAATTTTAGGCTACATGGGAGTCAATATTATTATTTTACATTTGTTTGTAAACCTATAGTGCTTTTAAAATACGTTTCTCATCTTGTCCTTGCTTTACCCATCAAAATAATAATAATTTTACGTTTTAATTATTAATGGATTGTTATTTTTGTTTTAAATGTAGACATGTAAATATGCAGAGGTACATTTCTCAGCACAACACCGGATAAACATTTCATGATTTTGTGACCCCAAACCTCCTTGTGAATTAAGCAAGATCTTTTGCAGGATTTCCAAAAGTATGTGTGAAGTCTACATCTCTGAGTAATGTTGAATCTTAAAGTTATTTATTAAATCTGTACTCTGTAAATCTGTAAATATTTATTCATTTTCCTTTCGGCCCAGTCCCTCCTTCAATCTCCGGTCGCCACAGCGGAATGAACTGCCAACTTATCCAGCATATGTTTTACGCAGCAGATGCCCTTCCAGCTGCAACCCATCTCTGGGAAACATCCATACACACTCATTCACACTCATACACTACGGACAATTTAGCCTATCAAATTCACCTGTACTACATGTCTTTGGACTGTGGGGGAAACCGGAGCCCCTGGAGGAAACTGTACTCTGAATAATTAAGCCTATTAAAAAAAAATGGTGTACACAAAGAGGCTGTGAGAATAGACCAGAGATACCCAAACTAGTGTCTGTGGGCCAAAGTTGGCTCACGATAACCTTCAATCTGGCCATCCAACCTATCTGAGAATAGCTGTAAAAATGATGGGGAATTTTGGGGGGAATGTCTTTAACAGAGATTGTCATTTCTAATTTAATATATTTATTTTTTAACTGAAGCTACAAAAAGCAAACTGTAATTAAATGTTTCAATTAAATGTTATGAATGAATCAGATTTTAAATGAATAAATAAATGAATAAATACAGTCATTTGATAGATTGCAGAACATTGCAGAAGCAAATCCAGGCGAAGTGTATTTTTTAGTGTTATAAATGAGATTTTTCATGTTTTTTATTGTAAGATATTTATTATAAAATGTACAAAAATGCATAGGTATTTTAAATGTAATAAATCATAGTATTCATTCAATTAATAAATTAAGTGATGAATTAGGAAGCATGGTGGTGCAGTGCAGTGCACAATCGCCTCACAGCAAGAAGGTTGGTTCGTGTCATAGGTGAATTGAGTAAGCTAAATTGTCCATAGTGTATGTGTGTGAATGAGTGTGTATGGATGTTTCCCAGTGATGGGTTGCAGCTGGAAGGGCATCCGCTGCGTAAAACATCCTGGATAAGTTGGCGGTTCATTCCGCTGTGGTGACCCCTGATTAATAAAGGGACTAATCCAAAAAGAAAATGAATGAATGAATTATACAGGGTGGGCCATTTATATGGATACATCTTAATAAACTTATTGGGAATTTCACAAGAAAAACAATGGTGTGCTCAGTTTTAAAGTTATTTACAAGCTCCCACACATATACTAATGTGCCACAAACAGGACGTTAATATCACCAACCTTTCCCATTTTATTAAGGTGTATCCATATAAATGGCCCACCCTGTATAATGAATTATAATAATAAATGAAAAGGAAATTACATTCACAACTTTACAGTTTGGTATATTTACCTCCGGCCCACCACCCTCAATCAAGTTTGGTTTTTGGCCCTTCTTAAAAAAATGTTTGGGCACCTTTGGTATGGACCCTTTCAATGTGGTCATGTCACTGGCCCATGATCATTTCCTGCTTGTTATCAAACTATTTCGTAAATGCAGTTTAATTATAATGTTAAAACAGCTATTATTTACACAATATAACATTATTTATAAATATGTAGCTCTATTTGGATTCTTGGAACCTATATAAATTAAAATTGTAAAACAGGAAATACGTTGGGACCATTGTTTTTGTTTACACACCTTAAAATGGTCTTACCATAGACTGTAAATAAAGTGTAGATGTTTATGACTGGCTATACCCAAGGATTCTACACCTCAAGATCTTTAATGAGAATGACATCATTTATGGACTTGTAATGGACAGTAAGGAAGATGCCTTCCTAATCAACAACATCCTTATACTGGAAAGTTTTACATACAGAAATCAAAATATTAATGTTTTGTGCTTTTTATAAAGAGATTCTTTCATTTATAAAATCCCTAAAGATAATGAAAACAAAATGTGTAATTAATCCTCTGTCTTTGATAGAAAAGTATATATTACAGGAAAACCCCTAGTCATTTTTATTTATTTATTAGATCTAGTTATGTATTATTTTGCTTATAATTATTTTATGTAGGTAATCGTATTATGTAGGTAATTGTTCTTTATTTGCACCTGTTTCCGTTTTTTGTAATGTAAGGATGTACTGATAGTGCCAAGTTGTTATACATTACTATATGTTTAAAAATTAAATAAATAAAGTGTGGACGTCTGCAAGGCCTCTGCTACCCTCGTGAGGCTGGAAATGATATTTTTCCATTTCTCCACTGTTTCTTCATTGTGTTTCAGTCAAGATCAAACCCATGAAAGAACATTCGTGGCAAGCGAACCACTAAAATATGCACTTTATAAATAATATACAAAACAAATAGGCTACATAAAACCAGACAAGTGTCTATGAGTTGTCTTAACTAGTCTGAATTTGGTTTCCTACATTTAGTTTTATCAGACAGGAAGGATATTTCCCTTTGTGTTAATTAAGAGACTAAAACGTGAATATGGTGGTCATTTTAACTTTACTAAAACACCAGAGCTGTGTGAGCCCTGATGCCAACACTCATCATTTCAGGTCAACGCCTGCAGTGTTTATAGATAAGATTAAATCAATAAAGAAAATAGCCAGTAAAACAGTATTACTGTGAATTATTCAACTTGTTTGGTTGTCCAAATCCACTTAGGCCTACTGCTGATAATAAAAATTATAATAATAACGTTATTATTATTGTTAATATTATTGTAGAAGCTTTGTTTAAAGCAAACTATACAGGAATTTTCCTATTAAGATTTTTATAGTGAATGTTAATAATGATAATTATAATCGTAATAATGCGTTAATTAATTGTTAGAACACTGTATTATTTAATTTGATGCTGAGAATGCGCAATTCCTGATATAAGCTATTTGTAAGGAAACCTTATTTAAAATCTGCTGAATGAGCAAAAAATGCTCGTTATTTAAGGCATATGTGTAAATAGCAAACACTTTTTAATTTTAATCCTGATATTTTGATTCAATGACCTGCTATGTGTGTGTGTGTGTATATATATATATATATATATATATATATATATATATATATATATATATATATATATATATATATATATATATATATATATATATATATATATATATATATATATAACTTGATTACTGATATTCGACTTGATTCGATTTTTACATTAGTCAATGATATACAAATAATAGCATTAAAAAGGCTAAAACACGATCAGTCTATGAATTCTCCCTCTCTTATTCAGACAAATGCTTTATACTTTTCTCTTATAGGCTAATATAAGACTAACATTTCATAAAACTAATATATTTATTGACGGGAAACCTAATTGGACAGCTGCAGAAAAATTAAAAATGCACGAAATATTAATGTAATCTACTATTAATTCAGACATTCAGATAGCATACTGGCCGAGACGGGTTTTCAAAGATGGCCGCTGAGTGAAAAGACGTTTGACTGTAAAAGGATGTTGCTAGGCAACTTTCGAACGCGTTCTATAAGAATTTCGTCACTGTTCTGGAACTTATATAGAACGTTTGCAGTGCTTTACTGTGTCATTAGTGCCAGACATCAAAACGCAGTGGACGAGTTTACGATTTTGGTCACTTTTTTGGCAGCTTTGAACAGAATTTTACTGTCCAGCTGGACATCATGTATGACACGAGTAGGAATCAGAAAATTCGCTCGAGAAAGACATTTGATAACCGATTAGTCGTCGACAAATGGTGGCCGCCCATGGCTGTGTCAAGTGTACAAACCAGGGAAGCGGCCTCAGAGTCCGTCCAATCGCAGCCGTTGAAGTTAACGCCTTTCTCTTATCGTCACACTAAAGAAGGTGAGGTGGTCAACTAACTGAATTTTAAAAACACATTTTTGTGTATGAATGATCATTTCCGTTTTGGGAACCTCATTAACTGACAAATATGCTGCTTTGCAGGATTGCGGTCACTTCAACCGGCTCAGGGGAAGAAGATTATGTCTGAGGATCATGGCGTCGTGGCGCCTTTTCTGCCTGATATTATGAAGAGAAACCCCGTCACCGCCGCAGTGTCAAGCAAGACCACGAGGACACTGAGTGGCAGAAAGGTAAGCAAATGTTTCGATTACCCTAGTGTAAATGAATATGAATCTCTGAAATATGACATATAAGTTTATGGTAGAGTCTGTACTTTTTTAATGTCTTTCTTCTGTATTATTTTTCAGGATGAGGAATTGAAGGTTGCCCAAAAGTCATCTTCACCTGTCCGCCTGCCTACCTCAGACCAGAAAAGGTAAGCCATTTTATAACTACTGTTAAACTGCTACTGTTATGCTTCTTTGTTCTGGAGGTTTACCTCAATATGTTTACATAGGCCTGGGCGATTTGGCAAATGTATAATATCAGAATAATATAATGAGTATAAGTCATAATATAATTATAATATACAGTTGAAGTCTGAACTATTAGCCCCCCTTGTTTATTTTTTTCCCCAAATTCTGTTTAACGGAGAGAAGATTCTTTTCAACAAATTTCTAAACATAATAGTTTTAATAACTCATTTCTAATAACTGATGTATTTTATCTTTGCCATGATGACAGTAAATAATATTTGACTAGATATTTTTCAAGACTCTTCTTAAAGTGACATTTAAAGGTTAATTAGGTTAACTAGGCAGGTTAGGGTAATTAGGCAAGTTGTTGTATAAAGATGGTTTGTTCTGTAGACTATCGAAAACAATTCGGCTTAAAGGGGCTAATAATTTTGACCTTAAAATGTTTTTAAAAAAATTAAAAACCACTTTTATTCTAGCTTAAATAAAACAAACAAATACTTTTTTCTAAAGGAAATTTTCCTTACTTTGTTAAACATAATTTGGGAAATATTTAAAAAAGAAAAAAATTTAGATTGATTATAGGTTCTGAATGTCGATTTCGATTGCTTTTCGATTAATCACCGAGCCCTACGTTCATAATAACCATCTTTTACTGTAATCTCTTTCAGGAATGAGCAGGATAGAAGGATATTTCGGCAGTTGAGACCCTGGACTCTCAGTCCAAGAGATCAGGCGACTCCTGCAGATTTGTCTACATTCCAGCCTACACCACCATCAAAAAGGGAGCAGGAAAGCACTGTGAGTAGATCGTCATAGCATTAAATGTGTTTGTAGAAATATTATCAGTCATTCTTAAACTTGCCTTGATAATGATCATTTGTAATTAAAGTGTTTTCTTATTATTTCTCAACAGCAGCAGCATCAGAAAATGACGCGAGCGAGTGCAAACTTCTCTTCAGTCTCCCACCAACCACAGCTCCAGCAAACGTAAGAACTTTTACCACAATATTTTTACAAGCAACTAAGATCAATTAACACTTTAATTTTTGCACAACATTCACTTAAAATCACCCAGATTGTCTTTCAAAAACCCTCTTTTCCGAGATCAGGGGTGTGTTTCCCAAACAACGACATAGCTCATGGCTGATTTATCATAGTATGATGCATCGTTTGAGAAGTGAGGAGTGTTTCCCCAAAACCATAGTTTCTCTGTTGCAGATCTGTCGTTTGAACTATATTAGTTATAACGTAAAATCTCCATAATGACGCTCAAACAGAGCAGACTAACAACTTCTTTAGAGAAAATGCCCATAATTGTTGGTGTAAAATTAGTTTTTGGTAAAAACATGCACTCGTTTTCTATATTAACTGAAATATATGCAAGCAACACATGTAGAACCAATGTTTCCTTTACAAGTATTATTGAGATTATTCCATATCCCATGGTAAAACATAAAGCCACTTAGCTATTCTAATCTCATATATAAATCATATGTAGGCTATTTATTAAGAAATAATGATAATAATTATTTTATTATTATTAAGTAGGAAATTGTTTTTTTATTAAATTTTTTATTTTTCGAAAAGTCTACTTTTACAATTTGACACATTAAAACCACTGCAGAAATGTTCTAACTAACAGGCCCATGTCATGTACAGCAGGCTACAGACACATTTCTCAATAAATAACCTACGATAATTTAGAACCATTAACCTTTGCTATATGTTTTGTTTTCATAAGCGTTGGAGACGTAACATAAATTCCGCTTTTAAATAATAGGTCACCTATAGCTTTCGCCAGGAGCCATGGCTGCGTTCAAAATGGCATAAATGTTTTTAAAGTGCACTACCAAGGGAGTGCAATTGTCAATATGAAGATCGCTAAAACTGAACTGTAAAAATACTTTGAAAGCAAATTACACCTAAGAGAGATGACCTTAATGTTTTTTAATCATTCCAAGTTTAAAAGTTGAAAGGTTCAAAGGAATAGGGCATAAGGGGGATAACTAAGAATATAACACAGCCAGGAACTATGCTTCCAGCTACAGCTGTAGAGGTCTAGTTGCAATTGTACAAGTTTGCGAATGTTCGTTGGAACGATGGATTTGGAATATGACAAATCAACAAACTATGTTTGTAACGACGCAACTTGCGGCTTTAGTTGGCTAACGATGGTTTTGGGAATCACCCCAGATTAGTTCAATACATAAATTGATTGATCAGTGCAATTTTTGAACCGACTGAACTGTTCTAAAGGAAGCAGCTTTATCGTTCACTTTATTACATTAACAAACAGCTACGTTACACAATTATAACACACTTTAGTCTTTACATTAGCAAACAGCTACAATAAAAGCATAATAGAGCCATGTTCAATATTTTAGTCATCCTTTTGTCCTGTTTCATTTCATATTGCACATCCCAGCTGTACAGATGCTGCTTTTGATGCCATTGTTCATAATAACCATCTTTTACTGTAATCTCTTTCAGGAATGAGCAGGATAGAAGGATATTTCGGCAGTTGAGACCCTGGACTCTCAGTCCAAGAGATCAGGCGACTCCTGCAGATTTGTCTACATTCCAGCCAACACCACCATCAAAAAGGGAGCAGGAAAGCACTGTGAGTAGATCGTCATAGCATTAAATGTGTTTGTAGAAATATTATCAGTCCATCTTAAACTTGCCTTGATAATGATCATTTGTAATTAAAGTGTTTTCTTATTATTTCTCAACAGCAGCAGCATCAGAAAATGACGCGAGCGAGTGCAAACTTCTCTTCAGTCTCCCGCCCACAACAGCTCCAGCACACGTAAGAACTTTTACCACAATATTTTTACAAGCAACTAAGATCAATTAACACTTTAATTTTTGCACAACATTCACTTAAAATCACCCAGATTGTCTTTCAAAAACCCTCTTTTCCGAGATCAGGGGTGTGTTTCCCAAACAACGACATAGCTCATGGCTGAATTATCATAGTATGATGCATCGTTTGGGAAGTGAGGAGTGTTTCCCCAAAACCATAGTTTCTCTGTTGCAGATCTGTCGTTTGAACTATGTTAGTTATAACGTAAAATCTCCATAATGATGCTCAAACGGAGCAGACTAACAACTTCTTTAGAGAAAATGCCCATAATTGTTGGTGTAAAATTAGTTTTGGTAAAAACATGCACTCATTTTCTATATTAACTGAAATATATACAAGCAACACATGTAGAACCAATGTTTCCTTTACAAGTATTATTGAGATTATTCCATATCCCATGGTAAAACATAAAGCCACTTAGCTATTCTAATCTCATATATAAATCATATGTAGGCTATTTATTAAAAAATAATGATAATAATTATTTTATTATTATTAAGTAGGAAATTGTTTTTTTATTAAATTTTTTATTTTTCGAAAAGTCTACTTTTACAATTTGACACATTAAAACCACTGCAGAAATGTTCTAACTAACAGGCCCATGTCATGTACAGCAGGCTACAGACACATTTCTCAATAAATAACCTACGATAATTTAGAACCATTAACCTTTGCTATATGTTTTGTTTTCATAAGCTTTGGAGACGTAACATAAATTCCGCTTTTAAATAATAGGTCACCTATAGCTTTCGCCAGGAGCCATGGCTGCGTTCAAAATGGCATAAATGTTTTTAAAGTGCACTACCAAGGGAGTGCAATTGTCAATATGAAGATCGCTAAAACTGAACTGTAAAAATACTTTGAAAGCAAATTACACCTAAGAGAGATGACCTTAATGTTTTTTTAATCATTCCAAGTTTAAAAGTTGAAAGGTTCAAAGGAATAGGGCATAAGGGGGATAACTAAGAATATAACACAGCCAGGAACTATGCTTCCAGCTACAGCTGTAGAGGTCTAGTTGCAATTGTACAAGTTTGCGAATGTTCGTTGGAACGATGAATTTGGAATATGACAAATCAACAAACTATGTTTGTAACGACGCAACTTGCGGCTTTAGTTGGCTAACGATGGTTTTGGGAATCACCCCAGATTAGTTCAATACATAAATTGATTGTTCAGTGCAATTTTTGAAACTTTATCATTCACTTAATTACATTAACAAACAGCTACGTTACACAATTATAACACACTTTAGTCTTTACATAAGCAAACAGCTACAATAAAAGCATAATAGAGCCATGTTCAATATTTTAGTCATTCTTTTGTCCTGTTTCATTTCATATTGCACATCCCAGCTGTACAGATGCTGCTTCTGATGCCATTGTTCATAATAACCATCTTTTACTGTAATCTCTTTCAGGAAAGAGCAGGATAAAAGGATATTTCCACAGTTGAGACCCTGGACTGTCATTCCGAAAGTTCAGTTGACTCCTGCACATTTGTCTACATTCCAGCCAACACCACGATCAAAAAGGAAGCGAGCGAGTGCAAACTTCTCTTCAGTCCCCCGCCAACCACAGCTCCAGCAAAAGTAAATACTTTTACATCACATCATTACATTTCTTCATTACATATTGCACTATTGTACATTTGAATGTTTCTTATCAACTACCATTTATTCTTTATTTATATTATAAAACACTTTTGAGAGCCAAAAGCAAAATAGAACTTTAACTGCACAGGAAACACACAGATAACAACAATGGCTTTTTGTGGCCATTAAACAGCCCAATATGTTTGTACAATTAATGTTTTCCTGTTTCTACAAATCCTAAAAGTGCAAACGTTGCTTCTCATGGTGTGATATTTAATTTGTTACTGTGATCTCTTTCAGAAGAATGTCTCTTAAGGAGAAAATGGAAGCTGTAGAAAAAGCCTGGAGAGAGGAGACCGAGAGAAGAGAGGAGCTGAAAATCGAGGAAGTTGTCGAAGCGCAGGAGACCAACTTTGACAAATCCTCAGATTTGAAGTCAATGGAGCGGGAAGTTTTTGTACGAGCACGGACCATCAAGAGCGACGAGATCAAAGAGGGGTTTCTGTAAGTTTCTCATCAGATTTCTTCACAGTTCTCTTCACAGAAAACACAGTAACAGCATTTGACCCTCTGTGTTTTTGTTTTGTGTGTCTGTGCAGTGAAAGGAAGACAGAGACCTTGAAAGAGAGTATTCTTTTATGCCATTATCGCATGAATGAAGCTCTGTATGAGAGAAAGGCGCTTAAAAAACAGCAGCAGCAGCAACAGGACCCTTCCTGGAAGATCGAAGTAAGTGCAGAACGTGACCCAAGCGAAGCTGAACCCTCACACTCATCCAAATATAATTATAGACTGTACAACTGAGCTCAAACACAACTTATTTTCTCTCATCAGAACAAACTTATGACCGACAAGCTCGCTGAGGTCTATAAGGACTGTGGAGGGATCTTCAACGATGCTGACGTCAGTTCAAAGGAGAAAGAATTGGAAGACTTGTGTTTGGAGGCCTGCAACTTCATTAAAAGCCACAAGTTTGAAACACCACTGAGTCAGATGATTGAAGACTACGAGAACCGGTAAGATCTCAAACACTTTTCTTTATAAACCTAATGATGAAGTGCTTCTACTTCTATTGAAACACTATTGCATTTGCCAGATGGAGGATTGAGTTGCCTGTTGATAATCTCACACCGTTGTTTCCTCTCTTTCACAGAAAAATGAAACGGGAACTTGCTCAGCAGACAGCTTTGATGAAACAAAAGCGGGAAGAATGGTGCCAGTACAGAAGACAGAAAAGGCTGGCGATAGCACTCGCTCCTCCTGTGGTTATAGTAAGTGCTGTACAGAACCAGCACTACATACCTGTTCCTGTTGTCTTGATCATCAAATACTGTATCAGGGATTTCAAACGAGCCACTAAGTTTGTCTAATCATGTCTTTATTGCAGACTGGAAGAAAGCTGATGCCCCGCAGCCCACCTCCAAGACCCGTGCAGAAAGAACCAGCTGAAGCCACCTGGAAGGACAGTTTAATGGATCTCTTTGATTGATGAGCTCCTCACCGCTCCTCCATATTAGGAAAAGCAACAGAACAAGAAAAATAAAAAATAAACACTTGATTTTGCATCCTTTTGTGCAAGTCTATTTTAACTGAATGTCAAACACAATCGAAGATAAGGAACAAACTGTCAAAGCTAAAGGTGCAGAAGATCTGGGATGATGCTAACTTTAGCATAAATAGCAAATTTAAAGAGGTCACCTTTAAATAATAATAATTCCTTACATTTCTATAGCGCTTTTCTGGACACTCAAAGCGCTTTACACATTGGGGGAATCTCCTCATCCACCTGGATGATGCGACGGCAGCCATATTGAGCCATACCACACACCACACAGAGAGAGAAACAGAGTGATGAAGCCAATTATGATATGGTGAGGGTTATGAAGTCATGATGGACAGAGGCCAGTGAGCAAATTTGGTTACCAAGGTTAAACCCCTACTCTTTTTCGAAAGACATCCTGGGATTTTTAACGTCTCATCTGAAAGACATCACTGAGCAGTATAGAGCCCTCATCACACAGACTGCAGGTCTGCAGGTGCCCCCTACTGGCCTCACTAACATCACTTTCAGCAGCAACCCAGCTTTTCCATGTGGTCTCCCATCCAGGTTCTGTGAGCGAGCATGTGAGAGTTGCAGAGAGCTAGCTGCCAGCTTTAAATGGACAAGACAGTAGAGATTAGTCAGGAAACAGGGAACTTTCTTTACACTTCGATTATTAAACTAGTCATATGTAGTCATAACAAACAAACAAAAACTGAGTTACTGTTTTATTCCACTATAAAGTAGGATCATATAATACAGTCAAATACTGTGCAATGTGAACAACTTGTTGGCTTGATTAGAAACAAGTTGAATGACATGTGCATGAATCAATGACTACAGGCAGAATTTAAGGTACACATCACCAAATAAAGTTAGCCTGAGCTCTGCATTTATAAATGTACACATTTTACTATAAAGACAAAAGAAGAAAAGGTGGTGATAAAATGCCCTGTGTTGTAGATCAAAGTAAAACTGACATCCGATTCATCTGTATCCGATTAAATCTTGGGGGCATCTTTTTCCAAAGTTAGAGATTTTTCAAAATGAGGTGTTTGAGTTTTACAAAAGACATCTTTAAAATAACTACGGACATGCCAAACACAAGATATGCAAATCAGCTATGACAAATTGAGCTGTGGCAGAAAAAAAAGGGTTTGAGAATTTAATTCTGTGATTTTCAAAATGCATTCCTATTCTCTCTTGAGCTGACTCTGAGCTTGATATTTAACAGCAGATGCTGCTCTAGGCTAGTTTTTAATCAGCAGATGGCGCTCTAGGCTAGTTTTTAATCAGCAGATGGTGCTCTAGGCTAGTTTTTAATCAGCAGATGGTGCTCTAGGCTAGTTTTTAATCAGCAGATGGCGCTCTAGGCTAGTTTTTAATCAGCAGATGGCGCTCTAGGCTAGTTTTTAATCAGCAGATGGCGCTCTAGGATAGTTTTTAATCAGCAGATGGCGCTCTAGGATAGTTTTTAATCAGCAGATGGCGCTCTGGGCTAGTTTATAATCAGCAGATGGCGCTCTGGGCTAGTTTTTAATCAGCAGATGGCGCTCTAGGCTAGTTTTTAATCAGCAGATGGCGCTCTAGGCTAGTTTTTAATCAGCAGATGGTGCTCTAGGCTAGTTTTTAATCAGCAGATGGCGCTCTAGGCTACTTTTCAATCAGCAGATGGCGCTCTAGGCTAGTTTTTAATCAGCAGATGGCGCTCTAGGCTAGTTTTTAATCAGCAGATGGCGCTCTAGGCTAGTTTTTAATCAGCAGATGGCGCTCTATGCTAGTTTGTAATCAGCAGATGGCACTCTAGGCTAGTTTTTAATCAGCAGATGGTGCTCTAGGCTAGTTTTTAATCAGCAGATGGCGCTCTAGTCTAGTTTTTAATCAGCAGATGGCGCTCTAGGCTAGTTTTTAATCAGCAGATGGCGCTCTAGTCTAGTTTTTAATCAGCAGATGGCGCTCTAGTCTAGTTTTTAATCAGCAGATGGCGCTCTAGGCTAGTTTTTAATCAGCAGATGGTGCTCTAGGCTAGTTTTTAATCAGCAGATGGTGGTCTAGGCTAGTTTTTAACAGCAGATGGTGCTCTATGCTAGTTTTTAATCAGCAGATGGCGCTCTAGGCTAGTTTTTAACAGCAGATGGCGCTCTAGGCTAGTTTTTAACAGCAGATGGCGCTCTAGGCTAGTTTTTAATCAGCAGATGGTGCTCTAGGCTAGTTTTTAATCAGCAGATGGTGGTCTAGGCTAGTTTTTAACAGCAGATGGCGCTCTGGGCTAGTTTTTAACAGCAGATGGCGCACTGGGCTAGTTTTTAACAGCAGATGGCGCTCTAGGCTAGTTTTTAATCAGCAGATGGCGCTCTGGGCTAGTTTTTAATCAGCAGATGGCGCTCTAGGCTAGTTTTTAACAGCAGATGGCGCTCTTGGCTAGTTTTTAACAGCAGATGGCGCTCTTGGCTAGTTTTTAACAGCAGATGGTGCTCTAGGCTAGTTTGTAATCAGCAGATGGTGCTCAAGGCTAGTTTTTAATCAGCAGACGGCGCTCTAGGCTAGTTTATTATCAGCAGACTGATATAGTCTAGTTTTATCAACAGATGGCATTTCTTGATAGTTTTTAAATCAGCAGATGATGCTCTGGGCTAGTTTATCTATACAATCAATAACTCGAGTGCTTGAGTGTTCAGCATGTAATGCAAGTCATGTAAGTTGGCTCTTGTCACAAGATTAAAGTAAACACAGCCAACTATTAACACTCTTGAAAATCACGTAAACCCTCCCTAACTCAATTAATAATTATTTTAGCTTCAAGAGGTGTTTGTAAAGCACACAGCGCCATCTGCTGGTAAAAACTAACCACAAAATCGAATGGCGATACATTTTTGAAATCTCAGAATTGATGACGAATAAATTCCTCAAACAATTTTTCGCCACAGCAGTGGATTTGGACAGTTATTTCTTCTTGCCCTTGCTGGATTTGGCCAAGAGCGAAGGATCAATCTGATCAGGAGTCAGGCCTTTAACAGAAAACAGACGCGCAGCTCGTTCCTGCAGTGTTCCTCCACACTTCATCCCTCTCTCCATCAGCTCCTTCTTCAGCCTCTCCAGACCCAAAGCCTCCAACTGCTCCGGCCCACTCACAGAGAGCAGATCCAGCGGACCCTCAACCTAACAACAAAACAACATGTCAACATGAATGCATGCAATTAATCAATTTGTTTCATATTTCTTTACTGCAGATAAGGTTTGACCCTAAATTCTTGCCATTATTGTGAAACAAACTGAGGCAATATGAGGATGGCTCAAGGCATGACGCCTAGTGCGCTGAACTTATTGTGTGCATTATTGTGCACTGAATGTTGAATGAGTGATGAATACAAGAGTGTTTGGAGTGCGATTTTCCCCTGCTAATGGCAGAAACTCCCTGTTTTGCAATGTTTTGGCTTTCAACCTAACGAAAAGGGAGAACTAGCCAATTTAGATGAGCCAATACTATGTAAAATTTGCAGCAGAAAGGTCCCTGTGATGTGGCGATCGAATCTGAATGTCATTTTGCTGGCTTAAGACAAGTGTTGAGTTGCAGACCTCAAAAAAAAAAAAAGTATTAGTCCACAGTTAAAAGTACCTGAAGCCTTTGTGAAATCTGTCATATATGGCCAAGAAAGTAACAGGAATAAATACCTTTCAGAATATTCCCACTTTAAGCCAAATTCCCTGACTTTTCCCTGACTAAAAACAAACAAAAAAGCAGGCCTTTATTAACAAGTACGTCTAATGACTGCATTAGACTTGCGTGATTGCCAGGTGATGAGCAGAAAAGGAATTAAATGGAGCTGAAAAAGAGCCTAAGCATCCGCTTGTTACGTTCTGACATATGAAATATTGTTCCCAGGTCCAAGCCGCTACTCATTTGAATTGAGAAAATGTTTATGGCCACTTTTTAGTCCCATCACAGGTTAAAGTGAAAATCATGATGTACACAACAGTCTTTGGACTTGCTGCATCACAAACACAAATTTATTTTAAAAAAATTATCACTTTCTGGCCATCTGATATTAGGCATGGCTATCGTGATTTTCGAAAGTATTACATCTCTTTGTAAACGTTTATTATTACCATTTATCGAGTCTTCCCATACAGATTGATTAAGCAATTGAACCCAGAAGTGGCTTCGCGTGATGTCACACTTGAAAAGCGGAAAACACTATAATAATACGGTTATAAAAAAATAAATGTAAAAAAAATTTCTGATAAACGTAACCAAAATTTAAAAGCAACAAACAAAAACCCCTGATGGTCCATGAATTCAACAAAAAAAATTATTTCAATAGCTAGGTTTCCATCCAGCTGTTTTTATGCACATTTTGGATTGCATTAAAATATGCTTGATGGAAATCACAAGATGTGTATAAAGTTGAAAATGCACACTCAAAAAAAAATGTATGCCCATAACGGAGATTAAATTTTTATTTGACTGAAACACTTGTGCACGTGCATAAAAAAAAGTGATTTTGTTATAAGAAATTATGTGATGATAAAAATGGGTGCAATGGTCAGCAATAATGGACAAACCAGCAGGCCGACCACATTGTAAAACTTCTGAAATGTTATTTTGGTCATTCTAAAATGTCTGAACCAAAGTCCATCATGATAGTGGTTCAATATTACCACCTCCAGAATAGGCATGGGAAGACAGTTTAACGTATAAGTCAAGGTTTTAAAACCAACTAATTTTTCTGCTATACCATTTCTACGGCATATGTACGATTTATTAAGTTTTTCAGAATAACATTATCTCTGGCAGAAAAGATTTACAAAGATGTCGTTTTAAAATGGAGAGAAATCTGTGTTTTTGAAACTAATGAAGACAGCAGAAGTCAATTTCATTATTTAACCTGACCTGTTTACTGCTCCAAAATATTATAAATGTTTATTCATTCATTCATTTTCTGCCGCTTTTCCGGGGCCGGGTCGCGGGGGCAGCAGTCTTAGGAGAGAACCCCAGACTTCCCTCTCCCCAGACACTTCCTCCAGCTCCTCCGGGGGGATCCCAAGGCGTTCCCAGGCCAGCCTGGGTCTTTCCCGAGGCTTCCTCCCAGTGGGACATGCCTGGAACACCTCCCTAGGTAGGCATCCAGGAGGCATCCGAAACAGATGCCTGAGCCACTCGATGTGGAAGAGCAGCGACTCTACTCCGAGCTCCCGGGTGTCAGAGCTGCTCACCCCATCCATAAGAGTGCGCCCTGCCACCCCTCGAAGGAAACTCATTTCGGCCGCTTTTATCAGAGATCTTGTCCTTTCAGTCATGACCCAAAGCTCATGACCATGGGTGAGAGTAGGAACGTAGATTGACCAGTAAATCGAGAGCTTTGTCTTTCCAATCTCACGATTCATCCTTTCCTCACTCGTGAACAAAACCTCGACATACTTAAACTCCTCCACCTGGGGTATGGACTTTCCTCCAACCTGGAGATGGCAAACCACCTTTTCCGGTGGAGCACCATGGCCTCAGACTTGGAGGTGCTGATTCGCATCCCAGCCGCATCACACTCTGCAGCAAACCACCCCAGTGCATGCTGAAGGTCCATGTTCGATGAAGCCAACAGAACAACATTGTCTGCGAATAACAGAGATTAAATCCTGTGATTCCCGAACCGGACCCCCTCCAGCCCAAGGCTGCGCCTTGAAATTCTGTCCATAAAAATTATGACCAGAATTGGTGACAAGGGGCAGCCCTGCTGGAGTCCAACATGCACTGGAAACAAATTTGACTTATTGCCGGCAATGCGAGCCAGACTCCTACTCTGTTCATACAGATCGCCTCAGACCCCATACTTCCTGAGCACCCTCTACAGAATGCCACAAGGAACACGATCGAATGTCTTCTCCCAAGTCCACAAAACACATGTGGACTGGTTGGGCATACTCCCATGAACCCTCGAGAACCCTGGTGAGGGTATAGATCTGGTCCAGTGTACCATGGCCTGGACGAAAACCGCATTGTTCCTCCTGGATCCTAGGTTCAACCATTGGCCCGATCCTGCTCTCCAGTACCCTGGCATAGACTTTCCCTGGGAGGCTGAGGAGTGTGATCCCCTACAGTTGGAGCACACCCTCCGGTCCCCCTTCTTAAAAATAGGAACCACCACCCCAGTTTCCCAGTCCAGAAGTACTGTCCCCGACCTCCATGCAATGTTGTAAAAACGTGTCAGCCACGACAGCCCCACAACATCCAGAGACCTGCTTTGCCACTGTGGAGCTTGCAAACTACCTCAGTGACCTCAGCTTGGGTGATGGGTGAGTCCACCCCTGCATCTCCAGTCTCTGCTGGGGATGATTATAACATTATAAATGTTTCTCAAATAAAATACATTGTGTTAAAGGGGAAAAAGTATTAGTTGTTTACCAAGACATTTAAAAAGAACACTTTAAATCACAATACAGTGACATTTTTATATCATGCCTACTCCAGAACTGTCTTGAGTGTCTGTGCACCAAAAGAGCGCCTGACACCTCCAAACGCCACTTTGTGTTCATCACGTTTCATCTTTGAGTAATTTATTATTTTTAAAAAACCCACACATGCTTCTACCACAGCAAATTCTGTTTTGCTTTTTTAATATTTGGTGCCAGTTTTACAGGAAGTAAAAAATATTTTTTTCTTTGACTCATTAGATGGAAATGCTGCTTTATTCGCACATCTTTTCTGTGATATTCCAGTTTTGCACATAAATTTAATTCGCTTCTTTGAATGTAAACATGGTTAATGTCTGGAAAAGACCTTTTAATATTCCATGATATTCCAGAAATTCCATGATCTGACAAAACCCTGATTTCAGTTGCTTTTCTGCAACCATATCTAGTTAAAGAGACTGTTAAATTGTCATTACAATTTAAACGATACCACAACAACTAAAAATACAACTAATTGTTTTCTTATATAAAAAGTTTAATTGAAATTAAAATTATTTAAATTGGTAAGAAAAACCTGGAAGAACCTGTGATTTCTCCTCAGGGATCCTGCAGCTTGGGCTGATTTCAGCTGTAGACTCCTTCTCAGTCTTCTGCACCTCCTCAGCTGTCTGCTGCACTTCCTCCTTGCTGTGTTCTGCAGGACTTAAAGACGAGCTGCTGATTTGAGCTGTACACTCCATCTCCATCTCATCCTGCTGGTTGACTTCTGTAGGGTTTAGAGCAGGACTGGAGGAGGAGCTGCTGATTTCAGTGGTCTCCTCCTGGTTGAGTTTTTCATTGTTTGCAGCAGGACTGGAGCTGCTGATTTCACTTGTACACTCCTCCTTTTCCCGTTTCTGCAGCTCCTCCTGGTTGTGTTTTCTCTGTGCAGGACTTGAGGAAGAGGGCTGCTCCTGGGGGTCTGCTTTATGAGCTGAAACAGCTGGTGGACCTCCAGAGGTGGACGGAGAGACCTCACTGTCGCTGTCATGACTTCCTTCACTAGAGCTGCCCATTTCCTCTAGTCCTGGCATGCCAGTCCTATCGGATTAAGCAAAGGCATGTTACAGGAATGTTCAAATTTAATTTATATTTGCAAGTCTTCTTTCATTTTTCATATTTAAAAGCATCTCACCAGAAACATTTCTTCTTGGCTTTCTTTTTACCGTCTGTTGGTTTTGTGCGCTTGAGGCTGGGGCCCTCGTCCGCCTGAACGAGACTGCTAGAGGAAGCCTGCATGCCTGAACAATGAAGACATTTTTCATATTTCAGGTGTACTTTTAAGAACAATTATTGGTGGATGATACCTTGAATGTTTACAATTATTAATAGGAGTATGTGATGTTTTTATGTACAGTAAACATAAAAGAATATTATACTGAAGATTGCTGAAACCCGGTAATGATTGATATCCATAGTAGGAAAAAAAATAACACTATGGAAGTCCATGTTAAGAGGTTTCCAACACTCCTTAAAATATCTTCATTAAAATATTCAACAGCGAGTAAATGAGGTCAGAATTTACATTTTTGGGTTAGTTATCCCTTTAACATCCTGATGTTTATGATGTTAATGATAATCTTAAAGTATCACAGTGCAAAACCTGAGTGTTTTGTGCGAGAAATATTTCATTAGAAACACAAAAATGTAAAAAATAAAATAAAATCCACAAAACTATAAAAGGTAGTATAGTTTGACAATATGGCATCCCACAATATACACCGTTTATCTATTTTGTTCCTTTAATTCCATCAATTTATAGCCATTTCATGGAAAGACTAATTTAGATAAAACACAAAAATAAATAAAACATTTACATGATATTAAAATACCATTAAATATGTTTTTTTTTTTTTGGTCCAATTTAAGATAAATAACTTTCAATTCTTCTTGGGAATAATTTTTAAAAGCACCCATCAAAGTGTTCTCGGTATGAAAATCTTGTCTAATAGGCTGCATTTACACTGCAGATCTTGATGGTCAATTCTGATTTTGTGATTGTGATTTGATGACCTGCTTACATCATCTTTTAAAAAGTGACTCGTATCCAATTGTCTGCATTTAAACTTCACAAACCAAAAGGCACAATGATCAGGGAAAAAAAAAAGCAGGCGCTGACTGACAGTTGACAATAAATGTGCTTTCACATCTGTAGTTCGCTTCATTTGGTTTGGACCAAGCGGCAACCTCCCGCTCTCCCTCGGGAAGCCAATACGGAAGTAACTAAAACTGCAATTCATCGACTCGCCTTGGGGGGGCTGGCTCCAGGAAGTCCAGGCGATTTCTGACTGCAATGGGGAAATTGGCCTTTTTTACAGCTGATAAAAACATGTTTACAGCCTGGTACAAAAGATGGCTTTGGTGCATGTAGCTATGATTACCCTTCATGAAAACTGTGAGGGGGGTGAATTTTTTAAGATCATTTATTGATTATATTTTTCGTTAGACCTGTAAAGCACCCCAGAATCTGACAGAATGATTAGCTGTAGGCTATTGAACAGTCATCTGAAGCGTTGTCATACAGTCTTATGCCTGGATTTCATCAATAGTCTTGCATTTATTAACACAGACTATATCTGAAGTGTTTGGAAGTAAGTCTAAACTCTTTATTGATATAGTGTATAGCACATGTGGTCAGAACACAAACGAGTCGCAGGTAATAAAGTTTTATTCACCCAAAGTAAAGTCTGTCTAAGCCAGGTCCAAGCAAAATGCCAGCAGGTGTCTGTAGCTCCTCTCACTCCCCACCTCTTTGCCCTTGTTTGGTATCCTGCCGTGGCTACGATGACGCGCGAACAAAATGGCGATGGTTGGCCGCGCCTACTTGTAGCTTCATTTGCAGTGTTCAGAAACCTATAGGTGACGTCACTGATACTACATCTATATCTTTTACAGTCTATGGTCTGGACCAAGGGCAATAAATGATACATCATAGCATTTTCTGCCGTGCTTGGGTGGTTTTCACACCACACTGATTGCTTTCGTCCGAACAAGTTGAAAAAGATTTTATGGTTTTTAATGATGCGCGACTCACATTGACAGGTGAAAATCCGATCTACCTGCTTACACTGCAGACATGAGGGTACAGATCCGATTCATATCGGATAAACTTATGAACAAGGCCTGAATCTAATTTAAGTAAATCAGAATCCATGTGATTTCTTCCTGGATACATGTACAGTGGAAGTCAGAATTATTTGCCCCCCTTTGAATTTTTTATCTTTTTTTTTTTATATATTTCCTAAATAATGTTTAACAGAGCAAGGAAATTTTCACAGTGTGTCTGATAATATTTTTTCTTCTGGAAAAATCTTATTTGTTTTATTTTGGCTAGAATAAAAGCAGTTTTAAATTTTTTTAAAAGCCATTTTATGGACAAAATTATTAGCCCCTTTAAGCTATATTTTTTTCCTGATAGCCTACAGAACAAACCATCTATATACAATGACTTGCCTAATTACCCTAATTAACCTAGTTAAGCCTTTAAATGTCACTAGAAGCTGTATAGAAGTGTCTTGAAAATATCTAGTCAAATATTATTTACTGTCATCATGGTAAAGATAAAATAAGTCAGTTATTAGAAATGAGTTATTAAAACTATTATGTGTAGAAATGTGTTGAAAAAAAACTTCTCTTGTAAAACAGAACATGGGGGAAAAAATAAACAGGGGGTCTAATAATTCTGACTTCAACTGTACATGGGCCACATCCGATCTGTGCCACATGGGAGAAAAAAAAATAGAACCAGGCAGTGTAAATGCAGCCAGTCTTTAAAATTTCACATTTTAATATTATACATATTATACTACTATTAATAATAATAAAACCTTAAAGCCCAGGAGTGTCCAAACACGTTCCTGGAGGGCCGGTGTACTGCAGATTTTAGCTCCAACTTGCATCAATACACCTGTAAGGCTGTTTCTAAAAAGCCTAGTAAAGCTACGGTCACACTGGGTTTGTGTGTGCGAAATTCTGTCGTGCGGCGCTGCGAAAAGGGCGGGATTAAACAAGATGTTCAGACATTATAAAAGCGAGCGATTTGCTTCATGTTTTACATTTCTGTCCAGAGAGGTCATGTTTTGATACTCGATTGGTCTCACGCAGTCAAGTGATGCGATTTCGGAGGTCAGAGTTCACCAAGCTTGAACTTTGCACTGCAGCAACATGCGAAACTTGACACATGACCTTGCGTTTCCGGTCTGACGCATTCACGTAAGTATGAATGGAAGTATATGGGAGGAAAAGCCCAGTGTGACCGCAGCTTAAGAGCTTGATTAGCTAGCCCGGGGATGGAACTAAACTTTGCAGGACACCGGCCCTCCAGGACTGAGTGTGGACACGCCTGAGTAGCCTAAATGTCTTAAAACCCATCAAAAAAGCCTAATTTTAGGCTACACTGAAGTAATTTTTTCAAAATAATAATAATTTTTACATTTTAATCATTTATAGCTTCATATATTTTTTAAACGTAGACTGAGAATGCTAATGAAAGTCTATGAAGAGGTGCATTTTGCGGCAGGGGTGCGTTTCTTGGCACAACACCGCTGTTGTGCCAGGAGTTGCACCCCTGCCGTAAAATGCACCCCCTCTGAACTGTGCATTTATTAACTGAAATTGATTTTATTTATTTTTTTATTATAATAGAGTTATGACACTAATGAGAGTGACTGAGGTGAGTTTCATGAATGGAACCACCCCCCTGCAGAAGATATTTAAATAATAAATCAGATAGATTGAGTTTAAATACAATACCAACGAGATTAAGTAAAATGTTTAATGTGTAGTTTAGTTTAAAACAGCAACAACTATTTTATGTGCTCCATGTAGCCTAGATGTCTTAAAACCCACCAAAAAAGCCTAATTTTAGGCTACATGGGAGTCAATATATTTTACATTTATTTGTAAACCCATAGTGCTTTTAAAATGCGTGTCTCTTCTTGTCCTTGCTTTACACATCAAAATAATAATAATTTGACGTTTTAATTATTAATGGATTGTTATTTTTGTTTTAAATGTAGACATGTAGAAATGCAGGGGTGCGTTTCTCAGCACAACACCGGAGAAACATTTCATGATTTTGTGACCCCAAACCTCCTTGTGAATTAAGCAAGATCTTTTGCAGGATTTCCAAAAGTATGTGTGAAGTTTACATCTCTGAGTAATGTTGAATCTTAAAGTTATTTATTAAATCTGTACTCTGAATATTTATTCATTTTCCTTTCAGCCCAGTCCCTCCATCAATCTCCGGTCGCCACAGCGGAATGAACTGCCAACTTATCCAGCATATGTTTTACGCAGCAGATGCCCTTCCAGCTGCAACCCATCTCTGGGAAACATCCATACACACTCATTCACACTCATACACTATGGACAATTTAGCCTTTCAAATTCACCTGTACTACATGTCTTTGGACTGTGGGGGAAACCGGAGCCCCTGGAGGAAACTGTACTCTGAATAATTAAGCCTATTAAAAAAATGGTGTACACAAAGAGGCTGTGAGAATAGACCAGAGATACCCAAACTAGTGTCTGTGGGCCAAAGTTGGCTCACGATAACCTTCAATCTGGCCATCCATCCTATCTGAGAATAGCTGTAAAAATGATGGGGAATTTTGGGGGGAATGTCTTTAACAGAGATTGTCATTTCTAATTTAATATATTTATTTTTTAACTGAAGCTACAAAAAGCAAACTGTAATTAAATGTTTCAATTAAATGTTATGAATGAATCAGATTTAAAATAAATAAATAAATACAGTCATTTGATAGATTGCGGACATTGCAGAAGCAAATCCAGGCGAAGTGTATTTTTTAGTGTTATAAATGGGATTGTTCATGTTTTTATTGTAAGATATTTATTATAAAATGTACAAAAATGTATAGGTATTTTAAATGTAATAAATCATAGTATTCATTCAATTAATAAATTAAGTGATGAATTAGGAAGCATGGTGGTGCAGTGCAGTGCACAATCGCCTCACAGCAAGAAGGTTGGTTTGTGTCATAGGTGAATTGAGTAAGCTTAATTGTCCATAGTGTATGTGTGTGAATGAGTGTGTATGGATGTTTCCCAATGATGGGTTGCAGCTGGAAGGGCATCCGCTGCGTAAAACATGCTGGATAAATTGGCGGTTCATTCCGCTGTTGTGACCCCTGATTAATACAGGGACTAATCCGAAAAGAAAATTAATGAATGAATTATACAGGGTGGGCCATTTATATGGATACATCTTAATAAACTTATTGGGAATTTCACAAGAAAAACAATGGTGTGCTCAGTTTTAAAGTTATTTACAAGCTCCCACACATATACTAATGTGCCACAAACAGGACGTTAATATCACCAACCTTTCCCATTTTATTAAGGTGTATCCATATAAATGGCCCACCCTGTATAATGAATTATAATAATAAATTAGGAAATTACATTCACAACTTTACAGTTTGGTGTATTTAACTCCGGCCCACCACCCTCAATCAAGTTTGGTTTTTGGCCCTTTTTAAAAAAAATGTTTGGGCACCTTTGGTATGGACCCTTTCAATGTGGTCATGTCACTGGCCCATGATCATTTCCTGCTTGTTATCAAACTATTTCGTAAATGCAGTTTAATTATAATGTTAAAACAGCTATTATTTACACAATATAACATTATTTATAAATATGTAGCTCTATTTGGATTCTTGGAACCTATATAAATTAAAATTGTAAAACAGGAAATACGTTGGGACCATTGTTTTTGTTTACACACCTTAAAATGGTCTTACAATAGACTTTAAATAAAGTGTAGATGTTTATGACTGGCTATACCCAAGGATTCCACACCTCAGGATCTTTAATGAGAATGACATCATTTATGGACTTGTAATGGACAGTAAGGAAGATGCCTTCCTAATCAACAACATCCTTATACTGGAAAGTTTTACATACAGAAATCAAAATATTAATGTTTTGTGCTTTTTATAAAGAGATTCTTTCATATATAAAATCCCTAAAGATAATGAAAACAAAATGTGTAATTAATCCTCTGTCTTTGATAGAAAAGTATATATTACAGGAAAACCCCTAGTCATTTTTATTTATTTATTAGATCTAGTTATGTATTATTTTGCTTATAATTATTTTATGTAGGTAATCGTATTATGTAGGTAATTGTTCTTTATTTGCACCTGTTTCCGTTTTTTGTAATGTAAGGATGTACTGATAGTGCCAAGTTGTTATGCATTACTATATGTTTAAAAATTAAATAAATAAAGTGTGGACGTCTGCAAGGCCTCTGCTACCCTCGTGAGGCTGGAAATGATATTTTTCCATTTCTCCACTGTTTCTTCATTGTGTTTCAGTCAAGATCAAACCCATGAAAGAACATTCGTGGCAAGCGAACCACTAAAATATGCACTTTATAAATAATATACAAAACAAATAGGCTACATAAAACCAGACAAGTGTCTATGAGTTGTCTTAACTAGTCTGAATTTGGTTTCCTACATTTAGTTTTATCAGACAGGAAGGATATTTCCCTTTGTGTTAATTAAGAGACTAAACGTGTATATGGTGGTCATTTTAACTTTACTAAAACACCAGAGCTGTGTGAGCCCTGATGCCAACACTCATCATTTCAAGTCAACGCCTGCAGTGTTTATAGATAAGATTAAATCAATAAAGAAAATAGCCAGTAAAACAGTATTACTGTGAATTATTCAACTTGTTTGGTTGTCCAAATCCACCTAGGCCTACTGCTGATAATAAAAATTATAATAATAACGTTATTATTATTGTTAATATTATTGTAAAAGCTTTGTTTAAAGCAAACTATACAGGAATTTTCCTATTAAGATTTTTATAGTAAATGTTAATAATGATAATTATAATCGTAATAATGCGTTAATTAATTGTTAGAACACTGTATTATTTATTTTGATGCCGAGAATGCGCAATTCCTGATATAAGCTATTTGTAAGGAAACTATATTTAAAATCTGCTGGATTAGCAAAAAATGCTCGTTATTTAAGGCATATGTGTAAATAGCAAACACTTTTTAATTTTAATCCTGATATTTTGATTCAATGACTTGCTATGTGTGTGTGTATATATATATATATATATATATATATATATATATATATATATAACTTGATTACTGATATTCGACTTGATTTGATTTTACATTAGTCAATGATATACAAATAATAGCATTAAAAAAGGCTAAAACACGATCAGTCTGTGAATTCTCCCTCTCTTATTCAGACAAATGCTTTATACTTTTCTCTTATAGGCTAATATAAGACTAACATTTCATAAAACTAATATATTTATTAAGGGGAAACCTAATTGGACAGCTGCAGAAAAATTAAAAATGCACGAAATATTAATGTAATCTACTATTAATTCAGACATTCAGATAGAATACCCGAGCATGCTGGCCGAGATGGGTTTTCAAAGATGGCCGCCGAGTGAAAAGACGTTTGACTGTAAAAGGATGTTGCTAGGCAACTTTCGAACGCGTTCTATAAGAATTTCGTCACTGTTCTGGAACTTATATAGAACGTATGCAGTGCTTTACTGTGTCATTAGTGCCAGACATCAAAACGCAGTGGACGAGTTTACGATTTTGGTCACTTTTTTGGCAGCTTTGAACAGAATTTACTGTCCAGCTGGACATCATGTATGACACGAGTAGGAATCAGAAAATTCGCTCGAGAAAGACATTTGATAACCGATTAGTCGTCGACAAATGGTGGCCGCCCATGGCTGTGCCAAATATACAAACCAGGGAAGCGGCCTCAGAGTCCGTCCAATCGCAGCCGTTGAAGTTAACGCCTTTCTCTCATCGTCACACTAAAGAAGGTGAGGTGGTCAACTAACTGAATTTTAAAAACACATTTTTGTGTATGAATGATCATTTCCGTTTTGGGAACCTCATTAACTGACAAATATGCTGCTTTGCAGGATTGCGGTCACTTCAACCGGCTCAGGGGAAGAAGATTATGTCTGAGGATCATGGCGTCGTGGCGCCTTTTCTGCCTGATATTATGAAGAGAAACCCCGTCACCGCCGCAGTGTCAAGCAAGACCATGAGGACACCGAGTGGCAGAAAGGTAAGCAAATGTTTCGATTACCCTAGTGTAAATGAATATGAATCTCTGAAATATGACATATAAGTTTATGGTAGAGTCTGTACTTTTTTAATGTCTTTCTTCTGTATTATTTTTCAGGATGAGGAATTGAAGGTTGCCCAAAAGTCATCTTCACCTGTCCGCCTGCCTACCTCAGACCAGAAAAGGTAAGCACTTTTATAACCAACTGCTACTGTTATGCTTCTTTGTTCTGGAGGTTTACCTCAATATGTTTACATAGGGCTGGGCGATTTGGCAAACGTATAATATCAGAATAATATAATGAGTATAAATCATAATATAATTATAATATACAGTTGAAGTCTGAATTATTAGCCCCCCTTGTTTATTTTTTTTCCCCAATTCTCTGTTTAACGGAGAGAAAGATTTTTTTCAACAATTCTAAAACATAATAGTTTTAATAACTCATTTTCTAATAACGGATGTATTTTATCTTTGCCATGATGACAGTAAATAATATTTGACTAGATATTTTTCAAGACTCTTCTTAAAGTGACATTTAAAGGTTAATTAGGTTAACTAGGCAGGTTAGGGTAATTAGGCAAGTTGTTGTATAAAGATGGTTTGTTCTGTAGACTATCGAAAACAATTTGGCTTAAAGGGGCTAATAATTTTGACCTTAAAATGTTTTTTAAAAAATTAAAAACCACTTTTATTCTAGCTGAAATAAAACAAACAAATACTTTTTTCTAAAGGAAATTTTCCTTACTTTGTTAAACATAATTTGGGAAATATTTAAAAAAGAAAAAAATATAGATTGATTATAGGTTCTGAATGTCGATTTCGATTGCTTTTCGATTAATCACCGAGCCCTACGTTCATAATAACCATCTTTTACTGTAATCTCTTTCAGGAATGAGCAGGATAGAAGGATATTTCGGCAGTTGAGACCCTGGACTCTCAGTCCAAGAGATCAGGCGACTCCTGCAGATTTGTCTACATTCCAGCCAACACCACCATCAAAAAGGGAGCAGGAAAGCACTGTGAGTAGATCGTCATAGCATTAAATGTGTTTGTAGAAATATCAGTCATTTTTAAACTTGCCTTGATAATGATCATTTGTAATTAAAGTGTTTTCTTATTATTTCTCAACAGCAGCAGCATCAGAAAATGACGCGAGCGAGTGCAAACTTCTCTTCAGTCTCTCACCAACCACAGCTCCAGCAAACGTAAGAACTTGTACCACAATGTTTTTACAAGCAACTAAGATCAATTAACACTTTAATTTTTGCACATCATTCACTTAAAATCACCCAGATTGTCTTTCAAAAACCCTCTTTTCCGAGATCAGGGGTGCGTTTCCCAAACAACGACATAGCTCATGGCTGAATTATCATAGTATGATGCATCGTTTGGGAAGTGAGGAGTGTTTCCCCAAAACCATAGTTTCTCTGTTGCAGATCTGTCGTTTGAACTATGTTAGTTATAACGTAAAATCTCCATAATGATGCTCAAACAGAGCAGACTAACAACTTCTTTAGAGAAAATGCCCATAATTGTTGGTGTAAAATTAGTTTTTGGTAAAAACATGTACTCGTTTTCTATATTTACTGAAATATATACAAGCAACACATGTAGAACCAATGTTTCCTTTACAAGTAATATTGAGATTATTCCATATCCCATGGTAAAACATAAAGCCACTTAGCTATTCTAATCTCATATATAAATCATATGTAGGCTATTTATTAAAAAATAATGATAATAATTATTTTATTATTATTAAGTAGGAAATTGTTTTTTTATTAAATTTTTTATTTTTCGAAAAGTCTACTTTTACAATTTGACACATTAAAACCACTGCAGAAATGTTCTAACTAACAGGCCCATGTTATGTACAGCAGGCTACAGACACATTTCTCAATAAATAACCTACGATAATTTAGAACCATTAACCTTTGCTATATGTTTTGTTTTCATAAGCTTTGGAGACGTAACATAAATTCCGCTTTTAAATAATAGGTCACCTATAGCTTTCGCCATGAGCCATGGCTGCATTCAAAATGGCATAAATGTTTTTAAAGTGCACTACCAAGAGAGTACAATTGTCAACATAAAGATCGCTAAAACTGAACTGTAAAAATACTTTGAAAGCAAATTACACCTAAGAGAGATGACCTTAATGTTTTTTAATCATTCCAAGTTTAAAAGTTGAAAGGTTCAAAGGAATAGGGCATAAGGGGGATAACTAAGAATATAACACAGCCAGGAACTATGCTTCCAGCTACAGCTGTAGAGGTCTAGTTGCAAGCGTACAAGTTTGCGAATGTTCGTTGGAACGATGAATTTGGAATATGACAAATCAATAAACTATGTTTGTAACGACGCAACTTGCGGCTTTAGTTTGCTAACGATGGTTTTGGGAATCACCCCAGATTAGTTCAATACATAAATTGATTGATCAGTGCAATTTTTGAACCGACTGAACTGTTCTAAAAGAAGCAGCTTTATCGTTCATTTTATTACATTAACAAACAGCTACATTACACAATTATAACACACTTTAGTCTTTACATTAGCAAACAGCTACAATAAAAGCATAATAGAGCCATGTTCAATATTTTAGTCATCCTTTTGTCCTGTTTCATTTCATATTGCACATCCCAGCTGTACAGATGCTGCTTTTGATGCCATTGTTCATAATAACCATCTTTTACTGTAATCTCTTTCAGGAATGAGCAGGATAGAAGGATATTTCGGCAGTTGAGACCCTGGACTCTCAGTCCAAGAGATCAGGCGACTCCTGCAGATTTGTCTACATTCCAGCCAACACCACCATCAAAAAGGGAGCAGGAAAGCACTGTGAGTAGATCGTCATAGCATTAAATGTGTTTGTAGAAATATCATCAGTCAATCTTAAACTTGCTTTGATAATGATCATTTGTAATTAAAGTGTTTTCTTATTATTTCTCAACAGCAGCAGCATCAGAAAATGACGCGAGCCAGTGCAAACTTCTCTTCAGTCTCCCGCCGACCACAGCTCCAGCACACGTAAGAACTTTTACCACAATATTTTTACAAGCAACTAAGATCAATTAACACTTTAATTTTTGCACAACATTCACTTAAAATCACCCAGATTGTCTTTCAAAAACCCTCTTTTCCGAGATCAGGGGTGTGTTTCCCAAACAACGACATAGCTCATGGCTGATTTATCATAGTATGATGCATCGTTTGAGAAGTGAGGAGTGTTTCCCCAAAACCATAGTTTCTCTGTTGCAGATCTGTCGTTTGAACTATGTTAGTTATAACGTAAAATCTCCATAATGACGCTCAAATGGAGCAGAGTAACAACTGCTTTAGAGAAAATGCCCATAATTGTTGGTGTAAAATTAGTTTTGGTAAAAACATGCACTCGTTTTCTATATTAACTGAAATATATGCAAGCAACACATGTAGAACCAATGTTTCCTTTACAAGTATTATTGAGATTATTCCATATCCCATGGTAAAACATAAAGCCACTTAGCTATTCTAATCTCATATATAAATCATATGTAGGCTATTTATTAAGAAATAATGATAATTATTATTATTTTATTAATATTAAGTAGGAAATTGTTTTTTTATTAAATTTTTTATTTTTCGAAAAGTCTACTTTTACAATTTGACACATTAAAAACCACTGCAGAAATGTTCCTAACTAACAGGCCCATGTCATGTACAGCAGGCTACAGACACATTTCTCAATAAATAACCTACGATAATTTAAAACCATTAACCTTTGCTATATGTTTTGTTTTCATAAGCTTTGGAGACGTAACATAAATTCCGCTTTTAAATAATAGGTCACTTATAGCTTTCGCCATGAGCCACGGCTGCGTTCAAAATGGCATAAATGTTTTTAAAGTGCACTACCAAGAGAGTGCAATTGTCAATATGAGGATCGCTACAACTGAACTGTAAAAATACTTTGAAAGCAAATTACACCTAAGAGAGATGACCTTAATGTTTTTTAATCATTCCAAGTTTAAAAGTTGAAAGGTTCAAAGGAATAGGGCATAAGGGGGATAACTAAGAATATAACACAGCCAGGAACTATGCTTCCAGCTACAGCTGTAGAGGTCTAGTTGCAATTGTACAAGTTTGCGAATGTTCGTTGGAACGATGAATTTGGAATATGACAAATCAACAAACTATGTTTGTAACGACGCAACTTGCGACTTTAGTTGGCTAACGATGGTTTTTGGAATCACCCCAGATTAGTTCAATACATAAATTCATTGTTCAGTGCAATTTTTTAAAATTTATCATTCACTTAATTACATTAACAAACAGCTATTATAACACACAATTATAACACACTTTAGTCTTTACATAAGCAAACAGCTACAATAAAAGCATAATAGAGCCATGTTCAATATTTTAGTCATTCTTTTGTCCTGTTTCATTTCATATTGCACATCCCAGCTGTACAGATGCTGCTTCTGATGCCATTGTTCATAATAACCATCTTTTACTGTAATCTCTTTCAGGAAAGAGCAGGATAAAAGGATATTTCCACAGTTGAGACCCTGGACTGTCATTCCGAAAGTTCAGTTGACTCCTGCACATTTGTCTACATTCCAGCCAACACCACGATCAAAAAGGAAGCGAGCAAGTGCAAACTTCTCTTCAGTCCCCCGCCAACCACAGCTCCAGCAAAAGTAAATACTTTTACATCACATCATTACATTTCTTCATTACATATTGCACTATTGTACATTTGAATGTTTCTTATCAACTACCATTTATTCTTTATTTATATTATAAAACACTTTTGAGAGCCAAAAGCAAAATAGAACTTTAATTGCACAGGAAACACACAGATAACAACAATGGCTTTTTGTGGCCATTAAACAGCCCAATATGTTTGTACAATTAATGTTTTCCTGTTTCTACACATCCTAAAAGTGCAAACGTTGCTTCTCGTGGTGTGATATTTAATTTGTTACTGTGATCTCTTTCAGAAGAATGTCTCTTAAGGAGAAAATGGAAGCTGTAGAAAAAGCCTGGAGAGAGGAGACCGAGAGAAGAGAGGAGCTGAAAATCGAGGAAGTTGTCGAAGCGCAGGAGACCAACTTTGACAAATCCTCGGATTTGAAGTCAATGGAGCGGGAAGTTTTTGTACGAGCACGGACCATCAAGAGCGACGAGATCAAAGAGGGGTTTCTGTAAGTTTCTCATCAGATTTCTGCACAGTTCTCTTCACAGAAAACACAGTAACAGTGTTTGACCCTCTGTGTTTTTGTTTTGTGTGTCTGCAGTGAAAGGAAGACAGAGACCTTGAAGAGAGTATTCTTTTATGCCATTATCGCATGAATGAAGCTCTGTATGAGAGAAAGGCGCTTAAAAAAACAGCAGCAGCAGCAACAGGACCCTTCCTGGAAGATCGAAGTAAGTGCAGAACGTGACCCAAGCGAAGCTGAACCCTCACACTCATCCAAATATAATTATAGACTGTACAACTGAGCTCAAACACAACTTATTTCTCTCATCAGAACAAACTTATGACCGACAAGCTCGCTGAGGTCTATAAGGACTGTGGAGGGATCTTCAACGATGCTGACGTCAGTTCAAAGGAGAAAGAATTGGAAGACTTGTGTTTGGAGGCCTGCAACTTCATTAAAAGCCACAAGTTTGAAACACCACTGAGTCAGATGATTGAAGACTACGAGAACCGGTAAGATCTCAAACACTTTTCTTTATAAACCTAATGATGAAGTGCTTCTAGTTCTATTGAAACACTATTGCATTTGCCAGATGGAGGATTGAGTTGCCTGTTGATAATCTCACACACCGTTGTTTCCTCTCTTTCACAGAAAAATGAAACGGGAACTTGCTCAGCAGACAGCTTTGATGAAACAAAAGGCGGGAAAGAATGGTGCCAGTACAGAAGACAGAAAAGGCTGGCGATAGCACTCGCTCCTCCTGTGGTTATAGTAAGTGCTGTACAGAACCAGCACTACATACCTGTTCCTGTTGTCTTGATCATCAAATACTGTATCAGTGATTTCAAACGAGCCACTAAGTTTGTCTAATCATGTCTTTATTGCAGACTGGAAGAAAGCTGATGCCCCGCAGCCCACCTCCAAGACCCGTGCAGAAAGAACCAGCTGAAGCCACCTGGAAGGACAGTTTAATGGATCTCTTTGATTGATGAGCTCCTCACCGCTCCTCCATATTAGGAAAAGCAACAGAACAAGAAAAATAAAAATAAACACTTGATTTTGCATCCTTTTGGTGCAAGTCTATTTTAACTGAATGTCAAACACAATCGAAGATAAGGAACAAACTGTCAAAGCTAAAGGTGCAGGAGATCTGGGATGATGCTAACTTTAGCATAAATAGCAATGGAAAATAGCAAATTTAAAGAGGTCACCTTTAAATAATAATAATTCCTTACATTTCTATAGTGCTTTTCTGGACACTCAAAGCGCTTTACACATTGGGGGAATCTCCTCATCCACCTGGATGATGCGACGGCAGCCATATTGAGCCATACCACACACCACAGAGAGAGAGAGACAGAGTGATGAAGCCAATTATGAAATGGGGATGGTTAGGAGGTCATGATGGACAGAGGCCAATAGGCAAATTTGGCTACCAAGGTTAAACCCCTACTTTTTTTCATAATACATCCTGTGATTTTTAATGTCTCATCTGAAAGACATCACTGAGCAGTATAGAGCCCCATCACACAGACTGCAGGTCTGCAGGGCGCCCCCTACTGGCCTCACTAACATCACTTTCAGCAGCAACCCAGCTTTTCCATGTGGTCTCCCATCCCGGTACTGACCGGGCGCTGCCCTGCTTAGCCTCAGTGTGCGAGCATGTGAGAGTTGCAGAGAGCTAGCTGCCAGCTTTAAATGGACAAGACAGTAGAGATTAGTCAGGAAACGGGACTTTCTTTACACTTCGATTATTAAACTAGTCATATGTAGTCATAACAAACAAACAAAAACTGTGTTACTGTTTTATTCCACTATAAAGTAGGATCATATAATACAGTCAAATACTGTGCAATGTGAACAACTTGTTGGCTTGATTAGAAACAAGTTGAATGACATGTGCATGAATCAAAATAGCTCTTTACAATGACGACAGGCAGAATTTAAGGTACACATCACCAAATAAAGTTAGCCTGAGCTCTGCATTTATAAATGTACACATTTTACTGTAAAGACAAAAGAAGAAAAGGTGGTGATAAAATGCCCTGTGTTGTGGATCAAAGTAAAACTGACATCCGATTCATCTGTATCTGACTAAATCTTGGGGCCATCTTTTTCCAAAGTTAGAGATTTTTCAAAATGAGGTGTTTGAGTTTTAGAAAAAGCCATCTTAAAAATAACTACGGACATGCCAAACACAAGATATGCAAATCAGCGATGACAAACTGAGCTGTGGCAGAAAAAAAAGGGTTTGAGAATTCAATTCTGTGATTTTCAAAATGCATTCCTATTCTCTCTTGAGCTGACTCTGAGCTTGATATTTAACAGCAGATGCTGCTCTAGGCTAGTTTTTAATCAGCAGATGGTGCTCTAGTCTAGTTTTTAACAACAGATGGCGCTCTAGGCTAGTTTTTAACAGCAGATGGTGCTCTAGTCTAGTTTTTAACAACAGATGGCGCTCTAGTCTAGTTTTTAACAGCAGATGGCGGTCTAGGCTAGTTTTTAATCAGCAGATGGCGCTCTAGGCTAGTTTTTAACAGCAGATGGCGCTCTGGGCTAGTTTTTAATCAGCAGATGGTGCTCTAGGCTAGTTTGTAATCAGCAGATGGCACTCTATGCTAGTTTTTAATCAGCAGATGGCGCTCTAGGCTAGTTTATAATCAGCAGATGGCACTCTAGGCTAGTTTTTAATCAGCAGACGGCGCTCTAGGCTAGTTTATAATCAGCAGATGGCGCTCTAGGCTAGTTTTTAATCAGCAGATGGTGCTCTAGTCTAGTTTTTAACAACAGATGGCGCTCTAGGCTAGTTTTTAACAGCAGATGGTGCTCTAGGCTAGTTTTTAATCAGCAGATGGCGCTCTAGTCTAGTTTTTAACAGCAGATGGCGCTCTGGGCTACTTTTTATTCAGCAGACGGCGCTCTGGGCTAGTTTTTAACAGCAGATGGCACTCTAGGCTAGTTTTTAAATCAGCAGATAGCGCTCTAGTCTAGTTTTTAATCAGCAGATTGATCTAGTCTAGTTTTATCAACAGATGGCATCCCATGATAGTTTTTAATTCAGCAGATGACGCTCTGGGCTAGTTTATCTATACAATCAAAAACTCGAGTGCTTGAGTGTTCAGCATGTAATGCAAGTCATGTAAGTTGGCTCTTGTCACAAGATTAAAGTAAACACAGCCAACTATTAACACTCTTGAAATTCACGTAAACCCTCCCGAATTCAATTAATAATTATTTTAGCTTCAAGTGGTGTTTGTAAAGCACACAGCGCCATCTGCTGGTAAAAACTAACCACAAAATCAAATGGCGATACATTTTTGAAATCTCTGAATTGATGACGAATAAATTCCTCAAACAATGTTTCGCCACAGCAGTGGATTTGGACAGTTACTTCTTCTTGCCCTTGCTGGATTTGGCCAAGAGCGAAGGATCAATCTGATCAGGAGTCAGGCCTTTAACAGAAAACAGACGCGCAGCTCGTTCCTGCAGTGTTCCTCCACACTTCATCCCTCTCTCCATCAGCTCCTTCTTCAGCCTCTCCAGACCCAAAGCCTCCAACTGCTCCGGCCCACTCACAGAGAGCAGATCCAGCGGACCCTCAACCTAACAACAAAACAACATGTCAACATGAATGCATGCAATTAATCAATTTTTTTCATATTTCTTTACTGCAGATAAGGTTTGACCCTAAATTCTTGCCATTATTGTGAAACAAACTGAGGCAATATGCGGATGGCTCAAAACATGACGCCTAGTGCGCTGAACTTATTGTGTGCATTATTGTGCACTGAATGTTGAATGAGTGATGAATACAAGAGTGTTTGGAGTGCGATTTTCCCCTACTAATGGCAGACACTTTCTGTTTTGCAATGTTTTGGCTTTCAACCTAACGAAAAGGGAGAACTCGCCAATTTAGATGAGCCAATACTATGTAAAATTTGCAGCAGAAAGGTCCCTGTGATGTGGCGATCGAATCTGAATGTCATTTTGCTGGCTTAAGACAAGTGTTGAGTCGCAGATCTCAAAAAAAAAAAAAAGAAAAAAGGCCAGTATCAGTCCACAGTTAAAAGTACCTGAAGCCTTTGTGAAATCTGTCATATATGGCCATAAAAGTAACAGGAATAAATACCTTCAGAATATTCCCACTTTAAGCCAAATTCCCTGACTTTTCCCTGACTAAAAACAAACAAAAAAGCAAGCCTTTATTAACAAGTACATCTAATGACTGCATTAGACTTGCGTGATTGCCAGGTGATGAGCAGAAAAGGAATTAAATGGAGCTGAAAAAGAGCCTAAGCATCCGCTTGTTACGTTCTGACATATGAAACATTGTTCCCAGGTCCAAGCCGCTACTCATTTGAATTGAGAAAATGTTTATGGCCACTTTTTAGTCCCATCACACGTTAAAGTGAAAATCATGATGTACACAACAGTCTTTGGACTTGCTGCATCACAAACACAAATTTATTTTAAAAAAATTATCACTTTCTGGCCATCTGATATTAGGCATGGCTATCGTGATTTTCGAAAGTATTACATCTCTTTGTAAACGTTTATTATTACCATTTATCGAGTCTTCCCATACAGATTGATTAAGCAATTGAACCCAGAAGTGGCAAGGGAAGACAGTTTAACGTACAAGTCAAGGTTTTAAAAACCAACAAATTTTTCTGCTATATACCATTTCTACGGTATATGTAAGATTTATTACGTTTTTTTAGTTTTTCAGAATAACAGTATCTCTAGCAGTAAAGATTTACATAGATGTCGTTTTAAAATGGAGAGAAATCTGTGTTTTTGAAACTAATGAAGACAGCAGAAGTCAATTTCATTATTTAACCTGACATGTTTACTGCTCCAAAATATTATAAATGTTTATTCATTCATTCATTCATTCATTTTCTGCCACTTTTCCGGGGCCGGGTCGCGGGGGGAACAGTCTTAGGAGAGAACCCCAGACTTCCCTCTCCCCAGACACTTCCTCCAGCTCCTCCTCCCAAGGCGTTCCCAGGCCAGCCAAGAGACATAGTCCCTCCTGGGTCTTTCCCGAGGCTTCCTCCCAGTGGGACATGCCTGAAACAACTACCTAGGTAGAGGTCCAGGAGGCATCCGAAACAGATGCCTGAGCCACCTCAGCTAACTTCTCTCGATGTGGAAGAGCAGCGGCTCTACTCCGAGCTCCTGGGTGTCAGAGCTCCTCACCCTATGCATAAAAGTGTGTTCTGCCACCCCTCGAAGGAAACTCATTTCAGCCGCTTGTATCCGAGATCTTGTCCTTTCGGTTGTGACCCAAAGCTCATGACCATAGGTGAGAGTAGGAACGTAGATTGACCGGTAAATCGAGAGCTTTGGCTTCGGACTTGGAGGTGCTGATTCTCATCCCAGCCACATCACACTCTGCAGCAAACCACCCCAGTGCATGCTGAAGGTCCATGTTCGATGAAGCCAACAGAACAACATTGTCTTCGAATAACAGAGATTAAATCCTGTGGTCCCCGAACCGGACCCCCTCCAGCCCAAGGCTGCGCCTTGAAATTCTGTCCATAAAAATTATAAATAGAATTGGTGACAAGGGGCAGCCCTGCTGGAGTCCAACATGCACTGGAAACAAATTTGACTTATTGCCGGCAATGCGAGCCAGACTCCTACTCTGCTCATACAGGGACGAGACGGCCCACAACAGATCGCCTCTGACCCCATACTTCCCGAGCACCCTCCACAGAATGCCACAAGGGACACGATCGAATGCCTTCTCCCAAGTCCACAAAACACATGTGGACTGGTTGGGCATACTCCCATGAACCCTCGAGCACCCTGGTGAGGGTATAGATCTGGTCCAGTGTACCATGGCCCGGACGAAAACCGCATTGTTCCTCCTGGATCCTAGGTTCAACCATTGGCCAGATCCTCCTCTCCAGTACCCTGGCATAGACTTTCCCTGGGAGGCTGAGGAGTGTGATCCCCCTATAGTTGGAGCACTCCCTCCGGTCCCCCTTCTTAAAAATTGGAACCACCACCCCAGTTGCCCAGTCCAGAAGTACTGTCCCCGACCTCCATGCAATGTTGTAAAAACGTGTCAGCCACGACAGCCCCACAACATCCAGAGACCTGCTTTGCCACTAGCCGCGTTTCCACTATCGCGCCTAAAGCGAGCGAGCCAGGGCGAGCCAAGGCCAGTCGCGTTTCCACTATCACTTCCGGGGCGTAATCGGGCCAAAGCGGGGCTTCCTTGGGGCCAGCGTCCGGCCTTTTTCGGCCCGCCGAATACCTTGGGCCAAGGAGGGCCAACTGGGGCTTCGGGTCGGGGTTACGTACAAGGGCGGAGTTTTCCTGTCAGGTAAAGAGGAGACAGATGCTTGCTTTCTTCCCTTACATTTGTTTTGCTATCGCGCTTGATCACTCACTAAGAAGAAGAAAAAATGGATAGCAGACAGTACTGGTCAGTTGAGGACACCAGGGCTCTTCTGAACATTTGGGCCGAGGAAAATGTTCAGAGGCAAATAGACGGCGTTTGCAGAAATGAGGACGTCTGGCCTTACACCAACAGACCACAAACAGTAAAAAAAGCAATCGCTTCGGTGTTTTCCATCTTCCAGCTCTCGTAGTGATGCCAGGTTGTGTTTGTGGTTATAATTTGAGTTTTTTGTTCCCGCTGAAGTGGGTGGGTTGTGTGACGGGTTGTGTGACGTTTGAATCGGGGGACGTTCTGGGGGCGGTGGTTTGTGTGACGCGCTGCGAGCAACTAGCCCGACAGTGGAAACGCGACATGATTTCGGCCTCATTTCTCAACCTCCCGGGCTATTGGCCCGGCCTGGCCCGATTAAAGCCCTGGCTCGCACTGGCCCGATAGTGGAAATGCGGCTAATGCAGAGCTTGCAAACTACCTCAGTGACCTCAGCTTGGGTGATGGGTGAGTCCACCCCTGCATCTCCAGTTTCTGCTGGAGATGATTACAACATTATAAATGTTTCTCAAATAAAATACATTGTGTTAAAGGGGAAAAAGTATTAGTTGTTTACCAAGACATTTAAAAAGAACACTTTAAATCACAATACAGTGACATTTTATATCATGCCTACTCCAGAACTGTCTTGAGTGTCTGTGCACCAAAAGAGCGCCTGACACCTCCAAACGCCACTTTGTGTTCATCACGTTTCATCTTTGAGTAATTTATTATTTTAAAAAAACCCACACATGCTTCTACCACAGCAAATTCTGTTTTTCTGTTTTAATATTTGGTGCCAGTTTAACAGGAAGTAAAAAATATTTTTTTCTTTGACTCATTAGATGGAAATGCTGCTTTATTCGCACATCTTTTCTGTGATATTCCAGTTTTGCACATAAATTTAATTCGCTTCTTTGAATGTAAACATGGTTAATGTCTGGAAAAGACCTTTTAATATTCCATGATATTCCAGAAATTCCATGATCTGACAAAACCCTGATTTCAGTTGCTTTCCTGCAACCTTATCTAGTTAAAGAGACTGTTAAATTGTCATTACAATTTAAACAATACTACAACAACTAAAAATACAACTAATTGTTTTCTTATATAAAAAGTTTAATTGAAATGAAATTATTTCAATTGGTAAGAAAAAACTGGAACAACCTGTGATTTCTCCTCAGGGATGCTGCAGCTTGGGCTGATTTCAGCTGTAGACTCCTTTTCAGTCTTCTGTACCTCCTCAGCCGTCTTCTGCACCTCCTCATCTGTCTGCTGCACTTCCTCCTTGCTGTGTTCTGCAGGACTTAAAGACGAGCTGCTGATTTGAGCTGTACACTCCATCTCCATCTCATCCTGCTGGTTGACTTCTGTAGGGTTTAGAGCAGGACTGGAGGAGGAGCTGCTGATTTCAGTGGTCTCCTCCTGGTTGAGTTTTCATTGTTTGCAGCAGGACTGGAGCTGCTGATTCACTTGTACACTCCTCCTTTTCCCCTTTCTGCAGCTCCTCCTGGTTGTGTTTTCTCTGTGCAGGACTTGAGGAAGAGGGCTGCTCCTGGGGGTCTGCTTTATGAGCTGAAACATCTGGTTTGGGAAAATTAGAACTACAGGAAGCTCCAGAGGTGGACGGAGAGACCTCACTGTCGCTATCATCACTTCCTTCACTAGAGCTGCCCATTTCCTCTAGTCCTGCCATGCCAGTCCTATCGGATTAAGCAAAGGCATGTTACAGGAATGTTCAAATTTAATTTATATTTGCAAGTCTTGTTTTATTTTTCATATTTAAAAGCATCTCACCAGAAACATTTCTTCTTGGCTTTCTTTTTACTGTCTGTTGGTTTTGTGCGCTTGAGGCTGGGGCCCTCGTCCGCCTGAACGAGACTGCTAGAGGAAGCCTGCATGCCTGAACAATGAAGACATTTTTAATATTTCAGGTGTACTTTTAAGATCAGTTATTGGTGGATGATACCTTGAATGTTTACAATTATTAATAGGAGTATGTGATGTTTTTATGTACAGTAAACATAAAAGAATATTATACTGAAGATTGCTGAAACCCGGTAATGATTGATATCCTTAGTAGGAAAAAAAATAACACTATGGAAGTCCATGTTCAGAGGTTTCCAACACTCATTAAAATATCTTCATTAAATGTTCAACAGCGAGTAAATGAGGTCAGAATTTACATTTTTGGGTTACTTATCTCTTTAACATCCTGATGTTTATGATGTTAATGATAATCTTAAAGTATCACAGTGCAAAACCTGAGTGTTTTGTGCGAGAAATATTTCATTAGAAACACAAAAATGTAAAAAATAAAATAAATTCCCCAAAACTATAAAAGGTAGTATAGTTTGACAATATGGCATCCCACAATATACACCGTTTATCTATTTTGTTGCTTTAATTCCATCAATTTATAGCCATTTCATGGAAAGACCAATTTAGATAAAGCGCAAAAATAAATAAAACATTTTACATGATATTAAAATACCATTAAATATGTTTTTTTTTTGGTCCAATTTAACATAAATAACTTTCAATTCTTCTCGGAAAATTTTTTTAAAAGCACCCATCAAAGTGTTCTCGGTATTAAAATCTTGTCTAATAGGCTGCATTTACACTGCAGATCTTGATGGTCAATTCTGATTTTGTGATTGTATCTGATTTTTTTGATGACCTGCTTACATCATCTTTTAAAAAGTGACTCTTATCCGATTGTCTGCATTTAAACTGCACAAAGCAAAAGGCACAATGACCAGGAAAAAAAAAAAAAAGTGGGCGCTGACTGACAGTTGACAGTAAATGTGCTTTCACATCTGTAGTTCGCTTCATTTGGTCTGGACCAAGTGGCAACCTCCCTCGGGAAGCCAATACGGAAGTAACTAAAACTGCAATTCATCTATGATTACCCTTCATGACAACTGTGAGGGGGGTGAATTTTTTTATAAGATCATTTATAGATTATATTTTTCTTTAGACCTGTAAAGCACCCCAAAATCTGACAGAATGATTAGCTGTAGGCTATTGAACAGTCATCTGAAGCGTTGTCATATAGTCTTATGCCTGGATTTCATCAATAGTCTTGCATTTACTAACACAGACTATATCTGAAGTGTTTGGAAGTAATATGTGTTTTCCTCCTGTTGAAAAACATCATAAGAACAATGCTTAGTGGCTCAATATATACCAACTGTGTTTTTAAAAGTCTAAACACTTTATTGATATAGTGTACAGCCAAGCACATGTGATCAGAACACAAACGATTTGCAGGTAATAAAATATTATTACGCGTTCACCCAAAGTAAAGTCTGTCTAAGCCAGGTCCAAGCAAAATGCCAGCAGGTGTCTGTAGCTCCGCTCACTCTCCGCCACTTTGCCCTCGTTTGGTATCCCGCCGTGGCTACGATGACGCACGAACAAAATGGTGATGGTTGGCCGCGCCTACTTGTAGCTTCTTTTGCAGTGTTCAGAAACCTATGGGTGACGTCACTGATACTACATCCATATCTTTTACAGTCTATGGTCTGGACCAAGGGCAATAAATGATACATCATAGCATTTTCTGCCGTGCTTGGGTGGTTTTCACACCACACTAATTGCTTTGGTCCGAACAAGTTGAAAAAGATTTAATGGTTTTTAATGATGCGCGACTCACATTGACGAGTGAAAATCCGATCTACCTGCTCACACTGCAGACATGAGGGTACAGATCCGATTCATATCGGATAAACATATGAACAAGGCCTGAATCTGATTTAAGTAAATCAGAATCCATGTGATTTCTTCCTGGATACATGTACAGTTGAAGTCAGAATTATTTGCCCCCCTTTGAATTTTTTATCTTTTTTTTTTTTATATATTTCCTAAATGATGTTTAACAGAGCAAGGAAATTTTCACAGTGTGTCTGATAATATTTTTTCTTCTGGAAAAAATCTTATTTGTTTTATTTCGGCTAGAATAAAAGCAGCTTTTGATTTTTTAAAAACTATTTTAAGGACAAAATTATTAGCCCCTTTAAGCTATATTTTTTTCCTGATAGCCTACAGAACAAACCATCTATATACCATGACTTGCCTAATTACCCTAACCTGCATAGTTACCCTAATTAACCCAGTCAAGCCTTTAAATGCCACTTTTAGCTGTATAGAAGTGTCTTGAAAAATATCTAGTCAAATATTATTTACTGTCATCATGGTAAAGATAAAATAAATCAGTTATTAGAAATGAGTTATTAAAACTATTGTAAGTAGAAATGTGTTGAAAAAAAAATCTTCTCTTCGTTAAACAGAAAATGGGGGAAAAAAATAAACAGAGGGGGCTAATAATTCAGGGAGAAAAAAAAAACAGAACAAGGCAGTGTAAATGCAGCCAGTCTTTAAAATTTCACATTCTTATATTATACATATTATACTACTATTAATAATAATAAAACCTTTTATGTAACATATTTATGCAAAATCAAAGTTACTTTAAAAATATTAATATTAGTAATGTTTATTTGGGCTATGCAAAACAGGAAATCACAAAGAAATTGTGCAAGTATGAGAACATTAAAATCTGAGCTTCATTTAGATGATTATTGCCCTCTGATTGAAAAAGAAAGATGCCAAAAAAAAAACACTGCCAAAACAGATCATGTGTCTTTAGTGGTTCAATTGTAATATACAGCTATGAGGATATTTTTGTGGACAATTAGTCAAAAATAACAACTTTATTCAACAGTTTCTTCTCCTCAGTGTCAGTATAGGGCACGCATGCGCTGATGTGCCTCATGGACCCTTTTCACAAGACTGTTATGAACTGTTTAACGGTCCTCAATCTTAAATTCTTGAAAGTTTTTAATATTTTGATTTGAAAAAAAAACATGAACTTTTATTTGCATTTATGTATGTATTATATCATATATGCGTCAAATTACAAAAAACATATTACTGCTTACGCAAGGTGTTTCTAATGCAGCGTCTATGAGGCAGAGTGTAAATTAGACGTTATTTTCAAAATCAAAGCAACTTTTAAAATATTAATAGTAGTAATATTTATTCGGGCTATGCAAAATAGAAAAATCACAAATAAATTGAAAAAGTATGAGAACATTAAAATCTGAGCGTCATTTACATGATTATCGTCGTCTGATTGAAAAAGAAAGATACCAGTAACAGTTTCTTCTCCTTAGTGTCAGTATAGGCACATCAGTGAATGCGTGTCCTATACTGACATTGAGAAGGAACTGTTGAATAAAGTTTTTTTTTTTTTTTTAGGAGCGCGCAAGTATTCTCATACCTTCGTAATATTCCAGTTGAACCAAAAAAGATTATATAAATATTAAATTGATTTTGGATTTTTTAAAAATGTATAATAAGATTCACACAACCTAAAAAGAGTGTCACAGTTATGACACACATCTATAACGAAAAAAAGTTGTGTGTATCCCAGATGATTTGTTCACGGACAAAAAAATAAATAAATAAATTTTTTTAAAAAAATCACCTTTCAGCACAGAGTCCTCCAGTCTCTCTGAGAGGTCGTGGCACTGCTGCTCATAATTGGTGTCTGTGAAATAATGTTTGGGCTCAGCCAGTTTCCTCTGAATCCGCTCCAGGCGACGCTGCTCCTTTTCTGCCTCTCGATCTGCCTGCTTTTTCAACCAATCCGCCATTCTAGGTACACATACAAACAAATTTAAGCACTTAAAAGAAAGAGAAAGCACCAAATGAATGAGATTATTGCACATTAAGTAAATAAACAAGCGTGTGGTAATCGTCAGTCTTACTCTTTCTCATGATTGACGTCTCGAAGTCTTCTTCCACTCAGATCTCGGCAGGCCTCACGATTTGTGGTCTTTTCAATTTGTGCACCGAGGGCTCTCAACATGGAGCCGAATCCTGTAAAACAATCACAAGTTTAACTCTTACGATGCATCCAAAATTGAGGTTCATTCTGGGTAGGTATGAGCCGGTATAGGTTTCTGATAATATGATAACCTTGGATAAAAATTTCACGGTATTGTGGTTACTGCTATAAAATTTGTTATTTTAAAATGTCTGGGTAAAAAAAAAAAAAAAAACTGTTTCCCCTCTGAACGCAATGTATTTTATTTTAGGAAACATTTATAATATATTGAAACAGTAAACATGTCACGCTAAATAATACAAATAAATGACTTCTGCTGTCTTTATTAGTTCCAATAACACGGATTTCTTTAAAACACATAAAAACCCCTTACATATACCTTTAATTTTAGCAGTTTTACACCTTAACTACTGTAAATGTTAAAACCGGTTATCATCCTATGCTTAATTCTGCGTCCGTTTGCAGTTAAAGAATCTGTTTTATAAAACAGATTTAACTGACTGTGAACAATATTGTACTTTGACAGTCATTGGTTGCTAATACAGTGTAAAAAATGCTGGGTTCCACATAATTCCTTCATCTCGTCCGAACACAAATCGATTAAAGAGCACCGATGATGAAAATCATCTTTTGTAAGTCATTTAAACAGAACTGTGTGTAGGTATAGTGTGTCTCTTTTAGAGCAAGTCCTTTTTTTCCTGACGTTAAAATCAGATCCAAATCCCTCCCATTTTGAGGCAGACCACAATGTAATGTGGGAGTGAAACTTTAGAGACACATTCTGGAGACATAAAAGACTTATCTTAAATCTTGAAAAGGGGGTAAAATATGTGCTCTTTTAGTTAACTTTTTCCCAGTTTAAGTAGATTGAACAAAAAAAACAAGTTTACCCCTAAAACCTTTGTGTTGTTTCAGCTCATTTAAAATTAGTAGTTTGAACAAGTAGCAAGTCTTTTTTTGAACGTACGATTTACCTTTTAAGAATTTGCAAAAAAAAAAAAAAAAACTTTTCTGAGGAGAAAGTCTGAAGGTGCGAATATGGAACCAACTTTACATCAATCAAATATAATCTTTTACTTACAAAGAATTCATTAATGAAAGCTTATTTATTCAGCTTTAAAATTGTGTGTAAATCTCAGGTTTTAAAAAAATACACTTAACGTTATATAGTGTTTTGTAGCGCAGGGTCTCAAACATCAGCAAACAAACATACTCTAAACAATATTATTAGAGGACAGTTGTGGTTGTACCTCCTTTTCCTCCACACAGCCGGGGCTCCAGACGATACACAACTCCAGACTGAAGCAGGTCATTACTGCCAGACAAACGGCCATTACTGCTCACGTAGAAATCCGTCAAAGAGACACCCTGAGAGGAAAGAAAAACACATTTCCGTCATTTTAATTATCACCATAACAAACATGATCAAACTGAACTATCAGTACCGAGAAGAGCTCAATCCTGAGTTCAGTTCTCAGGTCGCGGTAACGTTTTCTAGCTGTAAAAACTCAGCGACTTACATTTGTAACGGTGAAATGATCGATAAGGTCGCTGACAGTCGAGCCTGGAGCGACGGTGAGATTATTAAACTTAAAATCTGGCGAAATTACAAACAGCTCCATGTTTTTTTCTTGCGTGTTCTCGAAGATGCGCTTAAACTTCCGGTAAACGTACGTGACGCGTTAACTACGGAACCGAGAGCCACGCATAATAGTGAATTAAAAGTCCTTTTAAAGTTGCCTTTAATTTTTTTATTATGTTTAATTATTTATTTATTTATTTATTTACTTATTAATTATTATATAATTATTTAAATATTCAAGCTATGTTTATATTTATTTAATTTCTGTATAATAATGTATTTAGGCAAAATGTAGATTACTTGTTTTGTAGATTCATTTGCCTTTTTATGTGTGTATAATATGTGGTTTTGTGATACCTTTATCTATTTTTAACTAATTTAAATCTTTTTTAGAATACTGGTGAGGCCTACCATAATTGGTGACAGTTTATCACAAGGCCAATGTGAATTCCAGATCATCTTTATTACATGCAAATGATGCATTTAATTAAATATGCACGATTTATAGTATTTATTATTTATTAGAGTAATTAGACCATTAAACTATTTATTAGAGTAAATAAATAATTGCAGAATTTAAATTCTGTGTGAACCGTCTTTCTAAGACGCAGGGCAGGGGAACAACTTCATCCATCTTTAAAAATATGCTTTTTAAATAAAACACAACTAATAAAGTGAGAGTTAAAACACTCTAAAATGTACTATAGGTATTGTTTTGTTTTTCATTTGCCACCAACCGCTTGATCTATGCTCTTATTTTGAAATAACCGGAACTCTCTTTACTCCTTATGACATTTCAACATGGCGTCGCTCTGCAAGGTGATGCTCAACGTGAGTTCCAGATCATCTTTACTTCCAAAACAATGTGTTTTCGCCACAGTCAGATCCCTGTACAGCTCAGACGCGAGCGGAGGAGATGATAAACCCCCCGAGCGGCCGAAGAGCGGTTTCGCTGCCGCTTATAATCTGCACTCGGACCTCCAGCACATCGGCGAACGGCGCATGATGAGCCCCAAGGAGGAGAAATCTTTCCAGGCTCTGCTGCGTCAGTCCGCGCTCCTACAGATGGGTCCCGCTAAAGACAAGATCGCTATCGGGAAGATCTTCCATATAGTCAACGATGACCTCTATGTGGATTTCGGAGGGAAGTTTCACTGTGTTTGTAAGAGGCCTGCTGTGGACGGGGAGAAGTACCAGCGGGGCATCAGGGTGAGACTCAGGCTGGAGGATCTGGAACTCACATCGCGCTTTCTGGGAGCGACGACTGACACCACACTGCTGGAGGCTGAGGGGACTCTACTGGGGCTGCTGGAGGGCAAGACGAAGGAATAGACAATAAAAGACTGAACATTTTGTGTGTGTTAGAGAGAATGACTGAATGGATGGACTCTGTTGTGTACGAGATATAAAGATTTATATGCCAACCTTCACAGAATTTGCTTCTGGTTCGTTACTATAAGTGTAAAAGAGGTATGTTTACGAGGTAAATTTGGTTTTATATTTGCATATTCGTTCAGTGGCAACTTGTGACACACTCCCTATATTGTTTACCATTATACTTTGAATATATTAAGGTAAAATTGGTGTTATATTTACACATTCGCACTTTCTGTAATATAATTATACATAAGTATTCATTCATTGCAAATTCTACATAGTGAAATCATATTAGCAGCCAATGACTGTCAAAGTGCAACATTGTTCAGTCAAATGTATATATATATATATATATATATATATATATATATATATATATATATATATATATAGTCCTAATGCTGTTTTGAAGTCATACCTAAATGTGATTTCACACTGAATATTCAAAGTACCATGGGAAACAATATAGGGAGCGTGTCACAAGTTGTCACTGTTTAAAAATGAATGAATGTGCGAATATAAAACCAAGTTTACCTCAAATATTGGTTGCTAATATGATTTACATATTTATAATGTGCAAAGAATACTAATCTGAAATTATATTATTAAGAAGAAAGGGTAAGACTTTATTTTGATGGTCCCTATTGCACATTTTGTAGACTGTCTGCTTATTATTTGCTGATACTGCTCCTTCAACAGACATTTAGCTGACTATAAGAAACTTTGTGAGTACAGGTCAACTTGCACTAACCCTAACCTAACAGTCTAGTTATAGTCTAATGAGAATTAGTTGGCATGTAGATTAGAATTAAGATTAGATTAGAATTTAAATTCAACAAAATGCATTAAAGCGACCATAAAAATAAAGCGATACTGGAGAAACTCCAAATCTTTGAATATAAAACCAACTTTACCTTAATAATATACATGTTTGTTGTTTTAATGATTTAACACATTTAAGTTCTGAGCAAAAAAAAAAAATGACTATCGTTAATATGTTTTTAAAAGAACAGTTCGCTTAAAATGGAAATTTGCTCACCGTTTACTCACCCTTGAGTGGTTGTGACCTACAAGTTTCCTTTTTTGTCTGTTGAACACAAAATACGATACTCTGAAGAATGTTAGAAACCTGTAGTCATTATGAAAAACAAATAGTCTAGAAATCAGTGTTTACCAGTTTCAAAATGCCGTCTTTTGTTGGTAACAAGTGATGGAGTGTAAACAGACATAATTCTCAGTTTGGGCTGAACTATCCCTTTTATTCTGATATACAGAAAACAGACACTCAAATAACTTATTTTTAAGTATTTTTGAAATATATTATTATTTTATATGTTCAAATACAGTTAAAAGCATTTTTGTTTCATTTTAATTATAGTATTGAGCAGCAAATTAAAATTCAGCTTTACAAAAACAGAAATATAAATATACATACACAGGGGTCGAGAGAGCTTCACGTGCTGCAGTTTAAGAAAATGCATGCAGGTACAAACAACATCAGCAAATTAAGAAAAGATCTTTATCCATTTGACAACACACATACTGCAAATCTTCACAATGTGTGCACATAAAAAAACGACCTGCTTTTTACACAACGTAAACAATTTACGAAAACACGCTGCATTTTCTCACAACACTTGCTAATAGAACAAGACACGATGGAAATGTTTTAAGGGGACCTTAATGTTTAAATGTGGTTGTTGCTAGATCAGATACGTTTGCGGCCGGAAGTTAATGAGAATTATTTCTATTATAAAATTTTATATTTATTTACGTCTATTTTTATATTTATTTATTTTTTGTATTTTATTAACATCTACTCCGACCCCAACCCTAAACCCAACCGTCACAGTAAGGTAAATACAGTTGTACTGAGTATTATTCATGTTGTATATTAAATACATAATAAATTGTACTTTTTAACGCCTACCCCCACCCTAACCCTAAACCCAATCGTCACAGTACTGTAAAAATATTAATTATTGTTATACAGTGTCATAAAAAAAAATGCTGCTTAATTAATGTACATATCGCACTTCCGGCTGGCCGCATATCCGATCTAGACTTTACTGTGAAATGTTTGTGCTGCGACTAGAGCTCAGTGAAGTTGTAGGTGATCTTTGAAAGGTGATTTTTTTTTTTTTTTTTTGTTTATTTAAACATGCTGATTCCATTGTCTTTTGTATTTTATAGCCTAAACAACCAGCCAGGTCTCTCACATTTTAGGGTCCTCTTGAAACATTTTCCTCGTGTTCCGTTATATTTGCAAGTGTTGTGAGAAAATGCAGCACGTTATCTTAATTTGTTTGCATTGTGAGGATTTGCAGCATGTGTGCTGTCAAACCCATGAAGATCTTTTCTTAATTTGCTGGGGGAGGGGTTGTAATTGCATGTGTTTTCTTAAATTGCAGCACGTTAAGCTCTTTCGGCCACTGTATACATATAATACTTTTATTAAAAAAATGTAAATAATATTTTAAAATTAAAATTCCAACCCTTTCGCATACACACTCATATTTGCATTTAAAACCCTTAACATACCAAAATGTTTAAATTTAAACTTTATTTTCACTTCATATTTTGAGGCAGCATAAAAGAAATGATCTAGTGTAGGCTAGCACAATTCCCTGAATATCCTATACGTACTTGTTGCATCTATATATAAAGAATAAAACAATCATTGCACAGCAGATCACAGTGATTATAAATACTGTCAAAATCATACCCTAAAAAGATCTCAAATAAAATCTACACGTCTTTAAACAGCAAGGCCATAATGGTGCAAACCTCAAAATGTTAAAGGTTAAGCTACATATGCAAGGTAGAATAAAATAACCTACAGCGTTCAGATTAGTGTCATGCGGTTAGTCATACTGAGTTGCTTTCTGAAATGCTGCAACATAGATATTTATCATTTACATTATTGATGGACTCTTGCATAATGTGGATGTCCTTTATAAAAGCATACAGTGGCGTAAGCTCGTGAGATGGTTAGATTGAATGTGTTTTAAGGCAGTTTGTACTGTATTGCTCCGGCGTCTTTGGGTGTAATGGCTTAAAGCTGCAGTTGGAGTGTGATTTTGGCCCTTCTCGTCCTTTAGGATACCCTCTTGACACTTCAACCGTACATGGTCAAATACAGCCACTGTTAACGAGAGCAAGAGAGCTTTTTTTCATTTATGCACAATAGATTACACAACTTAAGAGTGTTGGTGAAGCTTAGTAATAATGTCCAATGATTAATCCCATCCAAAATAAAAGTCTGTATTCACATAATATATCTGCTTGTGCTGTGAATATTTATAATGTATTTCTAATTTAATTGTGATTAATTGTAGGACAGTATTACTTAGAAGGTAATAAATGACTGACCTCACTAATATTGAGTTCTGCGACACCTGAGTCCTCTTTCTCCAGCTCTTTGAAAGACTCTGTCGGACATTTAATCAGATGTTTTAGTGGAAAAATAGCGATTATTATAACACAAAAGTAGGATATAATGTGAATGACTTACTGAACATGGCCTCCAGTTTAACCAGGCAGCAGACAAAGTTGTCAAAGTCAATCATATCTCCATCTGAATATCGGGCCACCAGGATCTGATGTAGCTTGTTATTGAGTTTAAAACCTGAGGATAAGAATACAGGCAGATGCATTATGTGTTGTTATTATTTATGACAATAACCAAAAGTAGATTGTACTGGACAAAACTTTAGATTTAGATTCTTTTAATCCAAAAATCTTTACAATATTAAGGATGTTCCATGAAGACATTTAGTAAATTTTCTACTGTAAATACATGAAAACTTAATTTTTGATCAGTAATGTGCATTGCTAAGAGCTTAATTTGGACTACTTTAAATGTGATTTTATTTTTAATATTTATTTATTTCTTTACCCTGAAAATCCAGATATCAAATAGTTGTATCTCAGCTAAATCTTTTCGAATTGTAACAAGTTTCCATACATAAATGGAAAGATTGTTTATTCAGCTTTCAGTTAAGTTTAGATTAGTTCGTTTTGATTTGACTTGGGACAACATGAATGAATTGGAAGCCAGCATTTTTACAGTGCTTATGACTAGTTTTTGGGTCAAAAATGTTCACTGATTAAGCTTGATCTTGATATATTTTCTTGAAATCTCAATATTTTTGATTTTATTGGCTGAATGAAGACATTTCGTCACCTTGGAATTTATAAGGTTCTATCTGCATTCTGAATGATTTTGAGATATTGAGCTTCAAAGTTTTTGCATTTCATATAAAAAACAGTACGTCTGTAACTTTTTTTTAAATAAAAACTCTTAAAATGTAAACAACTTATAAAAAAACATCCTTTAATGTAAATAAGTCATTTAATAAGAATATGCCAGTAACTCAATTTTGACAAAAATGTCAGATAGAATCATATAATTCTAAGGTGACGATTTGTAACCCAAAAAAGCGAATTCTCAAAGCACTTTACAATTAAAAAGAATCAAGGATAGCAGAAAAAAACAGGTTATCCAGGTTCTACAAAACAATTCTTATACCAAACCCAAATGTTTTAAGGGAAAAACCCGACCCGAGACACACTGTAAAAAAATGCTGGGTTCCACACAATTGTGCCAACACAAATCGATTAAGTTAACCTAATTGTCCTTACAAATTTAAGTGGATTGAACATAAAACAATTAAGTTGTCCCAAAAAAACTCAGGAATTGTGTTGATTCATCTCATTTTAAATAAGTAGATTGAACAGATAGCCAAAAAAAATCTGTGTCATTTGTTTGAATCGAACACAAGGAAACATTAATGTAGTATGATTGAAAAAAAAAAAAAACACTTATGAATGATTCTTCTCAGTAAATCAAACACATAGTATCACCTATGATATGCAAATAAACGACTCTTATGAACTGGTTATTCTTTGCGATTCAAAAACACTCAGCAATGTGAGCAGATTAATAAACAAATCATTCTTATGATGCTTTTTTTCAGTAAAAAACACAGACTAACCACTGTAATCTGAATTGTAAACAAATGATCCTTTTTAAATCATTCTGTTTAGGGAATAAAAAAACCCATACGCTGCTTCCTAAATAAATGATTCTTAATAAACTACTTGTTTTATTAGTTAACCAAAGCATGTGGATGTGGCATTGATTCAAGGGATTTTGTTTTGTATCTAATAGACATCTAATCAAAGAGAAAGCAAGCCATGTGGAGTCTGTCTAATTAGTCTATTTGATGATTGGTTTGTTTTTGGACTACACTTATATTAAATAGTCTATTCAATTTTCACCAACCTTGTTTTAGCCAAGACATCTTTATAAATAAACGTCTATTAGGTGTTTGTTTAGTCTGATTTAAGCTGTTTTGTTTTGGTTATATAGAGCTCTATTAACAACAATTTTTTTTAGGAGTTTTCACCTTTATTTGATAGGACTGTGGAGAGGGATTCGGAAATGAATGGGGAGCAGAAAGAGAGGGAAAGAATCTGCAAAGAACCTCAAGCTGGGAATTGAACTCAGGTCTCCGTGAGCACATTAGTACAGGCTAATGGTGCCAACTATAGATGCTTATTAAACACAAAATTAGTCTGTCAGTTAGTAATTCATTTCAATTTGAATGATTCTAAATCAGTTTGGTTTGAAACTGGTATCAAATTAAAAGCTTATGAATCACAGTGAAAATAACACCTCTGTAATCTCAGACACTGAAAACATACCATAGCCAAAGATTTTCATGAGATGAACATGGAAAAAGTATAAAAGTACCTGCAGACTCCACAGCCAGGCGCATTTCGTAGGAGCTCATAGATCCAGATTTATCCAGATCGAACTGTCTGAAGACACCCTGCAGATGAAGACAAACGAGTTTGGGTTGCCACTATACATTTCATAAGATGTAATGAAGGTCATGCAGCAGTCGGTTTCTCACCAGCCACTTCCTGATTTTATTCCACAGAATCTGGAACTCCACAATTCCCAGTCGTGCACTGCCGTCTTTCTGAGTTCAGTCAATCAAGGAGTATAAACTAAACCCACATTAATAATCAGGTTAAATAAATAAATATAAATATATAGCTTATATCTTTTAAGCTCATCTATTTACCCTTTAATTGAAAGTTCCGTTTTTAATTACTCACTCTCATGTCAAACCCCTGAGATCTTTGTTCATCTTCAGAACACAAATTAAGATATTTTAGATGAATTCCCAGAGAAACCAAAAACTTTGTCAAAGCATTTCATGTGACTTCAGTGGTTCAACTGTAATCATTCAAACCGCAATGAACACTTTTGTGTAGCAAAAAAAACTAAACTGTGGCATTAGGAGCAAAATGGCGTTAGGATGACAGAGAAATAATCATTAGGATGATAGAGAAATTAAAGCTGGCCAATATAAGAAGAACACTGATGTGTGACAAACTTCCTTCTGCCAGCTCAAATTGAGATCAAACATTGGAAGCTATAAGAACCTTCTTTTCCCATTACGAAACAAAATTTGACAAAACATTTAGATCTTTGCAATTTAACACTGCGAAAGCCTTAAGATTACACTGCTCAAATTTGACATTGATCTGATCAAATGTTAAAATGCAAGTTTAATACATATATTTTCTGCAAGTATTTCATGTGTGTGCTAATGAGCACTTGAAAGTGCATAGGTGGTGCTACTGAGCCATTTTAGAGTTCTGAAACCCAAAAATGTCTGGTGTGTGCATATCTTTGAGTTTTCGAGCATGTTTAGACCTTCAAAACTGCAACTTACTTTTGATTTTAAAAAAAGTAATCAGAGTAATTCCAAGAGGGTCCTCACACCACCTAAATACACTCACCGGCCACTTTATTAGGTACACCTTACTAGTACCGGGTTGGACCTCCTTTTGCCTTCAGAACTGCCTTAATCCTTCGTGGCATAGATTCAACAAGGAACTGGAAATATTCTTCAGAGATTTTAGTCCATATTGACATGATAGCATCACGCAGTTGTTGCCCACGTTGTCAGCTGCACATCCATGATACCAATCTCCCGTTACACCACATCGATTACGTTCTGGTGACTGTGTAGGCCATTTGAGTACAGTGAACTCATTGTCATGTTCAAAAAATAAAGGTCATAAAGCAGGTCCGTAGCCAGCCTATTGAAAGGGGTGGTTCTTTTTTTTTTTGTCAAAAAGTCAACATTTTTGCAGTTATTCACCTCATTTTCTTTTAAATTATGAGGTTTAAATACTGCATTTTAGTGACATTTTAATCATTAATTGTTGCTGGATTAGCTTGTCGGATGGTTATCATAACCACACTTCTTGGCGCAATAAAAGTTTTTCCCACATTTTTGTCAGGTGCTTCCAATACTATTTCACCACAAAGTGTTTATTTACAAATGTGCAATTTAAATGTTTGTTATTACAGTTTTATAAATAATGTAATGAGATTAGAATTTTAAATGAACATTTTTAAACAAAGAAATATGAAAACAATACTTTGTTTAAAATACAATTATATCATCATAAAAACTGTTGCCTATAGGTAAATAACAAACAAGCCAGCTCATTTCCTCAATCAGATTTTTTTCTTAAAATTAGATTTGTCTTAAAGCCTTATTCCATTGGTTATTTTTACAATTTATGGAGGCATACTGTCAAAACAATTGAGCTCTTATAGGGGCCAAATTCTGGACTTTGTTAGTAGGGGGGTGGGTCTTTCGAACCACCCAACCCCCCCTTGGCTACGGGCCTATAAAGAGATGGGACATGGTCATCAACAATACTGGCAGGCTGTGGCATTGACACAATGCTCAATTGGTACTAATGGGCCCAAATTATGCCAAGAAAATATCCCCCACACCATTACACCACCATCAGCCTGAACTATTGATACAAGGCAGGATAGATCCATGCTTTCATATTGTTAATGCGAAACTCTAACCCTATCATCCGAATGTTGCAGCAGAAATCGAGAAGTGTAAGACCAGGCAATGTTTTTCCAATCTTCTATTGTCCAATTTTGGTGAGCCTGTGCGAATTGTAGCCTCAGTTTCCTGTTCTTAGCTGACAGGAGTGGCACCTGGTGTGGTCTTCTGCTGCTGTAGCCCATTTGCCTCAAGGTTATACGCGTTGTGCGTTCAGAAATGCTCTTCTGCATACCTCGGTTGTAATGAGTGGTTAATTGAGTTACTGTTGCCTTCCTATCAGCTCAAACCAGTCTGGCCATTCTCCTCTGACCTCTGGCATCAACAAGGCATTTGTGCCCACAGAACTGCCACTGGATATTTTCTCTTTTTCATACCATTCTCTGTAAACCCAAGTTCTTCTCTGTGTTCAATTTTTATATGTTTATGTTTAATTAGTATGCAGTACCATGGTCCTGTGAGACACAACATTTCACTATAGCATGTGCCCTTACAGAACGACAATAATACTTAACTTGACTTGACAAACCTGTCTTGTATAAACAGTTCACTGAAAGAAAAGCTTAGAATTTTGGTGAAGCCTACAAATCTACAGCAAGAATCTGATGTTATCAGTGCAATATGGAGAAAAAACTTTGAGGAATGTTTCCATCACATTCTGGAATCTGTGCCCCAAAGGCTTTTCTGAATGCAAAAAGTGATACTAGCAAAGTGAAACAAGCAAACAAAATGTGTTTTTAAAAGTCAGAATGTTAGGATACGTCCATCAGGTTGATCATGCACCTACAAGACTCCAAACTGAACCCATCTGTCTTTAAGTCACGATCTGCAGAACACAGAAGAGCAGAGGTAATTATCGAGCACACAGATGTAAACAGACCAGACGTGAATTTTAAAAAAACGTCATCTGAGCTTACGTTTGGTCACCACTCGGTTCAGAATGGTCCGGAGCTCGTGAACTGAAATCTCCATGTCCTACAAGAGAGTTTAGATGAACTTTTAATATAATGGAGTACACAATGTTATTAACAATAACACATAGATACAAACACACCTCTCCAGACAGCTGAGCAAACATCTTTCTGAAAGAAGCATCAATGTTCTCCTCTGAGACTGCCTCCTGAAGATACAACAGACGTCCAAACACTGTATTAGATACATTTATTTTAATCTGAATACTGTATGCTGTGCTTAGGCTTAGGTCTAAAACTGGATACCTGGAGGGCCACAGCTCTGCAGTCTTGCTCCACCCCTAATCAAACACAGCTAATCCAACTAATCAAGGTGTTCAAGACTACGAGAGACCATTAAGCAGATGTGAGTTGGAGGTGGTTGGAGCTAAACTATGCAGACCTGCGGCCCTACAGGAACTGAGTTTGAGACCATTGGTCTAAGGTGTTTTAAGTGTTTTACTGCATTGCATTGTGACTGCTATGCTGAGCTTAGTGATTTATGGTCTTGCTATGTGACTGCTAAGGTGTGCTAAGTGGTTTATTTAGTTGCTGTTTGGTTGCTAATGAGTTCCAAGTCAATTATTGTGTTACTACATTGCAAAAGCATTTCCTGCTTATTTAAATTTGTCATTAATAGTGAAAACAGTTTCATATAGGCTTCTATAAAACAGAATATTTCACTTTAATTTTATTTAGGCTAGATTGTTATTTTATTTAACAAACCAGCACAAACCAGCATCTCATGTCAATCCGTGTTTTGGCGCATATAGTGGACTTGTTTTGAAGCGCTTCACCTCAAATGTGATTCGTTGTTCTTGTTTACAGATAACTGACCAACAAAAGATACATTCAAATTAAAAATTATACCGAAATTCATTTTAAAAGGATATTTTTTCCAAGAAAAATATACTAGTTTTATTTTCGTTTATGCCCCTCCACTACTCAACTATATGGGTGGATAATTTGTTTAGCTTTGAAGAAAATAAGGATTTAATGAATGCTTCACTGTGATTTTATCACAAATCTCAGTTATAAATATGCAAATTTTTTATATGTCATTATTTTAAAGATTATGGGCTCTATTTGAACAATCTAGGTGCAAAGTCTAAAGCGCAGGCTCAAAAGCATTAAGGGGGTGTCCGAATCTACTTTTGCTATTTTTAGGATGGGAAAATACGCTCTGCGCCGTGGTGCATGGTCTAACAGGGTTGAACTTATTCTCTTAATGAGTTATGGGTGTGTTTTGAGAATAAACCAATCAGAGTCTCATCTCCCATTCCCTTTAAGAGTCAGCTGCGTCGCGCCATGGAGCATTTGCTATTAACAAGTCGGACTTTAAAAGTAGAAAAACTGAGCACTTCACTAGTGAGAAAAACGTTAAACAGAGCATCAGCAGCGCAAGGATAAAGAATGAGCCTTTACTTTCTCTTTCTCTCTTTCGTGGATAAGGAAACAGTGTTGTACGCACTCCACTGAAGACATCCATTAGCCTACATAATTCATTTAGTTTGTTAAGCACAAAGATTTGTTTCAAAACTATTTCTAAATTTAGTTCTAATTTCCAGCAAACGAATAAATGAACATTAATATTGAAGTGTGGTCAAACAACTGAGTTATATCCAAACACACACGCAATGCCCCATGTGGTCCCAAACCTGACAGATGGACAAATCTAAGCTTGTTTTTAATAAAACAAATATAAATATGCAAATAATAAATAATACTGCTGATAATAATAACATTATGCAAAAGCAAATTGTCGTGAATAAACTAAAAAAAGCCTCCAGAGATAAAGACGTGGAGGCAGTGGTTCTATATATAGAAAGCAATAATTCTTGTAGCATTTTAATCCTTTAATTCTTTTTCACTTGTAAAGATATTTGTGTATTGCAACAATGTGCCTTAACACACCTCTTTTCTAGACCGGCACACCCATGAGTCCACAAAGTGGCACAAATGGATTTGCAATTTAAATTTGCAGAGAACGAGAAAATTATGGTTGCTCTGATCTGAAAATAGCAACACGTCTAGGCAAACACATCTTGCGCTTTGTTGCGCTGGGTGTATGATAGGGCCCTTAGTCTTGAGCATCTGATTTTTCCTTGTTGCTGCTGATATGCTTTCATTTTCTCCTTCTCACTCGCTCAAGTTCAGGCAAGAGAGTGTTTAATAAGAAACCCATGGCAGAAAAATATACATTTAATTTCAAAGAAAATATCTTAATCTTAAAAAGGAATCATAAGTTTGATCCTATCAATGTCATAACGAATGCCCTTAAATAATGTAGTTATTAGTTGTCAGCAAGCATCAGGGTTTATTGAGATATTGAAATCAGATTTAAAAAACTGAAATTGAGCTAAGAAATATTGTCATAGCAACACGTGTGACTGCTTTGGGAAATAACACTCGTCGCAGACGTCACGGGATGACTGATCGTGAAAAAACGTATAGTCTGGCACATTTGTTACACACAACAAGTCAAGATTTTACAGAGAAAATATCGCATAATCTGACAGAGTGACTTGCGTAACAGACTATAAAAATAACGTGATCTGACTCTTTAGTGTGCTAAGAGGTTTATTATGTTGTGTTTTATTGCAGGTTTATTAATATGTGGTTGCTATATTGGTCTAAGTGATCTTATTACTGTTTTTGAAAAGTTCTCAGAAAAAGTATTAAAGTGTAAAAGTATATTTGTTATGTTGCTAAGTATGTAGTAGGGTCTTTCTAGGTGGTTGATTTGTATACAAATCTATATCTTTACATACATACACATGTATTTAGCTTTTATTATTCACAATAATACCAAGTCCTTACTTCGTCTTCCAGATTAAATGAAATTTCATCATCCATTTCTCTAAAAATAAAAGAAAAAAGCAAAATACCCATTAAAATAAGGCTGCACAATACAAAACCAACATGGTAGTCATTTTTTAAAACATAGTTTAGTCACTTACTGAGTTTCTGACTGTTTCTCAGTGAAGACTCGCAGGACAAAGTCCGCCTCTTTTCCAGGCTCAAAAGTGGAAGGGACGATGAGGTACTCGCCTGGTGGCAGCCTCAGTCGCGTGCTCACCTCTCGCAGATTAATGAAGGTCTCAGAGCGCGCACAGGACGAGTGACGCAAGAAAAAATCCTTCTTGAGGTGAACATTCTGGGAGCCAAGAAACTAAAAACAGGAGAAAAGTAAAGCATTTATTATTATTATTATTATTATTAATATTATTATTACACTCATGTTTTACAATACAGCTAAAAAAAAGATGTAATTTAGAGGTGAAGTGTTGCTGCATCACCAAACAGATTTGAAAAAATAACAGATTAACACTTTATTTTAAAGTGTCCTTGTTACATTTAGCATATACTAAAGTAATTACAATTAATTATGCATAATTACATGCAAATAACCCAAAACCTAACCCCTACCATATTGTAAGTACATGTAATTATCTTATATAATAGCCACAGCCATATTATTTTGCAGCCGAAGACTAGTTATTTTAAGTTAATCACTGAAGCTAAACAGGGCTGAGCCTGATCAGTGCCTGGAAGGGAGACCACATGAGAAAACTAGGTTGCTGTTGGAAGAAAGGCCAGTAGGGGCGCTCAACCTGCAGTCTGTGTGAGTCCTAATGCCCCAGTATATTGAACAGGACACTATAATGTCAGTGAGCACCGTCTTTCAGATGATACGCTAAACCGAGGTGGTCATTTAAATCCCATAGCACTTCTAGTAAAGAGTAGAGATGTAACCCTGGTGTCCATCATGGCCTCCCAATCATCCCCATCCACTGACTCCACTCTATCACTGTCTCTCCACTCCACCTATAGCTGGTGTGTGGTGAGCGCACTGGCACAATTGTCCAGTGGCTGCCGTCGCATCATCCAAATAAATGCTGCACACTGGTGGTGGTGTGGAGAGACCCCCCCCTCGTGATTGTGATGCACTTTTAGCATATGTGCTATATAAATACAGATTACATTACGTAATACTGAGTAATCAAATGAGTAGTTACACTGTAACAAGGACAAGTTTAAATAAAGTGCAACCAATAATGGTTTTCAAAGAGGTTTCCAACACAATTCACTGTAATTGTTCAGTCAAACAGGAAGCCTGGCTTAAAATGTTTACACACATACATCCACATATACACATACACATATATACAATGCACACAGAGAGGAAAGAGTGTGTCTCATACAGGTGGTTTGTCAAGCCCACTCACCTGCATGAAGCACACTCAGAATTGCACAATGTTTTCCCAGAAACGTAAAGTGTTTATAAGGAAGTGTCTTGTGCATATGAAGAGGAACAGAGTCTCTCACATACTTCAGCTTTAGATTCTTACAATAATGAAAGATGCCATACCTCATCTGGGACCTAGAATTGAGAAAAAACAGCAATAAAATAAATGAGACAAAACCATGGTACTTTTAAATGTGTGAGCGTTCTATCTCAGCTTATGTCCTCCAACCTCATATAAGGCGAAGCCGATGGTTTGCATGTCCTGCCCCTGCTTGCGGAAACGCCGTCTGTCCTTCTGCATCAAAGCCACCATAAAGGTGCAGGCCACCTCATTGTCCTCAGGATCATCATCTTCCTCCAGTAGCGTGATCTTATATTGAGGGTTTATCCAGAATGTGTCTGACAAAAAAGATATCAAACTTAGCGTATGTTTACACCTCCTACTAAGACTTGCAATCCATACTCATTCTGAAAACGTACCATTATATACATTTATGGAGAGCACCAAATATGTCCCAGGAGCTATGTTTTTTTGCAGTTTTTGTTTTTCGCGAATCCACCAGAGGTCGCTGTCAACTAACTGACTAAATGACTGACTGACCGTTTGACTGACCCACGATTCTCCTTCCCCAAACCCAACCAATAGTGTTTTCAAAAGCACAGCCCACGTCCCTAAACCCAAATGACAGTTTTAAAAAGCAATCCAGAAAAAGAAAAGCCTTCACCTGATTTTTTCCACGTTTTTAGATTTTACCACTTTCTCAACCTGTTATTTACTTGTTTATTTTATTTTTTGGCTTCTGTTTTTGTCTTACCTGCTTTCTGGAATCGTTCTTTGCCGGACTTGGACCTTTTAAAGACTAAATGCTGTATGTACTAAGTACTGCACGTACTTCAGGCTACATGATTCACGATCTCCAGAAATGTATATAGGACTACGTTTTCAGAATGAGCCTGTGTTGAAGATTTATTTTCGGTAATCCTATCACAAGATGACAGATGACACCGGTTGATTTTTTCTTCTGTCCACTTTCAAGCACTTCACTAGTAATCTGGTCAAATCCATTTTCGACTACCTTTAGAAGTGGTGAAAAGTGGTTGAGCTCTGTGAAACTCGAAAAAATGTTGATTTATTTGTTTGTAACTCAAATAGGTTTCCAACAAATGAAGAGTAAGTAACTTTTAATTTTTGCCAAGTAAAATCCAGTAAAATTTCCTTGGATTCCTTGGCTCTATGGATTGAATGTCACATTTTTTTGTCTGATTTATTATATTATTTGATGACATAATGAGGAAAAAAACACTTATTTTTTCATGCTACTTATTTACCTTTTAATTATATTTTAAAATAAAAATGCAATTTTTACATTTATTTGTTTATAAAATTTGTGTATAAATCTTAATGAATGAGATAAATGTGACAAATAATCTAATACGCAATCAATCAAACTAACATCTGAAACTAAATCTGTTATTTGTTAATTTCTCTGGCCCCTGAGGTAATCCTGGCTGACATGGTGAATAAAATTTGCCGCCTCCAGTCTTCGTCTCTTCTTCTCATGGTGTATTTTGTGATAGGTTGTTTTGGCAAATGTACATCGAATATAGACATGTGAAATCAGAGTGGACTGTGGGTAGTTAAGTAGTTAACAAATGTATGGAATGAAGTTGTTTACTCAGGATTTGGACACCACTACAAAATGGCAGACTTACTGCACTATATAGTGGATCGGGAGTGGTTTGGAACTCAGCTCAGGTATATACAAGACTAGAGATCTGTGCGGGACTGAAATTTTAATCCCGCTTCCACCAGGTTCCACCCGCCCCGTTTTCTACCCGCCCCGATCGTTCCCGCTAAATTTATATCTGGTTTTCAAAATCTCACATTTAAATTGGCTACTACCAAAAGAGAGCAAAAACAGTGTAGGTTGTGCAATGATTGTAGGCTAAATGTCAGTGTTGTTTGCTCCTTTGTGAGGAGACATGAGTGCCATGTGACGTGTGTTGAGGTTTGTGGATACTCCAAAGTCAGATTTACAAACATATCCTCTCAATATATTCGCCAACTACAGATTGTGTTTCATATATAATATCAGCATTATTTCTATAAACGTAGCAGGTACATAGTGGGCCACGGAAGAATGTACAGCGTTTAAGTAGGCCTTCCAAAAACACCCAGCAAGATGTTAGAGAGTCTAGTTGCCTATTACAAGTGACACACAGCACCACAGCGGATGACCCTGCTCTCTCATTCACAAACACACACACAGACACACACACACACACACACACACACACAAGCAGAGCACCACAGCTCTCACATTCACATTTCACATTTAGGTGCTTTATTGGCATGACAAATAACTGTACATTTGTATTGCCAAAGCAGTACAGCGTTGCTCGGTACAAACAAGACTCTCTCTCTCTCTCTCTCTCTCTCTCTCACACACACACACACACACACACACACACACACACAGCACTCTCGAGACTGCTATATTGTTAGACCCTGACTGCTACCGCGTTTTATTTAGAAATTTGCAGACCTCTATACCAGAACTTAGCAGATGAATGATTAAACTGGGACTCACTGGGATTGTTCCTGCAGCCCCCTGCTGTACTTCCTTTCCTCCAGGTGCCGTTAAACTGAATTGTGTTCCAGAAATGTTGAGAATCATCACTCAGAGCATCAGGAGTGAGGTTGCAGATCTCCAGACGAGAAAACTGACGCTTGAACTCCTGAAATGACATCCTGAAGATAACAGAGAACAAATTCAGTCATATCAAAAGATGTACATTGAAAATTACACTTACACAAGAAATATATATATATATATAATTTGGTGTATAATTTCAATTCAATTCAATTTACCTTTATTTGTATAGCGCTTATACAATGTAGATTGTGTCAAAGGTCATAGTAAATTGGAACAGTGTAGTTCAGTTTTTAGTGTTTAAGTTCAGTTCAGTTTAGCTCAGTTCAGTGTGGTTTAAAAATCACTACTGAGAGTCCAAACACTGAAGAGCAAATCCAACGATGTGCAGCTCTACAGATCCCGAACCATGCAAGCCAATGGCGACAGCGGAGAGGGAAAAAAACTTCACTAATTGGCGAAAGTGAAGAAAAAAAACCTTGAGAGAAACCAGACTCAGTTGGGTACGACCATTTTAATTTCTCCGCTGGCCAAACGTCTTACAAGAGAAGAGCTGTTTAATTGCTGATTTTTTGGAACTGATGGAGATTTTTTTTTGTACACTAAAAAAGGATCAATCAGTGGATGAATCTAGACAATCTTTGGGAACAGGGTGACTTGGATGAATCAAAATCCTCACTACTAATCTTTAATGCTCTTCTATGAGGGACAGTAGTCTGATAATTAAACATATGAAGCCCTTCAATTTACTCTACAGTATGAAAAAGCTTTGGAGTAAACTATCGATTCCTGAGATCTGCAAATCAAAGAATAACTATTTGTAATAATTGACTCTCTATGCCACTCGGTCAAGGAGGGCCGGTGTCCTGCAGATTTTAACTTCAACTTGCCTCAACACACCTGCAAGGATGTTTCTAGAAAGCCTAGTAAGAGCTAGATTAGCTAGCCCAGGTGTGTCTGATTGGGGTTGGAACTAAACTTTGCTGAACACCGGCCCTCTATGCTAACAGCTGATTGAGGTAAAGGCGCAAATAATAAATGTTAAGATTAAATTTCTGTGGGTGAGATTTACCAAAACTCGCCATCCTCCATGTGGTTGTTCAGTTCCTCTCTTTCTGATGGATCAATCCCATTCCACTCGGACGAACTGAAATTGCAGTGCAAATGTTATAGTACGATAAGCATGTCTTGCTTGGCATGATTCCTCAAATTCACTCTGAATTCTGAATACTAACTTGTCGCTCCAAGCCCCGGTCCATTCAACTTGCCCCCAAGGGTTTCGGATGCGGATCAACCTCTCTCTGCTGCCACGGAAATTCACCTAAAATTAAAACAGCAACCTTTTACGCAAATAAATAATAAACAACCAAAAAGCTGAAGAATTATTTTAAAGGAGCGATCCTGACCTCTCTGAGAGCTGTGACAGAGTATGCATGGCCCTTCACCAGCTTCTTAAAGGTCACAGCCTCCATGTCAAAGGCACTGGTGATCTATCAAAGACAAACACACTCAAACTGGCCATCCAGAAATGTTGCATTATATCTCCAGTCCTCTAGTGAGGACTGTGAGGACTTACATCAATAGAGCAGCCCAGCAGTGAGCCTCTCTCCAGGGCTTTGGCAATGATGCGGTGCAGGTCTTTGGGAGCGCTACGCAGTTCATACATTTCGGCAACTCCGCCAGTAAAGTCCTCAAAGCCTTCAGTGGTGGAACCTCCGGACAGAGCTTCATATGAGCCATTTAGCCTACAGGCACATAAAAATTATATAATGACTAATGCTGTATCTGAAATAGCATATTTCCATACTATATAGTATGCTAAAAACAGTATGCGAGCCGTGTCTAAACTCATACAGTATAAACAGTATAAACTCATACACTCAACAGTATGCAAAAATACCCGGATGACCTACTACTTTCAGCAAGAATCTGAAGTGTGCATCTGATGGAATAAACTGAATCTGAGAGAATTTATGAATGGCAGTGATGCAACTGTTGGAATATCTTGCCAATTCCACGCGTGTTCAATAAAAAAGGTCAGGAGAGGGTTGTCTTCAATGCCAAAAATATTAGTAATTTATTAGATACAAATGAATAATTCGAAAACAGATTTCTGGGTTACGTTACCCCAATGCAATACAAAAATTACATTCAGGAGGTTCGCAACTGGTTTACATTTCTCTGACTACAGCATATATACACAACTGATATCAACAGGTGGAGTTTTGGTGTAACGTCACTTATCAGTCATTCTGCAGTCCTTTGGCTGTTGCACCCAAACATGCTTCCTCTTTCTGCAACCCTTTTCTACATACCAGACATGAACAGTTAAGTGCATCTTCAATATATTTCACAACTTAGGGTTAGGTTTAGGGTTAGGCAAACATCCAGCTCCTTGTGACATGTCTAGAATTCTTGTTAGACAGAAGTCTGGAGCAAGGCCCCATGCACTATTTTTATTCTTATTTAGCTATTTCCCTCTTGTCAGCAGTTCCTTCTATGAAGTATGCAACACAGTAAAAAAGAAGAAGTATGTTTGGTTAATATATGGTATCATACAAAAGAGGATTTGTTTAATCTGTTGTTAGACAAAAAAAAATTTTGAATAAAAAATAAAGATTAAAAAGTAATAAAAATAAATTCCTTTTCCCTCACATGACGCAACTAACTGGGGTAAGTCACGCGATCGTGACAAAATGGCGGATGTAGTACGTTCAAGGTCCATTCATACAACTCACATTCATACTATTTAGCACATACTTTTCTAACAGTCGTGTAATAAATTCGAATTCAGATATAGTACCTTCTGAGTCGTGGGCAATTTTGGATGCAGCCTATAATTGTCATACAGATAAAGAAGAGAGAAGAAAAAGGCCTTACTTAGCATATGCCTTCTCCAGCAGGGCGCTCCAGAACTCATTTCCCTCTGCTGAGTGAACAAACATCAGCTCTTTATCCTTCACAGGCAAGCGGTCATCGATTACAATGTCTACCCATTCGCCGAACTGCCAGAACTGCACAACATTAGCAAAAATAGTTTATGTTAAGGTTAAATAAATTTAGCTTTTAATATATATATATATATATATATATATATATATATATATATATATATATATATATATATATATATATATATATATATATATATATATATATATATATAAATATATATATATATATATATATATATATATATATATATATATATAAAATAAATTTAAATGAACTTTTCAGGAAAAAACAGTTCTGTGATCAATAGTAAATCTCCTCCAAAGGCCAGAGGGCGCTCTCATGGGGAAACTCTAAATACACCACAAAGAAGAAACCCAGAACATCCCATAGTTATTAAATAAACAGAAGATTTAACGGCTTTTGTTGATTTAACTTGACTAGCAATCACACAAACACAAACCACTGTTATTATCCTTCAATTTCATTATCATTTGATTAACATTACGTATTAATATGTAAATGCCATATTGAATAGCTTGTCAGTGAGCTATGACTAAATGTTGCTTTATCTGAAAGCACATGCTGGAGATTTAATACTGACTACAGAAATGGCTTTACAGACAAATGTGCAAGACAGTCGCCTTCAATAAATCGTGATAGTGATAAAAATAATACTAATATTGAAAAGCTAAATAAATATGTTTTGAGTGTAAGGCCATGTTTGCATAACAACATTGTGCTTCAAACTATCATTTGCAGTTTTGTATTGTATGCAATATTTTAAGCATTGCATACAGATAAACGACACACCAGTAGGTGGCGACTTAAATTCTTTCTACATGTCTGTGTTTTCGGATTTTAAGTAATGGTACATGCCAATGAAATGAACACTTGCTTTGCATGATACCACCTTTAAAAAAAAATCACATTTCTGATGTTTATATAAAGATGATAATGGTTTGATTTTCGATAATGTGCATTTTGAAACACGCTTCAAAAAAGTGTGTTTCAAGCCTCTAACTCATTTTTTTTGTAAATGAACAGCTAAAAAGCATTACAAAATGTACATTTTAAGTTGAATATAAGGATTTGTCGTGCATAAATTATAAGCTGTTGTACTATACATGTTACCTCTATGTACTATGTTTCTGTAAAGTCCCTGGGATGATTTTCACTTGCTCTTATTGCTGATGTTTAATGCCTTGTAACTAAATCAAGGACACCAATGTGACTGGTCACACCAACATGTAAAACGACAAGTGTGAAAGCATTTTATTTAAAAATGTAAAAAAAAAAAAGTTTGGTTTGATGCACCACCTAAAGAACTGGGTAGGGTTGCACCAGTCTTTCTTAAACTGTAACGTAATGTTGACACTAGGGGCTTGATAACTTTGTAACTAAATTTGTTCTTCCTTAGGTTGCACCACATGTTCTTAAGGCAAACCGTAGTTAGTACTGTAGGTCGTAAGTTCAAAGTCATGCGTAGTCGCACTGAATGACGTAATATACAATAAAAAGCATTTAAATGGTTAAACTGCTTTGAAATTCATCAATGAATGCATCTATATATACCTGTCCTATGAAAATAAAAAATTTTAAATTTAGTTTAATCGACTTCAAAATAAAGTAAAGCTCTTTCAACTCTTAACCTACACGTGCACCAAGTCAAGTTCACTATGAGTTTACAGTAATACCATTAACCAAGGCTAAGCTATTAATCAAAATTCAGTTTCGATTTTGGCCTCCATGATTATGAAAAACAATAATCAGGATAAAACAGTTAAATTGCATCACACACCTCTATAAATTTCTTTACATTCATATCTCCTCAAAGCCTGACAGCAGTACAATCATGTAAAATGACTTTTGCAACATGGGACGTGATTGTTATTTTTATTATTAAGTGTTTGCTTTATATTTTAGGAACTTTATTCATGTTTTTAAAAGCGCAAAACAGAATTTGTGCTGTTCAATGGATGTGGTCTAGAGATGTATGCCCCCACCAATTTCAAGAGTGAATCTAAGCGCTTGTGTAAATATTTAGTTGGAATGTAGCATAACGTTTAAATTAAGCTTCGTGGTGCAACACAAAAATATTTAGTATTGTGTAAGTAGTAACTTAGTGTGTCTTTATGTCACAACTAGGCTACATTTTAACTTACGCACTCCTGGTGCAACCGGCCCCTGTTCAACCAATGAGATTGTCAGGTTTGTTTAAACGCCTGGACCTGCTAAAATTACAATAAAACACAACTTGGTGACGCTCAAGCACAAAATGGTGAGCACACACCATCATAATGATGAAAAAGCATTGAGGCAAGATAATGTGGAGCTGTTTTTGTCATCTGTGTCCAGGTCCGGCGCTATGGGGGGGCAAAAGTGGGCATTGCCCCCTCAAAAAGAATTTTTTTCATAAAGAATTGTTCACTCAAAACTGAAAGCTCTTTCTGTCAATAATTACTAACACTCTCATCATTCCAACCTTCAGAACACACATTTAGTTTATAATATGAAATAGCAATTAAATTATGAAAATTGTGAAATTAAAGCAATAGTCGAAAGATCTGGTCCTCGCATCAGGTCAGGATGAGCCCATTTCTAGGCTTTAAAGTGCGCATGTGGCAGCTAGGCGCACTCTAGAAAACTGGACTAGTGTATGACAAGAAGGCGAGCAGCCTAATTCAGTATATGTTTTGGTTAACTAATTCTTTAAATACAACTCTATTGAGCTCTAAAAGGAAAAACGCAGGAGAAATTTGCCGTTAAGTTAATTTTAGCAGACTGCAACTGCTAGTCTTTTTCACATTAGTTTTTCAGTTAGGGGATTGGTAGCCTAGCCTATTAAATGTTTAGTTGGACAGTGCATAGTCCCACAGCAGTCTACACTATAATTAATATTATAATTTATTATATACATTATTATTAATATTATTAAAATGAAACTTTGAAATTGACAAAACGCAGAAACATTTTGAATGTTTGTTTTCATTTTCAAATTGCTAAAGCCAACTTTACAGTTGTGTAAGAAACATCCCGTTATACAGCAGCAGTGTCAAGTTAGGACACTTAAAAATGCCTTTAGAGTTTAAAGATGATCGGCCTGCGAAATCAAGTTTACAGTTAAGCATGAAATAGGTATAGTGCGTAAGTAGATTTGCCGTGGATCAACCTCTCACATGCGCTGCAGAAAAAAAGTAATATAGCCTATTGATTTCCTTGTTATCCATGCCAAAATGTAACCAATTTTGACTGTAATAACTGTGAATTTCTTTTTTTAAGTATCTTTTTTAAAGGTATTTTTCTGGCTACAAGAATGCCTTAAAATGTAACTAAGTAACACATTCAGCTACTATTTTTTTTAATGACATTATTTTGTAACATTTAACTTTTTTCTAACACTGATAGATGATTAGTTGGGTAATAGGCAACGTGAAGCTTACGTGAAATTTATTTACTGGTTATACGAATAGTGGGTTACGTGTGGGCATAGTCTGAAGTCTTTACCTAAAACTTTAAACATTTATACTACTGGAAAAAAAAGTGGAAAGAAATAAGGAGAATAAACTATCATTTAAAGCACCCGTTTGGCGCTGAGCCATTTCTGACTGAATTAATAAACGGTATCGTTGCATTAACCTTCATTGATAAAATTAATAATAGCGAAACTACATATTATTATTATTACTATAAAAAGTATATTACTGCCTTAAGTCAGTAACTTAGGCAGTAATGCAAAGTAATAAATAAGTGAAGTGAATAAATAGCCTAAATGAAAGGAACAAGAGGGACCAAAGTCAGCAGGTGTAGTGCCCCCTATGGGATTAAAATGCCCCTTCAGTTATGACATCCTGGCACCAGGCCTGTCTGTATCTAAACACAAAAAAAACTTTTTGACAAATACGACAGCGACTACAAAAATGTCCACAAGAGGGTGTCGTTATGGAGAAGAATTTCTGTTTTTCATTAAGCATCAGCTAACATCAGGTAGTGATTTTGCACATTACTCTGCTTTGCTCAGCCAAAATTAAATGGGTATGAATGCCCCCCCAAAATTTTTCAATCCTGATGTGCACAAGCCGTTATATATGACAGCTGCTTCATTCTATACACTGGTTATTGATTGGATGGAGCTAGATTTGACAATTTAAAAGTGTGTTTGAAGATGGATGTAAGAAACTAGCTAAATTTAAACTAAATAAAATTTTTTTTTAAGAAATATACATATGAATGAACATGTATAGCATGATTTTATATAATATTTAGACTTACAGTCAATCAGCTGCTCACCTGGAAGTGGAAGATTCCGGCATACTCATTTGTAAAGCTTTGCCCATGTGGTACAACTCTGTGAAGCAGCTTGTCATTTAAAGTCAACGACGCTATGGCAGCCAAAAGCCAACAGTCACCTAAATATACACAATTTAACACAAGAAGCAAGACATTTGTTTACATTGGAAGCATAAGGCACTATTGTTTAAGCTAATTAAACATGCAGAGATTGACTTCCTGAATTAGCTGACACAGTAGCACCTGCTCAACCTGACTATATATGGCCGACCAATGGCAGATGAGAAGTGCCGAAAGCCCAACACAGGTGATATTTTTGATAGCTTTTGACGATACATGACAAAAATGACATACATAGCATCAAGAACTGTGCTTTAAATGTTTTTTATTACATGAATTTCACTAAATTAAAAAATAATTAAGTTTATGAATCTTAAACTGTATAAATAATAACTGTAGTACCTATGATGGCTCTTTAAAATGTAATATTTTACCATGGTAAATATTTGCCTGTACTATAATGACCCATTAGGGGGAGCCCTCCACCCACAGCCATACAGTGGGAGGAGACAGTGTTTGTACACAGAGATAGCAGCACAATGTTCTTCAGTCCTGCACATTTACTTTAGATGAATACTGTTTTATCTCAAACGCCCTTTTCAAAGCTAAACCAATTTAGAGGCTTTAAGCACACCATGAGCTTTAATGTGTTTGCTAACTGTAAGTTAAAATGTATTTCAGTCATGAGCTCCCCCATCGTCCTCCACCCACTGTTTGCTGTTCAAACTTTGTTTGGCAATGAAAAGTGAACACTCTCATGCTCACACACAAACACAAACACCGTGAGCTGTGGACTGCAGCCAGCTATCCCAGAGTTCGCCAGAGCTACACCCATGTCTCTGTGACTCATCACTCAGGCATTGTGTTTAGCCACACACACACACACATACATGCACACACAGATACACTCACTCATCTGGACCCGTAACACACATTTCCTCTCTAAGTCAATAAAAACACAAAGAATTGTGATCATAGTGGTGTAATGAATCAGATTTAGTCTAAGTGGGATTTGTCATCAGTTCATTCATAAAACAAACTCTCAAAAAGCCAAATTATATCATTCAAGCAGTAAGAGTTCCAGTTCTGGCTTCTGATTGGCTGATACAGTGTCTGTAAGTCTATTCAGCCTCCATTATTTCGTTTGTCTGTCTGTCTGTCTGTCTGTCTGTCTGTCTGTCTGTCTGTCTGTCTGTCTGTCTATCTATCTATCTATCTATCTATCTATCTATCTATCTATCTATCTATCTATCTATCTATCTATCTATCTATCTATCTATCTATATCAAACATTTAAAGCCAAAGGATATTCTTGAGAATGTTTTTGGTTGACATTTTATGGCAGTTTGGGTGAAGGTCATAGTTTAAGCTGCAGGATCACCCAAACTGCAGTAATCCACAACTTAAGTCACATTTGTTGCGCCAACGTGTGCAAGCATGTACAAACATACACACCCAGCCGTATACAGTGCATACACACCTAGGGCCCCCTGGCAAATATCTGTACGCGTGGCTCCGCCCACAACGAACTGAGGATTCTCTGACAGCTCCTGCAAACATTATGAAATCAAATACAACAACAGTTGTAACACTTGTCTGAAATACTTGTCTGTGTTTTCATGTAAAATGCTTAGTCACGTGTATTCCTCTTTGAAGATTCACTGGTCAAATTGCTTGTCTGAAGAAATGAAACAATAACATTAATGTTGTTGTGTATATAAAGAAACCGAATAAAGGAAAATTCATTGTTGCCAATCAATCAGAAAGTAATGCAACTGCACACTGCTGAAATTTGTAGCCGGCACCAACTGTTTTTGTTTGTTCCTCAAGTGATAAAAGAGTCTAGCTCATGTAATTTCTCAATCTTGACCCTTTCACTCAATTTCCTGGTCTTTCTTTACTCTTCCAATCAATAAAACTGTCCAAAATTAATACACAAGCCTCCAGTAATTAAAATTAGATGTTTCACCTCGGATCTCATATGTGAAATAAGCTAATAGCTAATGTCATTTTTTGATCCTCTTAACTTACTGTCCTGTACTATCTTTGCTACAACAATCGATTAAGGTGACAAATAGCTATGTATTTGCTATCTATCTAAAAAACCAAGCTATGTTTTTGTAGTTTTGAGCTTTGTTTTATTAGTTTTCATGTGGGAAACGGAAGTTTGACTTTAGATCGAGGGTCACCAATTTTGTCCCTGCAGTGTTTAGCTCCAACATGCCACAACACAGCAGCCAGAAAGTTTCAAGAATACCTAACAAGACCTTGATTAGCTGGTTCAGTTGTGTTTGATTAGGGTTGGAGCTAAACTCTACAGGACACCAGCACTCCAGGAACAAGTTTGGTGACCTCTGGTCTAGATCATGTCATCTTGATTCTGTAATTTAACATACTTTACTATACTAATAACTTACTGGGCTAAAAATTAAACGCTAGACTTATGCGTCACTGCTCAGTGCTCATGAAAGTGTGCAATATACTCACACTGATGAGAAGAAACTGCTGAATGAAGTTATTATTAGGTGCGCACAAAAGTATTCTAGTAGCTTGGTAATATTCTGATTGAACTACTGAAGGCATATTATCTGTTTTGAGGATGTTTTTTGGTACCTTTTAGGACTTTGCACAAGTTACCTTGCTGTCTATGAAGGATAAGGGGGCTCTCAGATTTCATGTAAAATACCTTAATTTTTGCTCCAAAGATGAACGAAAAACTCGGGTGTTTGGAACGACATAAGATTGATAAAATAATAACAGAAAACTTCTGGGTGAAGTAACTTAACTTCTTAATTTCTTCAAGTTTACCTTGTAAGATCTTGATAAGCTGGTTCAGTTGTGTTTGATTAGGGTTGGAGCTAAACTCTGCAGGACACCAGCCCTCCAGGAACAAGTTTGGTGACCTCTGGTCTAGATCATGTCATCTTGATCCTGTAATTTTCCAACTTTACTGGACTAATAAAGTAGGGTGTAAAACTGGGCTAAAAATTAAACACTAGGCTTAAAGTATGCGTCACTGCACAGTGCTCAATTAAGCGTGTGATATACTCACACTGACGAAAAGAAACTGCTAAATAAAGTCATTATTAAGTGCGCATAAAAGTATTCCTGCAGCTTGATAATATTCTGAGTGAGCCACTGAAGGCATATTAACTGTTTTGAGAATGTTTTTATGGATGTTTTATGGACTTTGCACAAATGAGGAATCTTGCTGTCTATGAAGGATGAGGGAGCTCTCAGATGCTATCTAAAAAACCTTAATTTGTGCTCCAAAGATGAATGGTCTTGTATCTCTTAATTTACAATCTTCTCTTAACTGTACCAGTCAAGGAGCCAAGGAGTCAAATTGGGCTAAAACTTAAACATAAGACTTGATTTACTAGTCAGCACTGCTGCACCTTGTTAAATCGGAATCTACCTCATGTAATTTATTGATCTAATTCCTCCTGCTTACTATACTGTCTTTGTTCCCCAATCAGTGTCATAAAATAAATAAAAACAGTTCCTTTAGTGGAGAGATGCCCGCAGGCCAAAGTTGGGCCAAGGTAACCTTTGAATTAGCCCACCATCCCATCTGAGAATGGTTTAGAGATTGCCATTTCAAATTTAATGTGACCTTTTATTTGTAACTTTTATTGTTAAGCTACATAAAAAAGCTGAAATTAAACGTTTCAATTTAAATTGTGTAAATGAATCAGATTTAGTTGAAAATGTACAACACATAGAGGACAATGCAGAGATTTATTATAACTTAGAGTTATAATTAAAACAGTTATACTGCATAGTTAATACAATTCCAATGAATGTTTCCTATTTATTTTTTTATATTATGAAAGGAATTAGGAAATTACCCATGGCAAATGTAATGTACAATAGTTTTGTATATTTATCTTTAGCCCACAGCTACCAATGATATTTAGTTTTTAGCCCTTTACACGAAAAAGTTTGGGCTCTGCTGGTTTAGTGCCTTTACATGTATTACTAACATGCTGTTTATATAAACCATACTATCTAACCCTGCTCCTAGAGGACCACTGTCCTGTAGAGTTTAGCTCAAACTTGTCTGGGAATTTCTAGCATGCCAACAGTAGCATAATCTTGATTAACTGGTTCAGGTGTGTTTAGTTGCTGTTGGCACCTCTAGCAGGACTGTATAAACACCATGGACACTCACAGTTGGCCTTATCCACCTCACGCCACGTGTTTTGGAGGAGTTTGGCGCGAGCTCCTTGAAGCCCAGTGACTGGGGCACTGCAGGAAAGCAAGGGTCCTCAAACAGCCTGCCGCTCTCCAAACACTCCCTTCTCAGCTCCTCATAGTCCTGGTTCAGGAACTTGATGGCCAAGTCATTCGCTCCCATCCCTTCTGCCTGCAGGCGCTCTTTGTAGATGCGCGTCGACACACCTCCAATCGAAAACATACTGTAGCGCACAAGGACGTGGAGCAAAGTTAGAAAATGTTTAATCTAGAGCAAATACCACATTGTTCTAAACCAGAGTTTTACTTTCTTAACATTTCACATAGAAGTAAAAAGAGGCAGGGGGTGACGTGGTGGTGCAGTAGGTAATGCTGTCGCCTCACAGCAAGAAGGTCGCTGGTTCAAGCCTGGGCTGGGTTTGCATTCACGTGGGTTTCCTCCGGGTTCTCCAGTTTCCCCCACAAGGCCAAAGACATGCGGTACAGGTGAATTGGGTAAGCTAAAATTGTCCGTAGTGTATGAGTGTGAATGAGTGTGTATGGATGTTTCCCAGTGATGGGTTGCAGCTAGAAGTGCATCCGCTGCGTAACACACATGCTGGATAAGGTGGCGGTTCATTCCACTGTGGCAACCCGAGATTAATAAAAGGACTAAGCCGAAAAGAAATTGAATGAATGAATAAATAAATAGAGGCTGCACGGTGGTCAGTGGTTAGCACTGTCGCCTCACAGCAAGAAGTTTGCTGGTTCGAGTCCTGGCTGGTCCAGTTGGCATTTCAGTGTGGTTTGCATTAGGGATGCTTCATGACTCGATTAACCTCTCATATGTTTGTTCATGTGTTTACAAACAGAGAGTGACGCACATGCGCTCCTGTATATTATACATAGCCTTCAGCAGCCACAACACATGAGGAGGTAACTGATTTATAATTTTATGTAGCGTATCATTCCGCTGTGGTGACCACTGATAGTAAAATGTATGATTGAATTGTTTTCTGTAAAGCTGCTTCAGGCCATGATATATTCACACCTAAATGGTTATAAGAGACGTGTTTAAGGACTTATATGCAGCATTCCTAATTTATTATCTTAGGTAAAGCGAGATCTTCTCTTAAGATTTTATGTTTAGGGGGAAATGTGCTTAATATAAAGCTTAAAGTATTAGAGTTGGTGCTCGGTATTGGGTGTTCACCGTGATAAGAAATTGGCGACAAAAATCCTGATCGGAGCATCCCTAGTTTGCATGTTCGCCCTGTGTTGGCGAGGGTCCAAAGACATGTGGTACAGGTGAATTGGGTACACTAAATTGTTCATAGTGTATGACTGTGAATGTGAGAGTGTATGTGTGTTTCCCAGTACTGGGTTGTGGCTGGATGAGCATCCGCAGGGTAAAACATGTTTTAGTAGTTAAAAAGAATAGTTGATGGTTCATTCCGCTGTGTCGACCCCGGACTAAGCCGAAGGAACATTTATTAATTCAGATTTGCAACGACATGTCAGAGTAACAAAATGTTCAATTACAGTTTTTTTGTGGGAATCGAAACAGCAACCTTTTCACAAATGAACACTAAAACTAAAGGAGTGTCTAAGAATGGCTGCATATGGCAGCTGGAGACTGCATTGTTGAAAAATACTGGTAAGGTACTCACTGTGTACTTGTTTCCCTCCTTTAACGGTTTATAACTACTTGAGGGTGAGTACATAGAGTAAATTTTCACTATTGGATGAACTATCCCTTTAAGCTTTGAAAGGAACAAAAAATGAACATCATTTATATATCGTTTACTTATCTTTACTTGTTCTAACCCCGTTTGACTTTCTGTCATCCACTGAACACACAAAAACAGATATTTTGACGAAAGCTGAAATGTAACCACTGACTTCCATAGTAATTGTTTACCTACAAATCATTGGTTAGAGGTTTATAGCTTTCTTCAAAATATCTTCTTTAGTGTTCAACAGAATAAAGAAACTATAAAGGTTTAAACAACTTGAGGGTGCGTACATAGTGAGTAAATGTTTTAACATTGGGTGAACTATCCCTTTAAGCTTGCCCTAAGCTGGTCCTGACCAACACTTGACCCACAAAGAACCATCTTAAACCAGCTCATCACAACCAGTAAGACTCAGCTTAAACCAGCAGCCATGTGTCAAAACCTACCTTACCAGCAAATGCAGTTTTTCACCAGGGTGGTTACTAGAAGCTAGCACACAATTAGCATCAATCATTCAGCAGCATGTGTCCACTGTTTAGCCGTTTAGCGTAAAGTGCTGCTACTAAAAAGCTTATGATGCTTTCTTACAACAGCTGCCATTATTATTAGTGCTGTAGCATTCATGCAGCTTTTAGTCCAGCATGCTGAGAGAAATGCCCTCTACAATAGACACACGATTACAGCGCCCTTTTGAGGGTGGAAAGAGGTTTACTAATGACTGGCTAATTTCGTTGTCTTGTAATATGGTTAACCAGTGAGCTCTGCAGCTGCTTAAGAACACAGCCAGACAATGTCGACGTGCATGTGGTGTGATTTAATGGAAAATGGAGGGCAGTTCTCCAAGCGTTGGCAAAAGGAAAACACATATGTGATGATAGCTATGCTTTGCTATGCTATAGCTAAGCCTTGGACATTTAGTTGATTACTTTTTCTAAATGTAGCAACAGAAAGAAAAGATGGTGAATATACCTGAAGTTCCGGGTAAGGCTTTAAGCTTAAGGAGAAAAAAAAATAAAAAATTCAGAAATGTTTTAGTGACAAATCTGTGGTGATTTGCAACCACACGACTTCATATTTATACTGCAAAATGCAATAACACTGAGTACAGAGATGCTAACGGACCATTTCGCGCGATGTAAACAAAAACAATGGTTCCAACACATTTCCTTTTTTACATGTTTAATTTTTAAAGAGACACATATTGATAAATAATGTTATGATAGCTGTTTTAACATTAAGTTATGGTTGAATTGCCTCTTGTTACAGTTATGAAATAGTTTGATAACAAGCAGGAAATGTTCATAGGCCACTGACATGACCACATTGAAATGGTCTATACCATTATACTTCGATATACAGTAGTCAACATTTTAAGTGAACTATCGCCTTTCTTCAGAGTGGTCATAATACAATTGAACACCCATTCTTGTTTTAGGAAAATTTTAATAAACATTTTTTGATTTACTTCAAAATTTGACTACTGTATATGTGCTTTTTTGTTAGCTTTTTTTATTTCTTTTAAACAAGCCAATATTACTATTGTATATATCTCAAAATAATCATTTTCACATGGTAGTATTTTCTTTTTACTGTATCAAAATATATGAACAATAACCCAATCAATACGATACTCTGAAAGAACAGTCAATATTCTTCTTTTTATATTTGGATATTCTCCAAATACCCTACAGAAAACCATTAAGAGACGCATCAAAATAAAAGTTTAACTATGGATTTTTGTCTATAGGTGCATTGAAGCAAATCACACTGTATGTAAACACGTTGCCCACTGTAATGTCAGATGACTTAGTGATGTGAAATCAATAGGCCAGACTGAGCATCAGCACTCTAGTGTTTGTTTTAGACGGTAATGAACACACCCTCAAAAAACAACTGCACATATTCACTCGCCGTTACTTTATATATGTATATGGGTTATTTTTTTATGCTTCAGTGGCGACAAACTTACATGTAAACATTAGGTTGTTATCATTTGGACAAGAATAAATAATTAAACATACAATAAATGTACTCAACATGTGTGAATACGTGTAGATTTATAATTTTGTTTTCTAACATACAATAAAAGGATGTAAATATGATGCACGCCCAAATACTTGAATAATTTATGTGTAATAAGGCTATTATTATTATTTATATTTATTACGATTGATTCACAAACGCCATTTTCTGAAATGAAGTAATGTATTGCAGATAACAAACGTTAGAAAAAAGAAAATAGTTTCGTCACTTGCTAGAAATATAGGGCAGAGGTTTCACACTTTGACACAGAATAGACTGATATCTCGTACAAATACCCTGGAAAAGTTAAGTTAACTTACCACTGTTACGTTGTCTCTACTGTTATCAACCAAGACGACGCGTTTTAAAATAACGGAATAGAGAATGATGTTCGGCTCAGTGCAGATGATACAGGACAATCAGGGTACCGCAGTGCACTACCACGCCCATGAAGGAGGGATTTACGAATGATTGACAGCTGAGAAGTCGAATGAAAAGCGTCTATCCGCGGAGTGTCAAAGCCTTAAAGGCAACGGAAGTGTCTCTTTTGTATGTTTTGTAATTCCAGTCATACACACAAAAACAAATCCATAAAGTTTCAGAAGTGTTTAATAATATCTTTTGGAGGAGAAGATATGGTAAGAAAACACACACACTTTTTATTACACAGTGGTTAAGATTCTCCTGGTTCAGCAATGCTTGCAGTTGTAAACACAAATAGTGTGGCAATGACGACACAAAAAAACATCATGCAGCATTTTAAAGTAAGACTGGTCGAAAGTGCAATAGAGAGTTTTAAAAATAAAGGTAAATTCATATCTTTGAAAATGTAACACATTTAACTCTGTCTTGAGCGCTGTGCTTTGGAGGCGAGTCGTCTTATATCATGGTAAGGTTCAGCCACTAAAAGGGCAAAGAAAGTGTGTTAGAATATACAGTGCTCAGCATATATAAGTACACCCCTCACAAATCTATCTTTTAAATTTATATTTTTAATATGAAGCTATACAATATTATATTTGTGCATATACATTAGATTAATTAGTACTAAAGCCAAATCTGGAGCTTATCTAACAAAATAACTTATGATAACGGTCCAAAAAGTAGTACAATCAAATGTATAAGTTATAGACAAATATTAAATACAAAAAAAAGGAAATATTAAGAAAAGCAAAAAAAAAAAAAATAAAAAATAAAATTGTAGGTTGTAATTTATTTTGCAATATTTTTGCTTGATTTTAATTGTATTATCTTCAATTTCTGAATATATTTGGTGACTAAAATATTATTTTAATAAATATATCTGTTTAATAAATCTGTTTTGTTTAAATACACCAAAAAGCATTGCCTATATTCACTGAGAAATGGATACAAATATTAATTTTCAAAATAGGGTGTACTCAATTCTGCTGAGCGCTGTATTATTAACTTGATTACGATTATTGCTATTATCTAAATGTTTTAAATGTAAAGGGCTTTAAGTATGACAAACCTGATTAAAGTCCAGCTCAATGAAGCCACTTTTGTGAGGATCCAACCTTTTGAATGTCCCTGGAAATGAGATAATAATAATCAGAGAAGACAGTGATGTATAAACACTGGGTCACCATGTCCGCTATAAACAAGGTTACCAGGTACAAGTAATTTTTCCAGCAAAACTTCAAAAACGACTCTTGCGCCAAGCTGAAACTAGCAAACAACTATTCCATCGCGCCTTGCGCCGCATTGCGCCGGGTGCCCTAAGTCTTGAAGGCTGCTTTATTATATGCCTCCGATATGAGATGCAGATTCAGAATAACCACATTAGGTGGTTTTTAATTGGCAAATAATATAAATATTACAAACATAAACATTAGCTGAGCAGCATAAATTATAACACCAATCCTAACAACACGCATTGAGACAAGATTCCAGTGACAAGCAATTTGACTCTCTGTACAAAACGCCACACGACAGAAACATTTAAAGGGTCACGAAACACCAAAACGCATGTTTGAGATGTTTACAGTCATATATGTGTCCCACGCTGCTAAAAACACTATTAGGTCACACATATTTCACAAAAAAAGTGAAAAACAGTTGTTCTTGCGTTATTTCGAGCAATTTTGTTCTTCCGGTTAGAAAAGATCTTTTGAAGCTACGTCACGGCGATTAGATCCTTGTGTGTATTCCAGCGTGTAGACTGGATGTCTGTACCGGCAGGTACAACGTGACGTTTTTCATCATTAATTCATGAGAAAGACCTCCAAGTCTTTCCAGACCGCCAATCAGCACGCTCTAATGTGTGTGAGGTGCAACTTCAGTAATATGCATGATATCTTTGAAGACGGTTTTTACATGTTACAGTGTTCAGACGGCAGAGAGACATCACATTGTGTTGCCAAAACAAGTGGAAGAAGAAGAATCGATTGGAGACATGGGTCGTCAGTGTTGCATTTATAAATGTGCTGCAACAAGGGTTTTGTTTTCAATCACCCGCTATGAGAGCGCAGCTGGACTCACGTGTGGATTACAGTGCATGCGACAGAAATATGTTTGTAAAGAACATTTTAACCCTTGAGCTTTTTGTATTTGGAAATGGTGAAATCCGGATTTGCCACTTGGTGGTGATTGTCAGTTGATTGTTGATTGTCCTGTCTCTACAGATCTGGTAAGTGTGTGATCGGTGTTCTTTGTTTATGTGTATTTAGATGGCAAAGTTAGTTAGTATCGTCTGCATTACTCTTTCAGTTTTTAAAGACATACCTTAATCAAAATGATTTAGTTACCAAGTTTACAGTACATAAATAACACTACAATATTATGGGCTGAAAGATGCGCTGTAAATGCTGCTCTCCGAATGTAAACATCTTAATCAAACAATTACTGTCGTGTAGGATTTTCGCCACATTTTGTGACAGGATAATCTATACACGGCTTTCTGATGCGACCTACCGAGTGTATTTAAGTTACCGAGAAATGCAGAGTTTTTTTTTCTCCCATTCCCAGTGCAGTATCAAACATTCCAATAAAACTACTCTTCCAGCAGTTCCTCGCATCCAATATCTCAATTGTCATGGGGGGCATGCATGAAATGTTCCTAAATGAAAGTGAAAGTGCCAAACTGCAGTTAAAGTCGACAAACTAAGAATTTGGCAAATAATCTGATTACTGATGTCCATGTAAACATAGTCACTGTCTTTCTCCGCTGCCTCTATGTGTCGTTTTGCCTCTGTGAAAATCAGCATGTGCTCGAACCGAAAACTCCCATTTTTGTGCAAACCCTTCTCTCTTTCGCCACTTGACACTCCCACCTAAACAGAGCTGGACTCCCCCACTTTCCTGGCTTTTTTCAAACTAGAGGTGTGGAAACACCCTGCTGAGACTTTTAAATACATCCTACAACCCTCTGCAACACTGACTATAAGTGATGCTAACAGAATCCACAAACAATTTTCTATGCTGATTTCAGTGCCAAATCCTAAATGTTTGCTCTAAAATAAAGAGCGAAGAGACTTACTGAACATCATTTCAAGACGCATCAGGCAGGACACGAAGTTGTCAAAGAGGAGAGTCATGTCTGTCTCAGCATAACGTGCAACCATCAGCTGAAATAAAGTGTTATTAAGACAGAAACCTGAGAGAGAAAAGAGAACAGATGTCTTGAATGTTAAATATATCACCAAAATCAGATTTTACATGTAGATGTGCAACTTTGATGCGACTCACCAGCCTCTTTCAGTGCCAAACGCAGCTCCGGAGTGCTTATGGTTCCTGAGCTATCCAAGTCATTATGCTTATAAATTTCCTTGGGTGAATAAAATATTATGTTACACACTGTTAAAAATAACAAATGCTAATTAAGTTAAACACTTCAGCTGATCTCTTACAAGGTATCTCTGCACTTTCTTCCACAGAGTAGCAAACTCTCCCAGCCCCAGTTTTCCATTCCCACTGTCCTGAGATCAGTTAAGGGAAGCTGACAATACAACAACACATCAAATACTTGCAATTCCTGACTCAAGTGCTTACATCAAGTTAATGCAAACACAATAAATTCAGCTGCAGCTGAGAACAAGGATACATCCATGAGGTTCACCATGACACGACACGTATCCAAAGTGAAGGCACTCGACTTTATGTCAGTGCCTGTTGAACAACACATAAAATAGTTCCTTAGACTGATCCATCAGATCTTGAGTGAGAACTCAATGATGCAGAAGAACTTACGTTTCGCGATAATTTTGTTTAAGATGGTCATCAGCTCCAGAGGTGAGATTTCCATGTCCTAGAGAGAGGTACAGTATGCTTAGGTTGATCTGGCTTTTAGAAAATAAACATTGGCACTGTGGAATAAATGGTCTTCACTTACAGGTCCGGCAAGTTTTACGAACATCCCCCTGAACTTTGAATCAACTTGATCGTCTGAGACAGTCTCCTGAAAACAAAACGAGGTACAGTATGAAGGAATGGTCCTCGTTTAAAACAGTTTAATAAGATATATTATTATTATTATTGCTGATGTTCTATAATAAGAGGCAATTGAATCATTCTTTCATTAATTTTCCTTCGGCTTAGTCCCTTATTTATCAGGGGTCGCCACAGCGGAATGAACTGCCAACTATTTCGGCATATTTTTATGCAGTGGATGCCCTTACAGCCACAAACACAGTACTGGGAAACACTCATACACACTCATTCGCACACACACTCATACACTACAGACAATTTAGCTTACCCAATTCACCTATAGCGCATGTGTTTGGACTGTGGGGGAAACCGGAGCACCTGGAGGAAACCCACACGAACATGGGGAGACCATGCAAACTCCACACAGAAATGATAACTGGCCCAGCCAGGACTCGAACCAGCGACCTTCTTGCTTTGAGGTGACTGCTAACCACTGAGCCACCATGCCGCCTACATTTTTAATGTGATATATAAATTCTTGGTTTATTCACAATTGTTTAATGTGATATTGCAGTTTTCTGCGCTACATTTTTATTTATTTGCCAATGTTTCAAATGATATCGCAATTGTCCACAGTTTTATTCACTAACGTTTAATGTGCAGATGTTTTCTACATCATCGTGCTATATTCATAAATGTTTTGTGCAATTATACAGTTTTCCACATGTTAGTGCTTTATTCACAATAGTTTTACATATGCAATATTGTGGTTTTCTATATGGGAATGCTTTATTATAAGTTTAAAAAGTAAATTTTTACATATGTGCAATTGTTTTCTTTGATTTAGAAATTTTCACATTCTCTGCCTTTATTTACAATTGTTTTAATGTTTTTAATATGCAAATGTTTTATGATGTATTGCGATTTTTCACTAGTCATGGGAAGTTTGGATCATTTTATTGACTCTGACCTTTGAGTCTCGTTCATTGAGATGAACAAATCTTTTTGCGAGTCATTTCGTTCCTTTCGTTAAATTTGCCAAAATATTATTAAATTGAGTTGCTTCCAAAGTTATCTACAACTAGCCCAAACGTTGAGCACACTACACACAAATCATAACTAGAATGCTATAAAAAAGAGAAAATAATCATTTATGGTTTTGTCTATGATTATGTCAGTTCACCTCCTCTGACAGGTTTTCAAAATTGAGTAGTTTGTTCACGTCACACTGACAGTTCCACATAAGCTTAACCAAAGCACAGAGTCTGAGCCGAAAGGAGCCATGATTAGTTCATCTTTCAAGTCTTCTGGTTTTTGAGTCGTTCGTTCATCACGTGACAGCATGTAAAGAGAGATGACTCAAACCCAAGGACTCAAGAAATGAACGGATCAAATCTTTTTCTGGCTCTAAATCCATATGATTGGTCTCTATTTTTCACGCGATGTATGAAGGTCACCACAGCGAAATAAACCACCAACTTATCCAGCATATGTGTTACGCAGCAGATGCCTTTCCAGCTGCAACCCATCACTGGGAAACACCCATACACATTTGCATTCACACACATACTCTACGGCCAATTTAGCTTATTCAATTCACCTATGTCTTTAGACTGTGGGGGAAACCGGTGCACACAGAGGAAGCCCACGCGAACACGGGGAGAACATGCGAACTCCACACAGAAATGCCAACTGACCCAGCCGGGACTCAAACCAGTGACCTTCTTGCTGTGAGGCGATTGTGCTACCCACTGTGCCACCGTGATGCCTTGTCATTAACATGCATGTGCATTATCTCGCTCTTAAATGCTGCAAGCTTTAACTTGTCTATACCTTGGCAAATGACCATGGAATAAGCAGAATAATCAGCGGGTTGCCATTCGTTAAGGATTTTAAATGCATTCCTGATGCATTGGGTGTCTCCTGGCCTCCATTTCATGCATTTATAATACTTTAATGCACAGTAATTAGTTGATTATATGTTACATGTTTAATTTGATATTCAAAGTTTGTACATGACAATGCTTTTTACAGCTTTTAATGCAACACTCCAATGTTCTGTTGTTGTTGTTGAATGCAGAACTTTGGATGGTCTTTTAACAGCTTTTAAGTCTAGTAAGATACTTACATCAGGTAATTCAGCATCCACAGGGTCATCGCAATGTCTAGTAAGAAACATCAAATCATCCAGTCAAAAAAAATTGAATTAATATTTAAAATATGACATTTAGTCAGGAACACAAATGTGGTACGTTACTGTGTTTCGCTTTTGCTTTCAGAGAAGACGCGCAGGCAGAAGTCTCCGTCCTTGTTGGCTTCGAAGGTGGATGGTACGATGAGGTACTCTCCAGGAGGCAGATGGAAGCGCGTGCAGACCTCCCTCAGGTTAATGAAAGTCTCCGAGCGAGCTTTCTGTGCGTGTGTCAGGAAGAAGTTCTTATCCAGGTGCACTTCCCGCTTACCGTGAAACTGATGGAGACAATCGTCAGTCAGCAAGCCAGAAACATTCAAAACATTTATTATCCACCTTTTCCAGCATGTGACAAATTATGGGTTTGGGGAACTTCCATTTAAAAAAACAAAACAAATCACTTTAAATAGTAAGGTTGTGATACAATCAATGTGAGATGTATGTTTGACTTTGTGCTTCATTTTTATTTGTCATAAAAACCATGTTACGGTTCGTATTTTAACTTGTGTGTAAGTTATTGGGGTCTATTTTAACGATCTAGGTGCAAAGTCTAAAGCGCATGTCGCAAAAGCTTTAAGGGCGTGTCCGAATCTACTTTTGCTATTTTAAGGACCTAAAAAACACTCTGCACCCTGGTGCATGGTATAACAGGGTTGTGTTTATTCTCTCAATGAGTTATGAGTGTATTGTGAGCTTAACGTGCATTGAACCAATCAGAGTCTCATCTCCCATTCCCTTTAAGAGTCAGTTGCGTCGCGCCATCGCGCATTTGCTATTTACATGGCGAACTTTGTAAGTGGAAAAACTGAACACATCACTAGCGAGAAAACAGTTAAACAGACCGTCTGCAGCATGAGGATAAAGAACGAGCCTCCTCCATTCGGCCTCTTTACTTTCTCTTTCTTTTTACTTTTACTGTACTTTACTCCTTTACTTTTGTGGAGAATGAAATGGTGCACTCCACTGAAGACATCCATTAGCCTACATATTTATTTTTATTTAAGTGCAAAGATTTGTTTCAAAACTATTTCTAAATTCAGTTTTAATTTCCAGCAAATAAATAAATGAACAATAATAACGAAGTGTGGTCAAAAAACTGAGTTATATCCAAACACATGTCCTATTCTTATGCCCCAGTGAACAAATCTATATTTTATATTTTTATAACTTGTTTTAATTAAAGCAAATTTATGCATACAATAAATAATACTCATAATAATAATAATAACTTTATTCAAAGGCAAATTGTCATAAAGAAACTGAAAAAAGTGTTTTTTTATATTTATGTAGAAACTAATAACATTTGTAACATTTTAATCCTTCATATGTAAAGATATTTGTGTATTGCTGTACACCCTGTGTGTATTAAGCAATGTGTAAGCGTTTAGACCCGCACAGGTGCATAATTAACACACTCTACGCTGGACTTTAGACCAACTTTCAGTTGATAAATGGTGCGGTCTATTTTTGTTCCTCAAAATAGCAACGTGCCAACAATGCTCCTTCACACACCTCCTTTATAGACCAGCACACCCATGAGTCCACAAAGTGGCACAAATGGATTTGCTATTTAAACAACGTGGTGGAAACACATGAAAATTACTGTTGCGCTAGTCTGAAAATAGCAACAAATCACGCCAAACATGTCTTGCACCTTATTGTGCCGGGTGGATGATAGAGCCCATTGACTCTTTTAAAGCACAAAAATACTATAGTATGTCTAAACATGCTAAGTGAACATACTTGTTTATCTAAAAGACATGCTACAGTCAATTTTCTCCTTTGAAATTGTGTGTTGTCTCGGAATCTCTTTGTTTTGGCCTCTATACCAGTTTACCCAGTTATATTTCAGCACCCCTAGTTACCTTGGTGAAAAACAATCAACATAATGCAGATGGGTCCAAAAATGCAACCTCCAGAGGACATTAGCAACCTCTTTAGAGTTATAAAAATCCACATGAGTGGTTTTTAATTAGCAAATAATATGGATATTACAAACGTAAACATTAACTGAGCAATGTGGAGCAGCGCGTCCCTTCCTGTAATGTACTTGTGGGACGTTTTTCACCTCATGCTAATAAGCTTGTGTGGTAGATGCGACTGAGGTGAATGTTTTACTGATTGTCTACATGGAAGTTGCTCTCATAATTCACAGCATCATGGTGTGTGGGAAAAGTGAAAGGTTAGCCAAGAGAAAGTTCTAAGTAGTTTAATGCTTACCTCCCGGGGGAGCTGTGGATGTAAACAGAAAAAACATTATATTTAATGTTATTCTAATGTAATCTGGTAATTCTTTAGAAGCAATTATGTTCATTTCCTCATCATCATCCTCTTTTAGATGTCTCCACCCACCTCATAAATAGCAAAGCCGATAGTGTTCATATCTTCTCCCATTTTCCTCATGCGCCGGCGGTTCTTCTGAATTAGACCCACCACAAAACTGCAGCCCTTCTCCTTATCTTCAACATTTTCTTCATCCAGCTTCACCACAAATTGTGGATTCATCCAAAACGTGTCTGTAGAGCAATAAATGAGGCTGTCAGCAATTTTACATTTACATTCAATCATTTAGCAGACGCTTTTGTCCAAAGCGACTAACAATTAAGGGGTGATTCTACAAGAGGCAATACACACAAGAAGTGCTAATTATACAAAGGAACTGTTTGTGCTCAAAGAATTTATGTAAGAGTAAGGAGAGGGAAGGGTTTTTTTTATTTTTCAAAAAGAGAAAGAAAGAGTGTTTCTACAGGTGGTTTGTCAAGCCCACTCACCTGTGTGAGGCACACTCAGAATTAATAATGTTTTGGGGTTGGCATGTGGTGAGGTGGGGGATATTAGAGGGGGTCTTGGGTTTGTAGTTGTCATTTGAATGATACCAGTGAAACCGAAATCTGTCCACATGTACACAAAAATGATTCCGGGGCCATGTTCACCGAACTTTTTAGGGCTAGAAGTGGCTCCTTATTAATTTTATGCCAACATTTTTGTTAATTTATTAACTTTTTTCCTTTTATTTTGAAAGGACAGTAAGCAGACAAGAATAGAAGTTGGAGAGAAAGAGGGGGGTCAGGATCAGGAAAGGTCCATGAATCGTGACTGAACTCGGGACATCAGAACATGTGCAGTTCCGCTATGTGTCGACGCTCTAACATAGGCTATTGGTGCTAACTATTTATTGTTGCTTTATTTTAAGGAAACATTGTTCTTTACAATGTTCCTATTAATAAATCTCTGACAGAGGCCCTGCCGCTATCAGCCAATCACTGTGTGCATTGAAAATAAGCTGACATCATCTATAATAACAATGTCAACCCCACCCCAGAGCCATAGAGAGAGAGTTGTGACAACAGAAGTACAAAATGTTTGATTGTCACGTTATTCATGTGGACTCAAATAGTTCCAGGAAGTGCTTCGCGGTTAATTCAAATAATGTTAAGATTGCATTATAACCAGAGCTTGACGTTGACACCCGCCAACCCACCAAATATGGGTGGATTTCAGTTTTGGGTTAGACAGCCGCTCCCACTAGCCACTTTGGCTGGTTGAAAATAATTTTTAAATTGTAGTTTTCTTAAAAGAAGGGTTCGACAATAAGGATGGCCCAATATTCGTGCAAATGTGATTTTAGAATTGAGAAGCAGCACGACTGACAAAACGTATTGTGTTTGCGTAAGCAAAAGAAAGCAGGTGAATACCGAATGAGAGGATGATCACTTAGATGCATAGGTGATGTGATGCGTGCAACTGTTACATAATCGTGCACCCACAGTCCTGCTGCTTACAAGAGCTCAAGATTTACAAAATATATATATAAAGTTGAAATCATAATTATTAGCTCCCCCTGTTTATTTTTTTCCCCAATTTCCATTTAATGGAGAGATTTTTTCAACACATTTCTAAACATAATAGTTTTAATAACTCATTTCTAATAACTGATTTCTTTTATCTTTGCCATGATGACAGTAAATAATATTTGACTAGATATTTTTATAAGACACTTCTATACAGCTTAAAGTGACATTTAAAAGCTTATCTAGGTTAATTAGGTTAATTAGGCAGGTTAGGGTAATTAGGCAAGTTATTGTATAACGATGGTTTGTTCTGTAGACTATCGAAAAAATATAGCTTAAAGGGGCTAATAATATTGACCTTAAAATGTTTTTCAAAAAAATTTGATTTTATTCTAGCCGAAATAAAACAAATAAGACTTTCTCCGGAAGATACAATATTATCAGACATACTGTGAACATTTCCTTGCTCTGTTAAACATCATTTGGGAAATATTTAAAAAAGAAAAAAAATTCAAAGGGGGGCTAATAATTCTGACTTCAACTGTATATATCCTTTTGTAAGCACCAGTGGTCGCTGCTTTCGCTTTAATTATTCTTTGAACAGATTATTAACAGGCCCAACATTAACCATGTGTGCCTGATCATTCTTTCAATATCACACACTGTATGTTTTTTTCACCTGCTTTCTTTTGCTTAGTTATTTTTGCTAATATAGTTTTATTATCTTTTTACAATAGCGTTGCTTTAATATGAGATTGATTCCCCATTTACGTGTAGTTATATGGTGATCTGGGACCTTCAGCCAGGACAGACAACTGTGCATATTTTAGATACATGACAATAGCTCTTTTTTAAATGTCAATTTTTTTAAAGAAGTTTTGTTGAATTAAAAAGGGCTTTTCAATACATTTAACAAGTTTCCTAAACTCTTAACACGGTTATCACAACATCCGTCTTTTTAGGCAATACAATTAACAGATTTCTTGTTGTTTTGACACAAAATTTATACAGTTAACATAAATTTCAAATGCTTGAACTTCTTTTACACACAAACTCAACCAAGACCAAAACAATGTAATTTCAAAGTCAAATTTACAAATGCTTTCACACGGTATGTCAGAACAGATAACATCATGTCCTAAACAGAACTTCTATAGGCTAAAGTCAAAGTTAGCAGTTGTTCATATTGTCAATTGAAACACAAATATATTCCCTGTATTTTATTCCATTGCCAATGAGAAACGGCTTATTGCAGTAATGTAAATACATAAATCACAGCAGATTCTCATCTAGGAACTACACTCATGATCATATGTATTATCTAAAAGAGGACTCTTTGAGCTGATCTTGTGTGGAAAAGGAACAACAAGAGAACTCTTCCCACGCCTAGAGAAGATATCAGGTGTGATGTGGATGAGAACATGCAGAGCAAATGCTTTGTTTTTTATTATAATTGTGGTGCTTTTTCTGTTTGTATATCTTGCAGTGATGTCCTTTTGCAAATAGAGTCTGTACTGCAGCAATTCTGTGTCTGTATTTTTTTTTTTTTACAGAAACTGTACATTTTATAAAGCTACTCTGAGGTGGTCGTTAATTTTTGTATTGAATTTCTGCAGCAAAATAAACAAAATGCATGCATTTACTAAACCCAACAAAACAAAATTGTAGAGAGGCTTCAAATATAAGGGCAGAGCTGACACATAAAATAATGCAGTTTCTGTTATGTCAGCTGAGGATGGTGTTTGTTGTTTTTTTGTCAATGTGTTATGATTAACTAAATGTTCCTGTTGGAAGAGAACATGTGTTAGTGTTTTGAAGAATTATTTGATTTTAAATAATGTTTGCAGTGTTTTGTTAGACATGGTGTATTGTGTTTATTTAGTTTATTATTGTATTTTGAATATTAGTTTTTGGGGTTTAGTTTACAATGTGTGATTTTGAGCATGGAATTAACCGTTTTGCCCATTGTGTGTTTCAGGAGTGTTGGTGCGTTAAGAGTTTAGGCAACATGTTAAATGTATTGAAAAACCTTTCACAGTGATTGTAAACAACTGTAAAATTTGTGGCTAAGAAATATTTATTGAATTATTTTTTGGTGTGGTTAGAGATACATTTGGTAAATCCTTAATTTTGAGCCTAATTGCAATGTGACAGCCCATTTGCTCATGCACATTGAGCAAGCTTATACACAACACATACAAAAAGTGAAATGAATGAGGCATGTGGACACAACACAACATCTAAATCAAGCAATTTTAGCATGTCAAAGTCAAATTTATGCATGTAAAATATATTTTCCCAACAACAAAATTGTGGCTAGTGAAAATGCTGAGTGGCTAATAATTTTGGAAATCTACTAGCCACAGTGGCTGTTGATCAAAAAAGTTGCATTCAAAAATGTCAAGCCCTGGTTATAACCAGTGGCGGTGCTAGCTTGAATGGCACCCTGAGCGAACCACCCCATATATGCCCCCCCATCTCCCTCCTCCCTTAAGCTTATAAATAGTTGGTTTATAGGAGTGCAGTTCTAGTATGATTCTAGAAGGTTACATCTAGTTAATATAGAAAAGGACCATTAAACATGTACATTCTAAAAAATGTTTGTTATTTTACCCTAACTTTGGGGTAAATTATGGACAAGACCAGAATTGGAATTATTAAACATGTATATATTTATTATAAATATAATAATAATATTTATTATTATTATTATTATTCTACAATTATTATTATAAATAAATAACAGAAATCAATCCTAAATGTAACTGGAACACAATTAATTTTGACAATTCTATAAAATACAAAAAATATACATGTTTTATGGAATTATCTGTTCATAGACTTGACTCAAGGCCGAGAATTAATGTTATGAAAATGTACCTCCGTGCCTAATTATCCACCTTTTCTGCTTCTATAGGCATGCTTAGTCAAAACAAGATCATCATCATATTATATCAACTAGCAAAACTCACTGCGAGCTGACACCTGGTGTCATAAGTAACATAAAAGGCTGTTACTCTGGTTTAAGAGCACTCGGGCGGTGCGTATTTTAACGTGGTGCCTGTAAACAACCGGGATTCAGACCAGGAGGCGTGTGGAAATGGTTCTCTGTGCGCATATATCATTTTGCTTTGATCAGCTTTGTTTCAGTTGCACATAGAGAAAACAAACTTGTGCGTGCAAAAGACGCCAAATGTAAATGGCCACTAAAGTCTGTATTCTGGCATTACCACTCTTGGGATTAATACACTTGCATAAAGTAAAACATATCTCAAAGCTTACTGGGCGACATATGATTTTTACCAGGGCACGTTTTTGTTTTTGTTTTGCACCGGCTTCATGAGCCGCCATTGATTTTGAATACATGTTCTATTGTAGTAAATTGAGTTGTCGCAACTCTCTCTCTCTCTCTATTGGCCTGTTTCCACTGAGTGGTACGGTACGGTACGTAACAGTTCGGTGCGCTTTTATGGTCGTTTCCACTGTCAAAAAGTGTACAGAACCAAACCCCACTGGTTTTCGGCACCCTTTTGAAATGGTACCAAACACAAAAGGTGGAGCGACACGTGCAGCTGAACGCTAATTGGTTACAGAGATACGTCATGATCACGTGGAGCTAGCCAGAATGAAAACCAAGGAACCGCCATGTTTTAAATACACAGCCGAGACATTACATCGTACTACTATATGCATATAATAACGAGCCATGGATGACCCGAGCTCAAACAAACCTTGTCGTTGTCTTAATGTACAGCCACAAAGCCGAGAAGAACAAAATCTGCCGTGTCCTGTTGTTGTTTTACAAGGCCGTCTAAAAGTGCGAGCAGTTTTCGCTTTCTCGAACTTCTTGAGCTGATGATAATAACGTATGTGTGATTATTGAAGTGTCTTCGATGTCTGATCCTTTCAGAAAAGAAAAGGACAAACGCGAGAGTGAAGCATGAAAAAAAGGAGAAGCCTGACAAAACACAGGAGCAAATTGTTTCAGCAACCTGAATCGTGAACAAACTGCCATGTTTATCATCGCCTTTTGGACTATTATGAACTCTGAATGACAGAATAACTCTCTAACAGGAGGTTACATGTGCTGCTGAAGATTACAGATACAGATGAGAGGTTTGCACTGACTAGGCTATATGTTACGTGTTGTTTCTGAACACCAATAAGGACTAAATGTATGCTGTGTGTAGTTCTTCTGTAGTTGGTAACATAACGGAGACTGTAAGGGGCTGTATGTGTTCATGTATGTTCATTTATTTATTTATTTATTTTATATAATTACAGACGTTACAGTAGACTATTTTGCACTGTCATTGATCTGCAGTTATAATCAAATCTTGTTCATAGAAAGGTTCGTAATGAACATTTCTACACAAGTATTTTTGTGTGTAAAGCATCTGTTTTGTAAGAAGAGCTTTTCATATGATATGTGAACAACCCGTACAGCTTTACTGTAGACATTTATTCGAGTGAAAATGACGTTGACTGAAACTCTCTGTCCTACACCACGCCCACCAAAAGGGTACCCTTGGTCGGGGAATCGCAAGCCTGATAAAGCCGTACCGTACCGTACCAGTCAGTGGAAACGGGCCATATGGCTCTGCCCCACCCATAATCCTATTGTAAGTGTGTTTCAGCAGTTTTGTGAAGATGTTTTAAGAGAAACGTCTGCTCTTCAGTGTTTGGATTTCCAGCAGTAAAAACTAAACTGAACTTCAACTCTGAAAACTGGACTGACGCAGTTTCAATTTACTAGAACTTCTATGTTAAGCTGCTTTGACATAATCTACAATGTAAAAGTGTTATAGAAATAAAGATGAACTGAATTAGTAGTAAGATCAAATGTTTTGTCCCTGATCCACAAATCTTGGTGGGGTGTTTATGCTTTTTATGGCTCACATGCGTTGTTTCTGCAGCCCCCAGCAGTGGAGCCTTTCCTCCATGTGCCGTCATGGTTTGCCACGGCCCAATGTTTTACTGACTCATCTGTGATGGCATCCGGCGTCAGAGTGCATATCTCTATACGAGAGTAATTGGTGAGGAATTCTGAGAATGCCATCCTGTACAAAGGGAAAAACATACATGCAATGTAAACTTTATAGAAGCATTGGCATCTAGATTGCAATTGTATATAAGCATCAATATTAAATATGGATAACAAGTTTATAAGCGCACCAGAATTCACCATCCTCAGCGCTGGCGTCTGGACGCTCTGATGCCGCAACACTGTTCCATTCAGACGAACTATAGGGGAGATGGAAAACACTATTCAGATAACCAGTCCAGTGTTTGAATGGTGACCCTATCATCATCTCAAGTTCAAGACAAGTCCATTAAATCTATTAATTCTATAAAACTGTAAGTCTGATACAGTCAAGTTTTTATACACTTTATGCTCTAACAAATATTGTGTCATTGTTTGTCAACCTCTCAGGTGTCATGCCAAGGAATGTCAAGATTGCCATGACCGCCCAAAAAACAAGTCCAACCACAACTTTTACACAAACATTTCCCCACAAACAATGACTACCAGTTTGCAACATTCTTCCAAATATTTTCTCTTGTGAAACCACAATTTCACTTTTAGGTGAACTGTCTTTTTGATATCTACAGCAGCCTTGCTGATTCCTGAATAAACCAAACACTTTTGACTTCATGTTATTTTAATTCACAAACACCTTTCATACAGACCCAGAATAGATGGGGGCTTGTCTGGGATATTAACTTCAAAATTAAATATAAACAGTTGAAGTCAGAAGTATTAGCCCCCCTGAATTATTAGCCCCCCCTGTTTATTTTCCCCCCCAATTTCTGTTTAATGGAGAGAAGATTTTTTCAGCACATTTCTAAACATAATAGCTTTAATAACTCTTTTCTAATAACTGATTTATTTTATCTTTGCCATGATCACAGTAAATAATAATTTACTAGATCTTTTTCATGACACTTCTATACAGCTTAAAGTGACATTTAAAGGCTTAACTAGGTTAATTAGGGTAACTAGGCAGGTTAGGGTGATTATGTAAGTTACTGTATAACGATGGTTTGTTTTAAAAAAAAAAAAAAAGGTTAAAGGGGCAAATAATATTGACCTTAAATGGTTTATAATAAATTAAAAACTGCTTTTATTTTAGCCACAATAAAACAAATTTCAAAATAAAAAATAAAATAAAAAACTTTCTCCAAAAGAAAAAATATTATCAGACATACTTTGAAAATTTCGTTGCTCTGGTAAACATTCAATTCAATTCAATTCAATTCAATTCACCTTTATTTGTATAGCGCTTTTACAATGTAGATTGTGTCAAAGCAGCTTCACATAAAAGGTCATAGTAAATTGGAACAGTGTAGTTCAGTTTTTAGTGTTTAAGTTCAGTTCAGTTTAGCTCCAAACACTGAAGAGCAAATCTAGTGATGCGCAGCTCTACAGATCCCGAACCATGCAAGCCAGTGGCGACAGCGGAGATGGAAAAAAACTTCACTAATTGGCAAAGGGAAGAAAAAAAAACCTTGAGGGAAACCAGAGTCAGTTGGGCGCGACCATTTTAATTTCTCCGCTGGCCAAACGTCTTGTGCAGAGCTGCAGTCTCAGCAGTCACATTATTTGGGAAATATTTAAAAAAGAAAAAAAAGGGGGACTAATAATTCTGACTTCAACTGTATGTAAACTTGCGTATTTCTGAATAAGACTTTTTTTTGTAATTTTAGCAACATTTGATCCCTAAAGTCAATCCCTGACGTTGCCCTAAATTTCACAGACTAAGAAGCTGAATTTCCATGGCCTATAATGAACGTAAAAACAAGGAGGTTTTGTAAATATTAAATATTATAAATATTATATATTATAATTTTTTAAAATATATTAAATTGTAAATATGATCTATTATAAAATAACATATATTGTTAAATGTTCAAAATTGAATGTTATTTTTCATGAAATGTATAGCTGTTTAGAGACAATGGAATATTTACCTCAGTTTTGAAAAGAAATGAAAACACGTAGGGCTCTTTTTTAACGATCTAGGCGCAAAGTGTACAAAGCGTATGGCACAATAGCATTAAAGATGTGTCCGAATATACTTTTGCTATTTTAAGGACGTAAAAATATAGTCTGCGCCCTGGCGCATGGTCTAATAGGGTTGTGATTATTCTCTTAATGAGTTATGGGTGTGTCTTAATGAGCATAACATGTCTTAAACCAATCAAAGTCTCATCTCACATTCTCTTTAAAACTCAGTTGCGTCGTGCCATGGCGCATTTGCTATTTACATGGCGGACTTTGTAAGTGGAGAAACTGACCTCTTCACAAGCAAGTTAAACAGACAATCTGCAGCGTGAGGATAAAGAACGAGCCTCCTCCATTCGACCTCTTTCTCTTTACTTTTACTCTTTACTTTACTCCTTTACTTTCGTGGATAAGGAAATGATGTTGTACTCACTCCACTGAAGACATCTATAGCCTGCATATTTAATTTTGTTTGTTAAGCACAAAGATTTGTTTCAAAACTATTTCTAAATTCAGTTTTCATTTCCAGCAAATGAATAAATGATTGATAATAACAAAGTGTTATTTACACATGTCCTATTCTTATGCCCCATATGGTGATGCATACATCTCCAAAACCCAACAAGTGGACAAATCTAAACTTGTTTATATTAAAATATAAATTTGCATATGATAAATAATATTGCTACTAATAATAACATTAAACAAATGCAAAATGTTATGAATAAACTGAAAACAGCCCCCCGAGATGGAGGCAGTGTTTTTCTATTTATGTAGAAAACAATAATTTCTGTATCATTTATTCCCTTTTTTAAATTTGCACAGATGTACAGTATATTGCTGTACATCCTGTGTGTATTATGCAATGCATAAGCATTTGTACCTGCACAGGCACATAACTAACGCACTCTACGCTGGACTTTAGACCATCTTTCAGTTGATCAATGGCGCAGTCTATTTCAGTTCTTCAGAGCAATGTGCCAACAGTGCGCATTAACACACCTCCTTTATAGACCAGCACACCCATGAGTCCACAAAATGGCGCAATTCACGCAAATGTATTTGCTATTTCATCAACGTGGCACAAAACGTGAAAATCAGAGTTGCGGGGGTCTGAAAATAGCAACAAATGCCAGGTGTATGATAGGGCCTATAGTTTTAGAAGTGGTCATTTTGTAGCCAAAGACATTTTGCTGGCATAAATGCATAGTTAACAGGTACAGTTTAGTAACTGCATTAACCTCCATAATATTTGTTTTTCTCACTATGGAAGTCTATAGTAACAGGTTTTCAGCTTTTAAAAATATATTCTTTTGTGCAAAACAAAAGAAAGAAACTCGTAAAGGTTATAGCCGTTTGAGGGTGAGTTAATAATGAGCAAAATTTCATTTTTGGATGAAGAATTTCTTTAAATGATCAGATAAAAATAGCCTAACCATAACAACAGACAATACATACAAACATTTTGATTAAAAAATGGATTTACAAATGGGTTTATGTTACAGGGTTTATGAACGAGAGAATAATAATATAAAGTATATAGGCCTACATATTTTAGTTCGATGGGGACTGCATTTTTAAATGTGCATATATACCTACTTAGCATATTTATACAAACAATTTGTAGCCTACGTTTGGAACAACTTCATGCCATGAGGCATCAACAAATTCTATAAGTCATTGGAAACAAAAATGTAAAGCAATACAATAGTACTTGATATTAACTTGGATATTAAAAAAAATAATAATTTCCTTAATTTTTAGTGTCTGGAACAGACTTTTTAATTCCATGACCTGTGGTAATCCTGTATTGATTAACACAAATTCAGCAGTAATGAAACCGTACTTGTCGCTCCAGGCTCCAGTCCACTCCACCTGTCCCCAAGGGTTGCGCATACGAACTAGTTTTTCCTTGCGGCCACGATAGTTCACCTGAGACAAAAAAAAAGCTTTAAAAACTAAATATTTAAATTCTGTTATTTAAAAAATAATAATAATCATACCCTCAGTTGCCCCTGTGAGTGAGTAGGCGTGCCCTTTGACCAGCTTCTGACGAGTGATGGCTTCTGAATCAGCAGCACTAGTGATCTACAATAAAAATAGAGTGGGCGGGGCTTATGACTTAAAATTACATCTGATTGGGCAGATGGAAACTTAAATTCAAACGCTATTATTTTTTTCAGTCATTATTCTATTGATAATTGTTCCATAAACAGTTATCTATTTTGCTGCCCAACATAATACAAACATCCTGTCTAGTCATTTGTGAATGTCATAAATATAGAAATCTCACGTCGATGGAGCAGCCCAGCAAAGCTCCAGCCTCCAGGGCTTTCTGGATGATTGAAACATATTGGGCGGTGGTTTTCTCAGCTCGTAGCTCTCAGCAATGCCTCCAGTGAAGTCCTCAAAACCCTCGCTAGTGGATCCTCCAGACAGGGCTTCATAACAGCCGTTCACCCTGCCAGAAACCATAAAACCTGCTGTTAGAGTGTGAAATGACATGTTTGCACATGTTTGTAGGGCAAGCATACAAATATTACCAAGTTCTCTTTACCACAGACTTATTTAAATAATAAATCTAAAAACCCTATTATAAAACCCCACAGAAATAAAATCGTCTTTAATTTGCCACAGCGGAATGAACCACCAACTATTCCAGGATATGTTTCACGCAGCGGATACCCTTCCAGCTGCAACCCAGGACTGGGAAACACCCATACACTCCTGGAAACCGGAGCACCCGGAGGAAACCCACACCAACACAGGGAGAACATGCAAACTCGACACAGAAATGACAACTGGCCCAGCCTGGACTCAAACCAGCAAACTTCTTGCTGTGAGGTGACAGTGCAAATCACTGAGACACCGTGCCACCAATTTCAGATAATTTAATGCTGAAAAATTGAAGCTCATTCATGAAATCCCGTCTTTTAGGCTCCAATCAAGTGTTCACTAAGTGTTTATAACTTAAATCATGATAAATAACTAACTATAAGCATGCTGTAGCCAAAATAGGCTCAAGGGAAACGTGACATTGGCTACTTTTCTGCAACACCCTGAAAACAATACTTGTATCACCTACTCAAATACTCTAAACATAAACAAGTGTTAACAAAAACAAATGTGACACAAATGCATCAACAAAAATGTATTGTGTTTATGTGTGGCTTTGAACATAATATAGAAAATGAATCTATATAATATACAATATCATGTATTAATATTCTGTGTTTATGTATTTATACATGCAAAAAGCTGCACAAAAAGGCATGTTCATGGATAATCAGCTATGTGCTATGTGATCATATTTGTGAGAAAAATTACGTAACATATTAGTTTTATACTGTGTTAATTTCATCTAAAAACTAAAGCAAAACATGTGTATAAGCTGATTTTAAAAAGTTTTGAGTTTTTTTTTTCATTTCTAAATGACCAAAATTGATATAGATGAAGCATTTCAGCACAGAAAAGGAAAAATATGAAGCAAAAAACTGTGTACAAATGATCACCAACAGCAATATTACTGCAGTGGAGATGATTTTTTTGTAGGACAAAACCTGACACAATTCAGCATTTTAGCATTTTCAGTTCCTTTATTCTGGGGCTTTTGGTTATATGCCTGACATAAGAGCGGTGGTTAACACAATAGGCGGGTGTTAACACATAATTTGCAAAGTTAACAAAATGTTTTTTTTTGTCAAAGGAACCAAAGGTCCATGCTAACATACTGGTTTGGCCTAAAAGAAATGCATGACATAATTACACGTGGGCAGGGCCTTCTCATAGTTCCACATGATGGGGGTTTCAAAATGAATAGGTCAACAGCTGGTAAACGTACTCTTAGACAAACTAATAGCAACAAACAACAGATGGCTAACATGTTGTGTTCAGCTGGCAATGATAAACAAGAAAAAATAAGGGTATGTCAAATACTTTTAAAATAAAGCTAACATTAAGTTACCATATGCGCTGGATTAACACATAATACATAAAAAAGACACACCCGTATTCCTGAACACACCTGTGAAGCTTGTTCATCATGAATGCAAAGTTTGCGTTCAAATAATTTCCATAGAAACATCTAAAGCCCTGCTTTTTTTTCTTAGAAGGCAGGTAACTTTCTGGTTTGGGCACTTCTAGCTTAATTACTGTGATTAAAGGTGGGTGATGAACACAAGAAATAACACAAACAAACACTCACTTAGCATAGGCCTTCTCCAGCAGGGCGCTCCAGAACTCGTTTTCTCTGCGGAGTGAACGAACAACAGCTCGCCATCTTTCACCGGCAGCCGGTCATCAATGACCACATCCACCCACTCGCCAAACTGCCAGAACTGATAGATGAAGGTACAGACTCACATTTATCTGTTCGATCTCAAAATGTGCGTCAAAGAACAAAAAATGCCCACATACAAACAATGCGTTTGATACACGGCCAGAAAAATGTGGCTTTTTAGACATTTAGTATGGTGATCCCACATCGTTGGTTACACTTTGTGCATAATTAAGATTCTGAGATATCTATTAGCATTTCTTTTTACTATTTTTACTACCTTTACATGTAGTATTATATCTTATAATTTATATGTTTATGAAAAATGACACCCTTTTCAACTAAAAATGGAAAATACTATGTGTTGAAAAAACATGGTTGATTTTTTTTTTTTCTTTTTAAAATTTTTCACAAATTATGTTTAACAGAGCGAGGACATTTCACAGTATGTCTGATTATTTTTTCTTTTGGAAAATCTTAACTGTTTTATTAGAATTTGCTAGAATTAAAGCTGTTTTTAATTTTTTTGAAAACCATTTTAAGGTCAAATATATTAGCCCCTTTGAGCTATTTTTTTCGATAGTCTACAGAACAAACCATCATTATACAATAACTTGCCTAATTACCCTAACATGCCTAGTAACCTAAATTAACCTAGTTAAGCCTTTAAATTCACTTTAAAGCTGTATAGAAATGTCTTGGAAACAATATCTATTTGATACCCTGGAAATGGAAGATTCCAGCATAAGTGCCATCAAACTCCTGTCCTGTTGGGCACGACTCTTGCTCAAACATCTTCATTCTGTGTCAGGGAGGCAATAGCAGCCAACAGCCAACAGTCACCTAAAAACCAGAGCGACAGGAAGTGGCAACTGAGACTGTTCAAATCATTTTGTGGTCTGCAGACTGAAACAGACACATGAAGGCCAATGTTCCCTCAAGTATTTCTATATATCAGAGACTATGATATATATTTGCATGAGCAATAAATTCTTATAGGACATTCAAGTGGCCTGCAGATAAACAAGTAACGGGCACATTTTGAGGGAAGCAACAATTAAAACCAGAGCAGCCAATGAGTGCCGTTGTGTTTTCATGTCACGCAAGTGGTGAGCTGAAGGTCTCAAAAAGCGGAGCAAGAAAAACTCATGAGATTCTTGCTAGACAATAGGCCTGCTTTTTCCTGCAGTTTGACACAGTGCAGCATCGCATTAAGTGGGGCATGTTTTAATGTAGGACTTTACGGGATGAACGCAGCCCCGGGTTTCGTTTAACTGGGACAAAATCCATCTGGGCTAGTTGCTTCTAAGGTTGGATGGGTTTGCATTTTGTGCTTGGCTCAGCATAGCCGTAAACACAACAACAGGGGAACAAAACAGAGCAAAATAGAGTGAGATTGTGCAAGGAAGGGAAGGTTAAAGTTTGAAGTCCTCCATTATTGTCCATAACTTTATAAATGTTAGCAACATGCTAACACAAACACTATCTATCTATCTATCTATCTATCTAATCTATCTATCTATCTATCTATCATATCTATCTATCTGTCTGTCTGTCTGTCTGTCTGTTCATGTCTGTCTGTCTGTCTGTCTGTCTGGTCTGTCTGTCTGCCTGCCTGCCTGCCTGCTGCCTGCCTGCCTGCCTGCCTGTCTGTCTGTCTGTCTATCACTTGTCACTTGCAAAGCCTAAAATATAAGACATGTTAGCAATATATGCAAAAAGTATGCAATGACTTAAATATGTAGCTACTTAAAGCTGTTAAGAATGTGTTTTCAACATACTAATAATGTGCTAAACATGCAAGTAATATGCTAAAACATGCTAACAATGTGTTATACCCAAACATCCATAGCAAGTCTAGAAAATAGCAAAAACAACTTAGTAGCGACATGGTAACCGTTGCCACAACATATTATAACTTTAAAACATGCTACCAATACTCCAAGTATGCTAATAAGCATAATTAACAAAGACCTTAGCAACCACCCATCTAAGTTTATCTAACTCTTAGTAATTCTGGTGTTGTTTTTACTTTAGCTGTTGAAATAAAATGTTGCCAAGTAACATTATAATGGATTTTGGAAGCTAACAATTATCATATAGCCTTAGCCACAAAAGCAATCTAACATAGCAACATAAAGTTGTTAGCAACACATAAAGATAACACTTAGTTCAAGCTTTTTAGCTTATTATTCATATTTTACTTTATTCTATTTAAGTTTTATTCAATTAGCTATATATATGCTATATATATATTTTTTACTATTGTTGTTTTAGGTAACCACGCAACTGGTATTAGCACCTAAGTTAAAAGCATTCTTCAAAAACGGCTAGAGCCCGACCCTTATTCGAGGAATGACTTGTTTAAGAGTATTTGCTGTCAAATTACAAAGAAAAAGTGGCTTTACCCAGAAGTTACAAGTAACATCCATTACGTAATCACACAACTCTTGGGGAAAAGTAGCAGATTTACACCATATTTACCATATTCACAATACATCTATGAGAAATCAGCTCAATCTAGGGTTACTTGTTTTCTTTTCTGTCAGTTTTTACATTTAGATGCATGACAATTGATTTTGATGAATGCCAAAATAAATTTTACATACAAATTAACATTTTACCATCTTTTTTCTATATAACAATGTAGCTGATTGTTACTTTTTATAATGAATCACAACAGGACTAGGTAGGGGTTACCTAAGAAATTGTGTAGTGTTCATTGAGCCTCAATTTAAGCTGAATTTCTGTTTAAGCTGATACATAATATTGACTTGCAGGTGTATGTTTAAAGAATTAAGATAAGAACAGGAGCGCCAGAGAGGAAATGTGTGACTCAGAGTGTTCAGTGTTGACTTTGAGGGTATAGGGTGTATGATAAATGGGTTCGACAAACACGCAGGATTAAGACAGAGACATTAATTCTCTACAGAGAGATAATTTTTTTTGTTGTTTTACCCAAAGCTCCTTGACAGATATCCGTTTTTGTGGCTCCACCGACGATGAAGCGTGGTTTTGAGCATAGTTCCTGTAAATAACAGAGAGAGTGAGAGAGAGATATTGTATTTTAAATGAACACTTTGAAAAAATATGCTACATGATTTGCACTCAATGAAACATTTGCAAATTTAACAGGAACTAAAATTAGTTAAAATTTACATTTACAAAGTATTTACAAAATGTATTCACTAAAATGACATTCTGCATCTATATAACCACTTAATTGTTTATTGAACCAAACGGAACAGAAAGCAGAGGATTTGTTGATGTCTGGACTATGTGAAGTCTTCCGAAACGAATAGGCTATATTGTACATCAAAACAATAAGCTAATAATTAGGCATATGCACGTTTTTAAAATGCAGTTACACGCCAAAACAAAATATGTAACCTACATATTTTATTTAATAATTTTCTGGTTCAATCCTGCTTTAACATGCAATTTTTAATAAAATAAAAAGTGTGCTATTTCCCGTTTAAACACAAACACGAACGATGCCCACAGGATGAAAACTAGCCAACTGAGTCCATACCCCAGGCCTTTTCCATACTAATCCTCTGGTTTGGACGAGTTGGGTCCGAGTTCTTTAAAGCCCAGTGATTCGTGAGCGGCGGGGAAAGTCGGGTCTGAGAACAGGGTCCCTCTGGCCCTGCACTCGCTCCTGAGCGCCTCGAAGTCCTGGTTTAGGTATTTGGGTGGCATTGGCATTGGTTCCAAACCCTGCAGCCAGCGCTCTCTTCTTGGCCACAGTAGACGCAATTCCTGCCATTTTCCGGTTCTGAAGAAGCCCCCAGAAAACTGAGAAGTTTGCAAATGTCTTGATCCTTCAACTAATTTATTGTGACTCTCCGCCCTGAACTTTTCAGGCGTGGTCAGGCTGTCATGAGCGCGTTATTGCGCGTTTTTACGCATACAGTGAAGTACAGGAAGAGTGCCTTATTTAAAAAGCACGACCCTATATCTATTTACAACTGTATATAACTGATCAATAGCCATTGTAGATGTGCACTACAGAATAAATAACCTCTATTCACGTTTTAAATAATGCAAGTAAAGTTATAGTTTGCAAACTTTTATCGCAAGCGATTTAATGATACATCGGCGATGTCAGTCACAGTGAAATGAGTAGAGCAGAATTTACTTTAAATAAGGTACTTTTTCGTAGTCTGTGTGCAGAACTCGGGCGCATACTCTTCCAGATGTTTATTCTGACATTTTCTTCCTAACGGTAGAGATAAAAAGCTCAACACATCAGCTGTACAACAGCTCTATCTGCTGGATGTTGACGATAGTGCAAGAGAGCGTCGATTTAAAGGGGACAGTTCACCCAAAAAATACAATTCTGTCATAATTTACTCATCCTCCAACGTGTGCTTCTTTCCTGTGTTGAACTCAAAAGAAGATATTCTGAAGAATATTGGGGAAAAACAAACAGCCATTAACTTCCATATTATTGGTCCTGCTTGGATGCCAATGGCTGCTTTTACTAAAATTCATTCATCATTCATGTTCCTTCGCTTAGTCCCTCTGAGGTCGCCACAGTGGAAATAAACCGCCAACTTATCTAGTATATATTTTACACAGCGGATGCCCTTCAAGCTGCAACCCAGAACTGGAAAACATCCATACACACTCATTCACACACATCCATACGGACAATTTAGTTTATCCAGTTCACATAGTGCATGTCTTTGGACTGTGCAAACTGTCACCTGTTTTTTTCCAATATTCTTCTGAATATCTTGTTTGTTTCAACAGAAGAACAAAATAATGAAAGATTAGAACCAAATATCAGTAAACTGACTTTTTTTTTTTTTTTAGGGTGGGGGCGGTGGGTGGAGGGGAGGTGAAGTATGAATTATCTGTTAAGATAGGTTTAGTTTTGTGGTCACTGTAAAACCCGGTAAGTTAAGTTAACTCAAACTGTTTAAGCAAACCAAACTGCGGCAAACTATTTACGTTTTGAAACAAAATGGTTTGAGTGCTGTAAACTTATATATTGAGTCATTTACATATATATTATTTGTGTTTATATTGTCAAACATTTAGAATCTTAATAACTGAAACATTTTATGTTCAGTTATTAAATCTGCATGAGTTCAGTTCAGAACAAATTAAGTCTAAACAACTAATATCAGATCCGTAGCCAGCCTGGTGAAAGGGGTGGTTCTTTTTTCTCAAAAAGTGGACATTTCTGCAGTTATTCGACCCATTTTTCTAATTTAATGATGATATTTTAAGTGCATTTAGTAACAGTTAAGCCCTTTTTTAGTTGGATTAGCTTGTGGGATGCGTCATCATAACCACACTTTTTGAGTGGTGATAGCCAAAAGCATTTCCATAAAGATCTTTAGGAATTAAGAAATATGAAACCGTAGTTTTTTTTTTTAAATACGAAATTTATCACATTTTTCTGTTTATATATCTTTTTAATTTTCACATTTTTGTTACCTTTATTTATAATGATCATTAGGAAAAAATACGGAATCTGTTAAAGTTTTAAATGAAAAACTGGCCATCACTTGTCATTCATTAGGCAATCAACAAACTGGCCAGCACGTTCAACTTTCCTACAGAGAGGATTTTGGAGAATGCCGTATTTGTCACTTCAGCATGGGATAGTCACACCGAAACAACAGCCGACACATGATTGGACTTGGTCTTAAAGTCTTCTTCGATGGGTTATTTTCATATTTTTACAATTTATTATGGCATAACAGTCAAAGTAGGACAAATGAGCTCACACATGGGACAAATTCTGGACCTTTGTCAGTGAGAGGTGGGTCTTTCGAACCACCCGAACCGCCCTTGGCTACAGGCCTGATATACAGTAGCTACTCAAATGGCTTGGCACTAGAGTTTAGTTAACTCATTAGGTTTGAATTTTGCTTAATGTAATTAGTTTATGCTTCACCATAACTGTTTTTCATTAAATAAATGTAACCTTTTTTAAATTATAAGTTAAACTAACTTATTTCATTTAGTCATTTTCACTGTTAGGTTTTACAGTGTTTTGATCACTTACATGTTTGATTAATACTAACCATTATAACAAATATAAATGTTTTATAAAACAGCCATGATTTAATATTCTTTTTCAATCAGCAGCTTCTTGATAACACAAAAATAAATTAACTTGTGCATACTACGCTGTCACTGCACTTACTGCTTTATTTATTTCACAAATAGTTTACGTAAATACTGTTTAACTGTGCAAATGTAACAGTCAACATATTTTTAACAAAAGCCAATTTTACAATATACATTTAAATGTGAACAAAATCAATTCATTTTGCGTGAATAAATGATCACTTTCCAAATTTTAGTTCACGCTGTGATGGTGTCAATGATTTAAATTAAACTATCAATTAAACTATAGGCTATCATCATGTTATTTATGTCTATGATCTGTCTAAATGTCTAATAACTTCCCTATTGTAAAAATGTTGGAGATGTTTAATATTTAATTTGGCACTTGGAATTAGTTCAGATAAAGCAGCATTTTTAAATACCTATAAGGCAGGGGTGTTAAAGCCAGTTTCTGGAGGGCCGCAGTTTAGGGCGCACAGTTTAGTTCCAACCCTGCTCCAACACACTGAAGCTTCGGTCACACTGGACTTTTTACCCCATAGACATCCATTCATATGCAAGCGAATGTGTCAGAATGAAAACGCAAGCTCATGCGGCAGGTTTCGCAATTTGATGCATTGCAAAGTTCAAGATTGATGAACTTTGACATGCGAAATTGCATCACTTGACTGCGTGAGACCAATCAAAGATCAAAACACGACCTCTCTGGACAGAAATTGAATATACGGAGCAATCGTTTTTTTTCAATGTCTAATCATCTTGTTCAATCCCACCAGTTTTCGCAGCGCCGTACAACAGAATTTCGCAGTGTAACTCTAGTGTGACCGCAGCATTACCTGCAGGTTTAAAACATGCCTAAAAGACCCAGTTGGTTAGATCAGGTGTGTTTAGTTAAGGTTGGAACTAAACTGTGCAGGAACCTCCAGGAACTGACTTTGACACCTGTGCTATAAGTATTTGTTTTGAGTTTGCATCAATACATACATTGAACTTGTACAGACACAGCCTTTGAATAGTTTCTGTCCGGACCACGTAATTCCACTGAAAACAAACTCTAATGCTTCGTTAAACAATGTCAGCCATGAGACTTTGGGACAGCAGTTTTGGGAGGGTCTTTTCATGCTCTGTCAACCAACAAACACTTATAGAAACGCTCAAATTGCCTCTGAAGCTGAAAAACTTAACAGACCGTCACAAACTCAAACCTGAATCCCTCCAAACACCTGAACTGGAAGCAGAAGCAGTTAGGAAAAGCTAATCATTAGCTATCATTAGCTTGCTAGCGTCTGTGGTTTTGAACTGATGTGTTTAACACACACAGGGTGTGGTGTTTGGGTGTCTGTTCATGTACTGTTGATCAACACATTGCGTTTCATGGTATTTTTTACTATAGCGGTTGGGTAACCATTAGGTGAACACACTGAATCAACATTACTAACATTCAGAATCAGCAGGCTATAATAAAGGCAGTTTCCTGAAAATACAGTACAGCACATTTTCATTTATTTTAATCAAGTATTTTCTTTGTATATTTATTTTAAACTGCTATTAACACTCCCAATGCTGTACCTGTTTTACATTTCTATATGTTCCTTTGTTTATATACTTCCGTCCGCACATCCAGACCCAATCACACCCCACACACGTTGAGTTTTCATGTTTTATGGGGACTTCCCTAAAACGTAATCATGTTTATATGACACTTATTATATATTCTGTCCTCTAATCCCGAAACTCATGCCACACATTCCCCTATACATTTTCAAAATACTTAATCCTGGAAGAATTATGAGTCATTTTCCTCATAGGGACCAAACAATGTCCCTATAAGGTCAAATCTGTAGGCCTTTACTTAAGGAGTATGAATGCTAGGAATGAACGCACACGCACACACACACACACACACACACACACACACACACACAAACGCACGCACGCACACACACACACACACACACACGCACACACACACACACACACACACACACACACACACACTTTTGGTGGTTTATGAGCACTCTTCATTAGCATAAAACTCGCTTATTATGTTTCCTTATAATCCTACCCCAAAAACACATCCCTCAGATGAAACCTGTGGCAAATTCTCCATGTGAAAAATCTAATTTTTAGCAGTTTTGAATTACGAGGACACAGTACATTTTCTCATAAGACACCTCAAAATTTGATCTAGGTCATACCCAATTCACTATTAAGATTTGTCTTCACAAACCACCAAAACCAGTGGAGGCAGTAAAGCACTGACACCTCACAGCAAGAAGGTCATTGGTTCGAGGCCCAGGTGTGAGATTGCTGTACTTGTAAGGAAGGAATATAAGGTAAACACACACTTGTATTTGATTTGTTGCCTGTAAATTGTGTATCTCTTTTTTAAAATAATAATGAAAAATTACATTCAAAAAAGTTGATTTAAAAAAATGAAAATGAATATTTATTGTACTTATTTTGCTTAAATATTGAACAATAAAAGTATTTATGTTGTTAGTTTAATTAAGCAGCTGTTTCCTCATGTGACACAATCATTTAAAAACTGAACCCACTCTGAAAACGTTTTTCTGGATTGCCTACCAAAGAGAAGTGAAAGAACAATAGAAACAAAAGAGGTTTGCTTTTAGAGTTTTGTAAGGGTGTATTAGCACACATTTTACAGCAGTGCTCATGTTACAGCGTAATTACATGTAATTACATAACATATACACTCAACGACCACTTATTAGATGCACCTTGGTTAGACACGATGCCTTCGCTCTGCCTACTGAAACCCATTAAAACGTTGAATCAAAAAGGCATGCATTCTTTGTTAACAGGTTCTCATTTTTGGAGAATATTTTAAAACCTTAACTTAAAAAAAATGGCAGAGCTTTTTTTAAAATAAATAGCAGAGCTCTTTTAAATGAATTGAAAATATATTAAAATATGTAGCCTTGTTGATATGGTATCTGATATATCTGAATTATATCAGTAGTTTTGTTTTCATGTGACGTAACAAAAAATAAAAATGAATCCTTTTGTATGCTTATTAACTTACCCAAGACAATAATAATAATAATAATAATAATAATAATAATAATAATAATAATAATAATAATAATAATAATAATAATAATAATAATAATAATAATAGGGCTGCATGGTGGCGCAGTGGGTAGCACGTTCACCTAACAGCAAGAAGGTCACTGGTTTGAGCCTCGGCTGGGTCAGTTGGCGTTTCTGTGTGGAGTTTGCATGTTCTCCCCATGTTCGTGTGGGTTTCCTCCGGGATATTCAGTTTCCCCCACAAGTCCAAAGACATGCAGTACAGGTGAATTGGGAAAGCTAAATTGTATGTATGTGTGTGAATGACGGTGTATGGATGTTTCCCAGTGATGGGTTGCAGATGGAAGGGCATCCTTTGCGTAAAACATATGCTGGATAAGTTGGCGGTTCATTCCGCTGTGGTGACCCCAGATTAATAAAGGGACTAAGCTGAAAAGAAAATGAATGAATGAATAATAATAATAATAATAGGAATCTGCTTAGACGCTAATATATGGAAAGACTTTATTTATCTATTCTTTATTTACAAAACAAAAAAACATTATTTTTGCTGCTTGTTCAAACTACTTATTCAAAAATGAGCCCAACCAACACAATTCTTCAGGGTTTTTTTGGGACAAAATAATGTTCAGTCATCTTAAATTTGTAAAAACAATTTTAACTTAATCATTTTATGTTGAAACAAAATGATGTAATTGTATAAAACCCAGCATTTTTATTATGTATGTATGTAAACAAACTGTAATTTTAAGGGTTAAGATATATTTTTAGCAATTAGCATCAGCACTAATCAGTGTTGGGTGTGTTACTTTAAAAAGTAAGTAATTAATTTTAACGTAATTACAACGCATAAAAATTAATTCAGTTGCTCATTAATAAAGTTATCATCAAAATGTGATTACAATACAACTTAAAATATCAATGCAAAGACATTGTAAATTCAACTCTTTTTCCACCAGCTTTATTGAAAATAAGCATTTTAATAATGAAAATAATATTCTTTAGAATTAAAAAAGAAAAGGTAAACATTATATTTATCAAAAAATATGTAACATAATTGTCATTGACTAATTTCTGTCCTAATTATTGTTTAATGTGGATTTGTCTTGATAAATTTGACTTTCTTAAGTCGAAAAATATAATTATTCGGCAAGATATATTTGAATAATGAAAAAATACCATTACTTGGCTTCTCTGAATCGATTTATACCAACCGAGGTTCAACATCCAGGACTGTTGGTGGCAACATAGGCTCATTCTAAAAACATATCCCTATATAAATTTCTAGAGATCACAAAGTATGTAGCCAGAGGTACGTCTGGCTGCATTTCATCTTTAAAGTGAACGCTACGCGGCGGTATGACGCCATTCCTTTTCGTGTTTACCAGCTGACCGCTTACCTCTGTGTGGACAGCTTCTTCGCTGTTACTAGTTTGCCCAGTGGCTCACCGTGTTCGTTGACAGACTTGTGATGTGGAGCGGAGTTGACCGCGACGACAGGGTTCAGGTCCAGCGAAGATCGATTCCAGAATGCAAGTAAGACAAAAATAAAAGCCAAAAAAATAAAATAAACAGGTAAATAACCAGATGAGAATGTGGTAAAATCTGAAAACATGGTGAAAATAAGGCGGCCATAAAGGTTTTTCATTTTCTGGATCGCTTTTGAAAACACTGTTGGTTATGTTTATGGAATTAGTTGAGCGGGTCAATCAGTGCTTTTGAAATCAGTTGGGTTTAGGAAAGGAGGAAGGGTGAGTCAGTCGATCGGTCAGTCAACATCAGTTTTTGGTGGATTTGCGAAAACAAAAACTGCAAAAAACATAGCTCCTAGGACTATTTGGCGTTCTCCAGAAATGTATATAGCGGTACATTTTCAGAACGAGCCTCGGTAAATTTTTTTTAAGTAAATTATAAGAAACTGTAATTTAAACAACAAAAAATGAACAGTAATCACGTACTTTATGTTTGTGTGTGTGTGTGTGAAAAAGTAGTTAAATTACAGTAGCTAGTTACTTTGTAACTTATTACACCCAAAAATGGTACTAACGCTGGTCAAGAAATCTCAGTAATCTCAGAGATGTCAGCACAAGGTTAAAAGATTAAATACTTTTATGATGTTTTTGATATTTATATACTCTATCCTGATTATCGCTCAAAAAGAAGTGACTTACAAATCACCATTAGGGTCAGAGAAACCTGCAGGCCTTTTTTTATTTATGCTCTGAGTTTTGTAAAAGCATCACATAAAATGAAAAAATAAAATAACTTCTTGTATTATAGCTAACTTTATTTAAGCTTTACATTGCAAAGTTAAAAGTGTCATATTCTGTGTTGGTTTGTGTCACCTGGTAACAGGATGCCAAACCCCTGCCCCTATTGGGGGACAGGTGAGTGCGGCTCCACCCACATTTACATACAGCAGCTCTCATATAAAAGCAACATCCAGAGTCTCATTGTCACATTCACACAGAGATACTAGAGTGAGACTGACCACAATGTCTAATATTGCAAAAGTGCTTTCCAGGAGGCAGGACAGAGGAGAAGGACTGGGGACAAATGAGAAGGCCATTCCCTACAACAAGCAGGACTACCAGAGCCTGAAGCAGGATTGTCTGGCCAAAAGAACCCTGTTTTGTGACCCAACTTTCCCCGCTGAATCCGACTCTCTGGGGTACAATGAACTGGGACGATACTCCTTTAAAACCAAAGGAGTGCAGTGGAAGAGACCCAAGGTAATGTGTGTGTGTGTGTGCGTGTGTTTGCTTTGTTTGCGCAGGTGGAGTTTAAGCAAATATAAGGTGTGTTTTTGATCCTTGAGTGTGTTTAATAGAATCTGTTTGTACCTGATAAAATCATTAAAACGCCATTAAAATGCATTTGTTTTGCTCCAGAATAAAAGGCTCGATCAAGCTTGTTATTTAATATTAATATAACATTAAGTAAGCTTAGACTGAAATGTTTTTGTCTCCCTTGTATGTGTGTTAGAATTCATTTCTATGTGATTCCTTTTCTAAATACTTCAGTTTTATCCTATTTATTTACTAAAGAAATATGACAAATGAGGATTAATTCAGTTTGATAGAGAAACTCAATATGAAATTATATGAAAGGAACAAGCATTTTTTATATTGTTGTTGTTGTTGTTGTTGTTGTTGTGTTAGAGGGATTCAAAGTTTTTATTCCTGCCTAAATTAACCTTTTCTTTTGATCCAACTACTTAAATAATAAATAAAAAAAACATTAACGTTAAGATTCAATCAATATAAAAAATAACAACATTTGACAATAAAATAATATAAAAACTATATATTTTCACAATTAATCAAGTTCATTTTGATGCCAGTACATGAAATTAATGAAAAATTTCTATTTTAAGTAATTATTTAGGTCTATTTAAAATAATTTCTCTTTTAGCCTGTATTTAACGTTTGCAAAACGATTAAATAAAATTCAATAACACTTAAGTAAGAATTCACACCATTAACTACTGACTTATTACCTGCCTATTATTAAGATATTAACTGTTTATAGTTATCATAACTGTTTATAGTTAACTGTTTATTACTACTTATAAAGTATGATCTTATTCTACAATTTAAATACACAATAACTATTACAATAAAGATTACCTTAATAACTATTAATAAACAGAAAATTTGTAGTTTATCGAGCTAATAGTCTCAGTTAATAGTTTGTTAATGGTGTGAATTGTGCATAAAAATAAAGCATGAGCATATAAATGTGTGTATGCACATATATTTGAATATGTGCGTGTACTGATAAGATCATGGAAAATGATGGTTACTCAGTTTCCTCTTCAGGCGTATTAGGGTTTCTGTTATCCCGTGTTGATACTAATAACAACCAGTCTCAGCAGTCTGCATTGTTATATAAATAGGACTTGTCTTTCTCCTCCTTTTATACGTATATGCTTACATTTGTTCACCTGAAGCATATTCACCTTATATGTGCTGTTTGCTTAGAGCAAATAAAGAGTGTTTTGTTATGCAGGTGTACCTTTATACAGCGTAATATTATCAACTCTAATTGTGTTTTATTTTTTTAAAGGAGCTGTGCTCAAACCCTGAGTTCATCATGGACGGGGCCAATCGGACAGACATCTGCCAGGGAGCTTTAGGTGAGAAAAGATGCGTTCAGCACAATAGTGATCGGGTGTGGCTGTAATACAATAGAGCATCAATGATTAAAGGACAGACACTGCGGACAAAAACATCGCTCTTCATGCACCTGTCAGTAATGATATTTTTCATGAAGTGCTTTTTTTCATCCTAATGTAAACAAAACATCCAAAATACCTTTTAAGTGCTTGTTCTGGTGCATTTTATCAATGTGTGTCTTTACACTGCAAGCATAACAATCTGAATAAAAGAATCTGATGAATGATTTAAGAAGATACAGACTGGAAACAAGGCAAATGATCTGCCAGTGCAGTAAGATAATTATACTTCAACATAGGCTCATTCTGAAAACCAGTGCCAGCCCGAAGGGTTAAGGGGGCCTAGGTGAGATGAAAAAAAAGGTCCCACTGGTGTGAATATTAACATATTTAACCTATAATACATATGTAAAAAATATTTACTCAGATTTACTCAGATAAAGTCAGAAAACACTCATTTAAAAAATAAAGTACATAAGTATGACATAAAGAAATAAAACAAAATGCATTTTTTTTGTAAATGAATAACATACAAAATAACATAAATAACTTGAAATGCAGGAGACATTTTAGCTTGTTTTTAAACAGAGATTTACACAAACTAAACTTTGTATTAGATGTTGGACAGTGGGTAAAACTAGATTTTGACCAAATGAGAGAGAAACCTCATTCTTTTGTTTGTTCAGCAGGGTGAATTAGTGGGATAGATAATTAACTGATTATTTAATGAAGCATGCTGAATGTGGCCTATTTCATTTATCATCATTGCGTTTATTAAAACAAGTCCTAATACTACACTAATACTACACTACTAAATAATCCTAATACTACACTACTAAATAATGTATTATGAATACCTTTACTTTGAGCATGCTTTTCTTCCTCTGCTCTTCTTTTCTTCTTTTTTCGGCTCCGGAAAGATGCCATTTGTTTTGGATGACATTACATTTTAAATTAAAATTCGATTAAGATCTATTAAAATAGCAATGACTCTTGTGACGTTATATTACTTAAGACTTTAAGACACTTTTTCGGCTTTTTCGGTAAGCAATTTTGAATCTGTGTAGGAATACAATACCTCATTCTAGCTCACCCGCCATCCAATCGCAGGTGGTGTTATGCAAAATCGAGTGTTGTGCTGCTGTGTATGTTTCTAATATTTTCTGCTTTTATTCATACTGTTGTTGTGTATTTATTATCGTTTTCAGCTATTTGTCAAGTATGAATTATACAGAGCTATTCTTTTAATTATATGTGGAGGTTATTTTTTTAGGGTTTGTGCATTGCGCATTGTTAATGATTTAAACGTTCGCACTCGTCCTTGCGCTTACATTCACAGTAAATATAATATGCAGTGTTCGTGGGGCCTTCCAAGAATCGCAGGGCCCTAGGTGACAGCTATATTGCCTGTTGGATGGGCTGGCACTACTGAAAACGTAGCCCTATATATATTTCTGGAGATAGTAATTTATGTACGTATTGTTATGAAGCGGACAGGAGACAGAGGTAAGGAAACGTTAGGGTGTTTATTGAATGACAACAAGGAGCACATGAAGGATAGCCAGGAGGATCAGGAATGATGTTGGGGTCTTTTCCTCCGTGGCTGGGTAACAGGAATACACGAGGATGGACAGCACACACCAGATACAGCTGACAGAGGATGACACAGACTTGGAAGGACTGGAAGACAGGACGATTCGGGAGGACCAGGAAGACTAGGAGGAATACAAAGAGAACAGGTAAGTAAATCGTTTGTTTAGCTGAGGATGACTACGCTGAGTGGTCGCTCAGTTGTCCGCTTTCGTCGAGACGCGCCCGGACAATGAGCGACTGGAGTGCTGTGCTTTTATCTGGTGCTCGTGAATGTGATGCAGCTGTGTGCTCATTAGAAGTCAGGTGATGGTGATCTTCGTGAGTGGGGGTCGTGAGAGCCTGACCAATCCATGACAGTACCCCCCTCCCCAGGGCCCGCTCCTGAGGGCCGACACCTCCGACGCCGTGGTGGTCTCCCTCTGCCTCTAGGCGCTGGGAACTCAGGGTGGCTCTCATGAAACTCCACCATGAGACTAGGATCGAGAATATCAGCTCTGGGAACCCATGTCCTTTCTTCGGGGCCGTACCCTTCCCAGTCCACCAGGTACTCCAACTGGCCACCACGACGTCGGGAACGCAAGATCTCCTTCACTGCGTAGACGGCTCCTTCTTCTAGGAGCAGTGGAGGAGGGGGTTCCTCTTCGTGGTCAGGCTCTGTGGAGGGAAGAACAGGATCGTGATAGGGTTTCAGGAGTGATACGTGGAATGTAGGGTGAATACGGTAGTGAGAGGGTAATTGTAGTTTGTAGGTGACGGGGTTAACCTGTTCCACGATGGTGAAGGGACCAACAAATCGGGGACTTAACTTGCGAGAGGGCAGTCGCATGCGTATGTCCCGGGTGGATAGCCACACCTTTTGTCCGGGTGTGTATCTGGGTTCTTCAGACCTTCTTCTATCGGCGGTTACCTTGCTTCGACGGACTGCCCTCTGCAGATGTTGATGAGCCTCGTCCCAGACTCTCTCGCTCTCCCGGAACCAGTGATCCACTGCGGGGACATCAGATGGTTCGCCATCCCAGGGAAAGAGCGGTGGTTGGAAGCCCAGGACGCACTGGAATGGCGTGAGTCCGGTGGAGGGTTGCCGCAGTGAATTTTGGGCATATTCTGCCCAGCCCAAATACTGGCTCCAGGAGCTCTGGTGACCACTGCAGAAGGTCCTCAGGAACCGTCCCACCTCCTGAATCTTCCTCTCTGTCTGCCCGTTGGTTTGGGGATGATATCCAGAAGAGAGGCTGACGGCCACACCTAGGAGCTTGAAGAAGGCTTTCCATAGACGTGAGATGAACTGTGGACCTCTGTCCGACACAATATCTTCTGGAATACCAAATGACCTGAAGACTTGATTAAAGATATTGTCGGCTGTTTCAAAGGCTGTGGGAAGACCTTTCAGAGGGATTAGTTTGACAAACTTTGAGAATCTATCTACTATGACTAGAATACAGGTATTACCTTCTGACGAAGGGAGATCAGTGATAAAGTCCACTCCTAGGTGTGACCAGGGACGGTTCGGAATCGGCAAGGGATGGAGCTTTCCAGCGGGTAGATGACGTGGGCTCTTGGATTGGGCACAGTCCTTACAGCCCTGAACATATTGCCTCACATCCCTTGCCATGTTTGGCCACCAGAATCGTTGGGATACTAGCGAGAGAGTATTGTTGATCCCTGGATGTCCAGTGCCTAGCGAGGTATGTAAGGAGTGGATCAGATCTACCCGGTGTTCAGGTGGTATGAACTGCCGATGAGGAGGGCATCCCGGCGGAGCAGGGGCTTCCGGAGTGGCAACGACTGGAGGAGCGTTCCAGGTGATCGGACAAATGGAGATGTGTTCGGGAAGAATCTTCGTTGGGAGTTCTTCATGATCGTGATGCTCGTGTAAACGAGAGAGAGCGTCTGCTCTTAGATTCTTGGGTCCTGGACGATAGGAAATGGAGAAATCAAAACGTGAGAAGAAAAGTGACCATCTGGCTTGACGTGGACATAGTCTCTTGGCCTCTTTGATATATTGGAGGTTTTTGTGATCTGTGATCACCTGGAACGGATGTTTGGCTCCCTCCAACCAGTGACGCCACTCCTCCAGGGCTAGCTTGATTGCTAGCAGCTCCCTGTCTCCTATGCTGTAATTCTGCTCCGCCGGGCTCAACTTCCGAGAGAAATAGGCACAGGGATGCAGTCGGGGCGGTGTATCATGATGTTGAGATAATACTGCCCCGACGCCGGTGGTGGATGCGTCCACTTCCACCACGAAAGGAAGATTTGGGTCAGGATGAGTCAGGAGTGGGGCCCTTGTGAACTCCTTCTTAAGAAGGCGGAAGGCTGCGGCTGCTTCTTTGGTCCACTCCAGTCCTTTGGGTTTACCCTTGAGGAGATTAGTGAGAGGTGATGTAATCCTGCTGTAGTCCTTGATAAACCGTCTATAAAAGTTAGCAAACCCAAGAAACCTCTGGAGCTCCTTAATGGAAGTGGGTTCTGACCAGGATAGAACAGCCTCAATTTTCTTCCCATCCATACGTATACCGGTTTGATCAATGATGTATCCCAAGAAATGAATCGACTTCTGGTGGAATGAGCATTTCTCCGCTTTGAGGTAGAGGTGATGTTCTCTCAATGTGTGTAGGACCTCCGCAACGTGTTGGCGATGTTCGGCCTCACTCCGGGAGTAAATGAGGATGTCATCTATGTACACTATTACAAAGTGGTGAAGAAACTCCCGGAGGACTTCATGAATGAAGTTTTGGAATACGGAGGGGGCGTTGACCAGACCGTAAGGCATGACCTCATATTCATAGTGGCCAGTAGGGGTCACGAATGCTGTCTTCCATTGGTCCACTCACGTATTCTTATCAGATTATACGCGCTGCGGAGGTCCAATTTAGTGAAGACTTTAGCTTCTCGGAGCTGTTCCAAAGCGGCTGGTACCAGAGGAAGGGGATATCGGTATTTTACTGTACCGTTATTTAGGACCCTGTAGTCGATGCATGGACGCAGCCCTCCGTCCTTCTTGGCCACAAAGAAGAAGCTTGAGGCGGCTGGTGATTTTGAGTGACGTATGTACCCCTGACTCAGAGCCTCCCTTATGTAATCTTCCATTGCCTGATTCTCTGGAAGCGAGAGCGGGTAGATCCTACCTCTTGGCAACTGGGCATCTGGGACTAGGTCGATCGCGCAGTCCCATGGCCGATGCGGCGGTAGCTGGGAAGCTCTCTTGGGGCAGAAGACATCATGAAAGGAGCTGTACTCCTTAGGAATGTGGATAGACTGCTTCTCAGGAGGGCTCTCGACCGATGTTGCAAACAAAGAAATGGGGTTCCGACCTTGAAGAGGGAGATTTGGAAAACAGGTAGGTGTACATCCAGATCCCCATTTCTTTATCTCTCCTGTGCCCCAAGAGATGATGGGATCGTGCTTCACCAGCCACGGGCGCCCTAGAATGATGTCCATATTTGCACCCTCCAGAACCAGAAATTGAATCCTCTCTTGATGTAACAGCCCCACTTGAAGAAGGATGTCTTCGCATTGTCGATGGATACGGGTCGAAGATCGAGTGCACTGGGTTATCGGTTGTATCTGGTATATATGCGAGGACGCCTCAGTACGGAGGTGGAGTTGACGACAGAGGGATTGGGAGATGAAGTTCCCTGCTGACCCGGAGTCGATGAGGGCTGTGACAAGGAGAGAAATAGAGGCAGTAGTTATTTGTACGGTGGTAGTAAGTGGTTTACATTGTTCAATATTCGTACTGAATACACTCACTGAAGTCCGAATGGGACGAAGGGGACACTCCATACGGGTGTGTCCACTGACACCGCAGTATAGACACAGACCCCGGGTCAGCCTCCTCTGTCGTTCCGCTGATGTCAGTCTTCCAGACTCTATTATCATGGGTTCTGGTTCTGGAGAGGCTGTTGACTCAGGCGATTGGAGGAGTGCAGACGAGGGGGTGATGGTGTCCTGTTGATAGGAACGGAGACGATCGGAACATCGGAGAGAATGTTGGATGAATCTCTCCAGACCCATTGTATCATCTAATGTGGCCAGCTGGATTCGGAGAGTGGGTTCCAAGCCGAGCCGGTACGTGGTCAACAACGATCTCTCATTCCATCCACTTGCAGCTGCTAGAGTGCGAAACCGGAGAGCATATTCCTGTGTAGATAGAGTACCTTGCTTTAGATGATACAGCTGCTCTCCAGCGGCTACTTCCCCATCAGAACGTCCAAACACCTCTTTGAAATACTCCGTGAAGGTAGTGATGGAATTCATGACCGGCCCGGCTTGGTTCCAGATCGTCTCAGCCCATTTAAGTGCAGGTCCAGAGAGTAGTGATACGATGTAGGCGATCTTTGACTTATCTGTGGGATATAGAGAAGGTTGCATTTCGAATATGAGGGAACATTGTAACAGAAAACCATTGCACTCCCCCGCTCCGCCTGAGTAGGGCGCTGGTCGGGCCATGGGACTGGAAGGAAGGGCCGAAGAAGAAACTGTGGAGGCGGAAGTGCTCGGTGCTGGTGGTGCGTTGGAAAGTGGAGCTGGTGGCTGTAGAATCCGCTTCAACTGGTCCACCAGCTCTTGAAAGTGATCGAGGGTGCTCATGTTGTCGTCGTTATAGGTCCGGGCTTCTGTTATGAAGCGGACAGGAGACAGAGGTAAGGAAACGTTAGGGTGTTTATTGAATGACAACAAGGAGCACATGAAGGATAGCCAGGAGGATCAGGAATGATGTTGGGGTCTTTCCTCCGTGGCTGGGTAACAGGAATACACGAGGATGGACAGCACACACCAGATACAGCTGACAGAGGATGACACAGACTTGGAAGGACTGGAAGACAGGACGATTCGGGAGGACCAGGAAGACTAGGAGGAATACAAAGAGAACAGGTAAGTAAATCGTTTGTTTAGCTGAGGATGACTACGCTGAGTGGTCGCTCAGTTGTCCGCTTTCGTCGAGACGCGCCCGGACAATGAGCGACTGGAGTGCTGTGCTTTTATCTGGTGCTCGTGAATGTGATGCAGCTGTGTGCTCATTAGAAGTCAGGTGATGGTGATCTTCGTGAGTGGGGGTCGTGAGAGCCTGACCAATCCATGACACGTATGGCTACATTTCACTTTTAAAATGAATGCTACAGGGCGGTATGACGTCGTTCCTTTTTGTGCTTATCAGCTAACCGCTTACCTCCATATGGACGACTTTCCGGCTGTTTGTTTTCACAAAAACAAAACCCGCAAAAAACATAGTTCCTGGGACGTATTTGAGGATCTCCAGAAATGTATTATAGGTACATTTTCAGAATGAGCCTGGCTTGTTATACTATGGATAATATACTGACACAACTCTGATAAAAAAGTCATGAGCAATTCAAATAATAATGATAGCCTATAGATAAAAGGTCGACCAGGTGGTTAAGAGGCCTGTTAAAGGGATAATATTAACATCTGTCCTGTTTTTAAAAATCAGCAATGCAAAGACCTACAATAAGGGGATCTGGATCTATCAGATTTTGACATATTAACAACTTTTTTAATGGTCAAAATTTAAATAAAGTTATTATTACAGCTACAAAATAAACTCCTACAAATACAAGGCTGTCTTAAAGTATGCCTCTGATTGTAATTAAGCTAAATTTGCAGGTGCATAAGCTTTACTTAGTAAGAAAAAAGGAGGAGAAATAATCTTAAAACAATTGTGTAAAATAATCTTACACAATCTGATTTTAGAATTTTATTCTTAAAACAAAATCAATACTAATTTTGTAAGTTACTAAGACTGTAACAACATATTATATACAAGATTGTATTCTATAAAAAGTTCAGTGTTTCTTGAATGATGGAGTGATGAAAAGCGATTTCTCTTTGAAAATAAAATATTGTTCATTTAGTACTTTTCAAGTGGAAAGTTCCCAAAGTTAAAACTCATCATGTCAGACCAGAGTCACTTAAATCTGTCTCTTGGCTCCCATCAAATAAATCGTACTTATCCACAGTTTCCTGCTATGACTTTATAAATAAAACAAGATTTTTGAACCTGAATTCATCCAAAGTTTAGGTGCTAGAAATGTATGCAACTTCATTTGCATAACATAACATAACATTTTAGAATACATGTAATGCAAAAAAGGTTGTAAATGATCAAAAGCATTTGTTTTTATTGCAAACCATTTTCTTCTCATCATAAGTAGTCATTTAAAATGGTTAAAGGCACAGAAGTGCTAATAGAGATCAGGCCTAGGCTGGCTTAGATGTTTGTACATCAGGGCTCTGTATTTGAGTCACAGGGTCAAGAAACAAGATAAAACAAGATTATAATTGTCTCTCTTTTCTTTCTCTTTCTTCTTATTTACTTTTTATTTGTCTTATTTATGGGTTGTTTTAAAGAGACTTATTTGCTAGTTTCAATGAAACTTTTTTTATGGAAATTTTGTATTGGGTCTAAATAGGCAAATTATTTTGGGTCAAGCCAAATTAGCGGTGTGCAGAAAGAGCAGAAAGAACAAGATTTAACAGATGTCTGGGAAAAATGTTGTTTTGTTTTCTGCTCTTTTGAAGGCTGTAAAAGTCAAAAGTCGATCTAGTCTTTTTTAAATTGAAATAGTTTAACAAAGGAGCACTGTGCCCTGTTTTTGAAGAAAAACTGCTTTTTATACACTCCTTATGCTAGAATTTTGGATTTGGGGGTTTATATATTGTGAATCTGTTTTTGTGATTGTAATAAAGGGGAATTCAAATTTAAGTGGAACCATTTATTTAGGCATTCATACACTTAAACATTATGACAACAAATGCTTTATGTTACTTAATTTTATAAGTTAATCAGGTTTCAACTACATTTTAAGCTATACAAAGTTTAACATGATATTTTTAGCTAGTTTATAATAATAATAATAATAATAAATAATAATAATAATAAGTAATTTTTATATAGCGCCTTTAAAACTTAATTCTCAAAGTGCTTTACACAAAAAGACACGGATATAAAACAGTTTAGAGTAACAGTTAAATTTAATAATTCAAGATAAAACATTCACAATTGATAAAACATTCAAAATTGATAAAACATTAAAATATCTAGAAATATAAAACAAACCAAGAATGCACACCTCATGAATAGGCGAGTGTAAAGTAGTGAGTTTTCCCGGCTGATTTAAACCATTTAAAAGATTCAGCGTGTCTAAAGTTTGGCTGATTTAAGTTGAGATGACTAGGAAAGTTTATTTGATTCAACTAAATATTTATGATTGTTTTTACCGTGTAGAGTGGGCGATATGATTATTAATGATTGCGATTTATTTCATGATTTAGTTATTTAAACAGGTAGCCTAGTTATTCAGATTTTTCGAATAAATTTAAATACTTCAGAAATGAAAACTTCAGAAATTTCTTTTATTTGGATCAAGATAAACATCAATTCATTCATTTTCCTTCAGCTTAGTCTCTTATTTATCAGGGGTCACCACAGCAGAATGAACTGCCAACTATTCTGGCATATGTTTTACGCAGCAAATGCCCTTCCAGCCACAGCCCGGTACTGGGAAACTACATAAGCATAAAAAGTGAAATATGAACTTGGATTATCCTTTCCACAACAACAAATTCCCCTGCAGGTCACAATTCAGTTGTGGGGACAAATGTTATCTTACATTTTTAGAACTGAAAAAAAAAAAAAATCCTAAAAATGATTCAAATAAATATGTTGACACAAAAGTACTTTTCAACAAATTACAAGCGTTTTCCTTAGTTTCACGTGATCAAGCTACGCTCACTTATTTACATGTCACGCGATAACTGAATAAAATAATTAACATTTACTGTCATATCGCCCACAGCCCTATTCATTCAACAATCCTACAACCTGAACCAGTCAAAAACCAACTTACAAGGTGTTTATTTACCTGTATGGCGTGTTGCTTTATGTTGACATGAGCACACTTTCCTCCACCCCAAACTCACACAGGCTCCTTTTGTCTAGCTCTAGAGACCATGACTGCTAAAATAAATTCGTTACATTAGAAAAGACATTAAAAATAAAGGTAAATTCATATCTTTGAAAATGTAACACATTTAACTCTGTCTTGAGCGCTGTGCTTTGGAGGCGAGTCGTCTTATATCATGGTAAGGTTCAGCCACTAAAAGGGCAAAGAAAGTGTGTTAGAATATACAGTGCTCAGCATATATAAGTACACCCCTCACAAATCTATCTTTTAAATTTATATTTTTAATATGAAGCTATACAATATTATATTTGTGCATATACATTAGATTAATTAGTACTAAAGCCAAATCTGGAGCTTATCTAACAAAATAACTTATGATAACGGTCCAAAAAGTAGTACAATCAAATGTATAAGTTATAGACAAATATTAAATACAAAAAAAAGGAAATATTAAGAAAAGCAAAAAAAAAAAAAATAAAAAATAAAATTGTAGGTTGTAATTTATTTTGCAATATTTTTTGCTTGATTTTAATTGTATTATCTTCAATTTCTGAATATATTTGGTGACTAAAATATTATTTTAATAAATATATCTGTTTAATAAATCTGTTTTGTTTAAATACACCAAAAAGCATTGCCTATATTCACTGAGAAATGGATACAAATATTAATTTTCAAATAGGGTGTACTCAATTCTGCTGAGCGCTGTATTATTAACTTGATTACGATTATTGCTATTATCTAAATTTTAAATGTAAAGGGCTTTAAGTATGACAAACCTGATTAAGTCCAGCTCAATGAAGCCACTTTTGTGAGGATCCAACCTTTTGAATGTCCCTGGAAATGAGATAATAATAATCAGAGAAGACAGTGATGTATAAACACTGGGTCACCATGTCCGCTATAAACAAGGTTACCAGGTACAAGTAATTTTTCCAGCAAAACTTCAAAAACGACTCTTGCGCCAAGCTGAAACTAGCAAACAACTATTCCATCGCGCTTGCGCCGCATTGCGCCGGGTGCCCTAAGTCTTGAAGGCTGCTTTATTATATGCCTCCGATATGAGATGCAGATTCAGAATAACCACATTAGGTGGTTTTTAATTGGCAAATAATATAAATATTACAAACATAACATTAGCTGAGCAGCATAAATTATAACACCAATCCTAACAACACGCATTGAGACAAGATTCCAGTGACAAGCAATTTGACTCTCTGTACAAAACGCCACACGACAGAAACATTTAAAGGGTCACGAAACACCAAAACGCATGTTTGAGATTGTGTTACAGTCATATAGTGTCCCACGCTGCTAAAAACACTATTAGGTCACACATATTTCACAAAAAAGTGAAAAACAGTTTGTTCTTGCGTTTATATTCGAGCAATTTTGTCTTCCGGTTAGAAAAGATCTTTTGAAGCTACGTCACGGCGATTAGATCCTGTGTGTATTCCAGCGTGTAGACTGGATGTCTGTACGGCAGGTACAACCGTGACGTTTTCATCATTAATTCATGAGAAAGACCTCCAAGTCTTTCCAGACCGCCAATCAGCCGCCTCTAATGTGTGTGAGGTGCAACTTCAGTAATATGCATGATATCTTTGAAGACGGTTTTTACATGTTACAGTGTTCAGACGGCAGAGAGACATCACATTGTGTTGCCAAAACAAGTGGAAGAAGAAGAATCGATTGGAGACATGGGTCGTCAGTGTTGCATTTATAAATGTGCTCGCAACAAGGGTTTTGTTTCCAATCACCCGCTATGAGAGCGCAGCTGACTCACGTGTGGATTACAGTGCATGCGACAGAAATATGTTTGTAAAGAACATTTTAACCCTTGAGCTTTTTGTATTTGGAAATGGTGAAATCGGATTTGCCACTTGGTGGTGATTGTCAGTTGATTGTGATTGTCCTGTCTCTACAGATCTGGTAAGTGTGTGATCGGTGTTCTTTGTTTATGTGTATTTAGATGGCAAAGTTAGTTAGTATCGTCTGCATTACTCTTTCAGTTTTTAAAGACATACCTTAATCAAAATGATTAGTTACCAAGTTTACAGTACATAAATAACACTACAATATTATGGGCTGAAAGATGCGCTGTAAATGCTGCTCTCCGAATGTAAACATCTTAATCAAACAATTACTGTCGTGTAGGATTTTCGCCACATTTTGTGACAGGATAATCTATACACGGCTTTCTGATGCGACCTACCGAGTGTATTTAAGTTACCGAGAAATGCAGAGTTTTTTTTTCTCCCATTCCCAGTGCAGTATCAAACATTCCAATAAAACTACTCTTCCAGCAGTTCCTCGCATCCAATATCTCAATTGTCATGGGGGGCATGCATGAAATGTTCCTAAATGAAAGTGAAAGTGCCAAACTGCAGTTAAAGTCGACAAACTAAGAATTTGGCAAATAATCTGATTACTGATGTCCATGTAAACATAGTCACTGTCTTTCTCCGCTGCCTCTATGTGTCGTTTTGCCTCTGTGAAAATCAGCATGTGCTCGAACCGAAACTCCCATTTTTGTGCAAACCCTTCTCTCTTTCGCCACTTGACACTCCCACCTAAACGAGCTGGACTCCCCCACTTTCCTGGCTTTTTTCAAATAGAGGTGTGGAAACACCCTGCTGAGACTTTTAAATACATCCTACAACCCTCTGCAACACTGACTATAAGTGATGCTAACAGAATCCACAAACAATTTTCTATGCTGATTTCAGTGCCAAATCCTAAAGGTTTGCTCTAAAATAAAGAGCGAAGAGACTTACTGAACATCATTTCAAGACGCATCAGCAGGACACGAAGTTGTCAAAGAGGAGAGTCATGTCTGTCTCAGCATAACGTGCAACCATCAGCTGAAATAAAGTGTTATTAAGACAGAAACCTGAGAGAGAAAAGAGAACAGATGTCTTGAATGTTAAATATATCACCAAAATCAGATTTTACATGTAGATGTGCAACTTTGATGCGACTCACCAGCCTCTTTCAGTGCCAAACGCAGCTCCGGAGTGCTTATGGTTCCTGAGCTATCCAGTCATTATGCTTATAAATTTCCTTGGGTGAATAAAATATTATGTTACACACTGTTAAAAATAACAAATGCTAATTAAGTTAAACACTTCAGCTGATCTCTTACAAGGTATCTCTGCACTTTCTTCCACAGAGTAGCAAACTCTCCCAGCCCAGTTTTCCATTCCCACTGTCCTGAGATCAGTTAAGGGAAGCTGACAATACAACAACACATCAAATACTTGCAATTCCTGACTCAAGTGCTTACATCAAGTTAATGCAAACACAATAAATTCAGCTGCAGCTGAGAACAAGGATACATCCATGAGGTTCACCATGACACGACACGTATCCAAAGTGAAGGCACTCGACTTTATGTCAGTGCCTGTTGAACAACACATAAATAGTTCCTTAGACTGATCCATCAGATCTTGAGTGAGAACTCAATGATGCAGAAGAACTTACGTTTCGCGATAATTTTGTTTTAAGATGGTCATCAGCTCCAGAGGTGAGATTTCCATGTCCTAGAGAGAGGTACAGTATGCTTAGGTTGATCTGGCTTTTAGAAAATAACATTGGCACTGTGGAATAAATGGTCTTCACTTACAGGTCCGGCAAGTTTTACGAACATCCCCCTGAACTTTGAATCAACTTGATCGTCTGAGACAGTCTCCTGAAAACAAAACGAGGTACAGTATGAAGGAATGGTCCTCGTTTAAAACAGTTTAATAAGATATATTATTATTATTATTGCTGATGTTCTATAATAAGAGGCAATTGAATCATTCTTTCATTAATTTTTCCTTCGGCTTAGTCCCTTATTTATCAGGGGTCGCCACAGCGGAATGAACTGCCAACTATTTCGGCATATTTTTATGCAGTGGATGCCCTTACAGCCACAAACACAGTACTGGGGAAACACTCATACACACTCATTCGCACACACACTCATACACTACAGACAATTTAGCTTACCCAATTCACCTATAGCGCATGTGTTTGGACTGTGGGGGAAACCGGAGCACCTGGAGGAAACCCACACGAACATGGGGAGACCATGCAAACTCCACACAGAAATGATAACTGGCCCAGCCAGGACTCGAACCAGCGACCTTCTTGCTTTGAGGTGACTGCTAACCACTGAGCCACCATGCCGCCTACATTTTAATGTGATATATAAATTCTTGGTTTATTCACAATTGTTTAATGTGATATTGCAGTTTTCTGCGCTACATTTTTATTTATTTGCCAATGTTTCAAATGATATCGCAATTGTCCACAGTTTTATTCACTAACGTTTAATGTGCAGATGTTTTCTACATCATCGTGCTATATTCATAAATGTTTTGTGCAATTATACAGTTTTCCACATGTTAGTGCTTTATTCACAATAGTTTTACATATGCAATATTGTGGGTTTCTATATGGGAATGCTTTATTATAAGTTTAAAAAGTAAATTTTTACATATGTGCAATTGTTTTCTTTGATTTAGAAATTTTTCACATTCTCTGCCTTTATTTACAATTGTTTAATGTTTTTAATATGCAAATGTTTTATGATGTATTGCGATTTTTCACTAGTCATGGGAAGTTTGGATCATTTTATTGACTCTGACCTTTGAGTCTCGTTCATTGAGATGAACAAATCTTTTTGCGAGTCATTTCGTTCCTTTCGTTAAATTTGCCAAAATATTATTAAATTGAGTTGCTTCCAAAGTTATCTACAACTAGCCCAAACGTTGAGCACACTACACACAAATCATAACTAGAATGCTATAAAAAAGAGAAAATAATCATTTATGGTTTTGTCTATGATTATGTCAGTTCACCTCCTCTGACAGGTTTTCAAAATTGAGTAGTTTGTTCACGTCACACTGACAGTTCCACATAAGCTTAACCAAAGCACAGAGTCTGAGCCGAAAGGAGCCATGATTAGTTCATCTTTCAAGTCTTCTGGTTTTTGAGTCGTTCGTTCATCACGTGACAGCATGTAAGAGAGATGACTCAAACCCAAGGACTCAAGAAATGAACGGATCAAATCTTTTTCTGGCTCTAAATCCATATGATTGGTCTCTATTTTTCACGCGATGTATGAAGGTCACCACAGCGAAATAAACCACCAACTTATCCAGCATATGTGTTACGCAGCAGATGCCTTTCCAGCTGCAACCCATCACTGGAAACACCCATACACATTTGCATTCACACACATACTCTACGGCCAATTTAGCTTATTCAATTCACCTATGTCTTTAGACTGTGGGGGAAACCGGTGCACACAGAGGAAGCCACGCGAACACGGGGAGAACATGCGAACTCCACACAGAAATGCCAACTGACCCAGCCGGGACTCAAACCAGTGACCTTCTTGCTGTGAGGCGATTGTGCTACCCACTGTGCCACCGTGATGCCTTGTCATTAACATGCATGTGCATTATCTCGCTCTTAAATGCTGCAAGCTTTAACTTGTCTATACCTTGGCAAATGACCATGGAATAAGCAGAATAATCAGGGGTTGCCATTCGTTAAGGATTTAAATGCATTCCTGATTGCATTGGGTGTCTCCTGGCCTCCATTTCATGCATTTATAATACTTTAATGCACAGTAATTAGTTGATTATATGTTACATGTTTAATTTGATATTCAAAGTTTGTACATGACAATGCTTTTTACAGCTTTAATGCAACACTCCAATGTTCTGTTGTTGTTGTTGACTGCAGAACTTTGGATGGTCTTTTAACAGCTTTTAAGTCTAGTAAGATACTTACATCAGGTAATTCAGCATCCACAGGGTCATCGCAATGTCTAGTAAGAAACATCAAATCATCCAGTCAAAAAAATTGAATTAATATTTAAAATATGACATTTAGTCAGGAACACAAATGTGGTACGTTACTGTGTTTCGCTTTTGCTTTCAGAGAAGACGCGCAGGCAGAAGTCTCCGTCCTTGTTGGCTTCGAAGGTGGATGGTACGATGAGGTACTCTCCGGAGGCAGATGGAAGCGGTGCAGACCTCCCTCAGGTTAATGAAAGTCTCCGAGCGAGCTTCTGTGCGTGTGTCAGGAAGAAGTTCTTATCCAGGTGGCACTTCCCGCTTACCGTGAAACTGATGGAGACAATCGTCAGTCAGCAAGCCAGAAACATTCAAAAATTTATTATCCACCTTTTCCAGCATGTGACAAATTATGGGTTTGGGGAACTTCCATTTAAAAAAACAAAACAAATCACTTTAAATAGTAAGGTTGTGATACAATCAATGTGAGATGTATGTTTGACTTTGTGCTTCATTTTTTATTGTCATAAAAACCATGTTACGGTTCGTATTTTTAACTTGTGTGTAAGTTATTGGGGTCTATTTTAACGATCTAGGTGCAAAGTCTAAAGCGCATGTCGCAAAAGCTTTAAGGGCGTGTCCGAATCTACTTTTGCTATTTTAAGGACCTAAAAAACACTCTGCACCCTGGTGCATGGTATAACAGGGTTGTGTTTATTCTCTCAATGAGTTATGAGTGTATTGTGAGCTTAACGTGCATTGAACCAATCAGAGTCTCATCTCCCCCATTCCCTTTAAGAGTCAGTTGCGTCGCGCCATCGCGCATTTGCTATTTACATGGCGAACTTTGTAAGTGGAAAAACTGAACACATCACTAGCGAGAAAACAGTTAAACAGACCGTCTGCAGCATGAGGATAAAGAACGAGCCTCCTCCATTCGGCCTCTTTACTTTCTCTTTCTTTTTACTTTTACTGTACTTTACTCCTTTACTTTTGTGGAGAATGAAATGGTGCACCTCCACTGAAGACATCCATTAGCCTACATATTTATTTTATTTTAAGTGCAAAGATTTGTTTCAAACTATTTCTAAATTCAGTTTTAATTTCCAGCAAATAAATAAATGAACAATAATAACGAAGTGTGGTCAAAAAACTGAGTATATCCAAACACATGTCCTATTCTTATGCCCCAGTGACAAATCTATATTTATATTTTATAACTTGTTTTAATTAAAGCAAATTTATGCATTACAATAAATAATACTCATAATAATAATAATAACTTTATTCAAAGGCAAATTGTCATAAAGAAACTGAAAAAAGTGTTTTTTTATATTTATGTAGAAACTAATAACATTTGTAACATTTTAATCCTTCATATGTAAAGATATTTGTGTATTGCTGTACACCCTGTGTGTATTAAGCAATGTGTAAGCGTTTAGACCCGCACAGGTGCATAATTAACACACTCTACGCTGGACTTTAGACCAACTTTCAGTGATAAATGGTGCGGTCTATTTTTGTTCCTCAAATAGCAACGTGCCAACAATGCTCCTTCACACACCTCCTTTATAGACCAGCACACCATGAGTCCACAAAGTGGCACAAATGGATTTGCTATTTAAACAACGTGGTGGAAACACATGAAAATTACTGTTGCGCTAGTCTGAAAATAGCAACAAATCACGCCAAACATGTCTTGCACCTTATTGTGCCGGGTGGATGATAGAGCCCATTGACTCTTTTAAAGCACAAAAATACTATAGTATGTCTTAAACATGCTAAGTGAACATACTTGTTTATCTAAAAGACATGCTACAGTCAATTTTCTCCTTTGAAATTGTGTGTTGTCTCGGAATCTCTTTGTTTTGGCCTCTATACCAGTTACCCAGTATATTTCAGCACCCCTAGTTACCTTGGTGAAAAACCAATCAACATAATGCAGATGGGTCCAAAAATGCAACCTCCAGAGGACATTAGCAACCTCTTTAGAGTTATAAAATCCACATGAGTGGTTTTTAATTAGCAAATAATATGGATATACAACGTAAACATTAACGAGCAATGTGGAGCAGCGCGTCCCTTCCTGTAATGTACTTGTGGGACGTTTTTCACCTCATGCTAATAAGCTTGTGTGGTAGATGCGACTGAGGTGAATGTTTTACTGATTGTCTACATGGAAGTTGCTCTCATAATTCACAGCATCATGGTGTGTGGGAAAGTGAAAGGTTAGCCAAGAGAAAGTTCTAAGTAGTTTAATGCTTACCTCCCGGGGAGCTGTGGATTGTAAACAGAAAAACATTATATTTAATGTTATTCTAATGTAATCTGGTAATTCTTTAGAAGCAATTTATGTTCATTTCCTCATCATCATCCTCTTTTAGATGTCTCCACCCACCTCATAAATAGCAAAGCCGATAGTGTTCATATCTTCTCCCATTTTCCTCATGCGCCGGCGGTTCTCTGAATTAGACCCACCACAAACTGCAGCCTTCTCCTTATCGTCAACATTTTCTTCATCCAGCTTCACCACAAATTGTGGATTCATCCAAACGTGTCTGTAGAGCAATAAATGAGGCTGTCAGCAATTTTACATTTACATTCAATCATTTAGCAGACGCTTTTGTCCAAAGCGACTAACAATTAAGGGGTGATTCTACAAGAGGCAATACACACAAGAAGTGCTAATTATACAAAGGAACTGTTTGTGCTCAAGAATTTATGTACGAGTAAGGAGAGGGAAGGGTTTTTTTTATTTTTCAAAAGAGAAAGAAGAGGTTTCTACAGGTGGTTTGTCAAGCCCACTCACCTGTGTGAGGCACACTCATAATTAATAATGTTTTGGGGTTGTCATGTGTGAGGTGGGGGATATTAGAGGGGGTCTTGGGTTTGTAGTTGTCATTTGAATGATACCAGTGAAACCGAATCTGTCCACATGCTACACAAAATGATTCCGGGGCCATGTTCACCGAACTTTTTAGGGCTAGAAGTGGCTCCTTATTAATTTTATGCCACATTTTTGTTAATTTATTAACTTTTTTCCTTTTATTTGAAAGGACAGTAAGCAGACAAGAATAGAAGTTGGAGAGAAAGAGGGGGGTCAGGATCAGGAAAGGTCCATGAATCGTGACTGAACTCGGACATCAGAACATGTGCAGTTCCCGCTATGTGTCGACGCTCTAACATAGGCTATTGGTGCTAACTATTTATTGTTGCTTTATTTTAAGGAAACATTGTTCTTTACAATGTTCCTATTAATAAATCTCTGACAGAGGCCCTGCCGCTATCAGCCAATCACTGTGTGCATTGAAAATAAGCTGACATCATCTATAATAACAATGTCAACCCCACCCCAGAGCCATAGAGAGAGAGTTGTGACAACAGAAGTACAAAATGTTTGATTGTCACGTTATTCATGTGGACTCAAATAGTTCCAGGAAGTGCTTCGCGGTTAATTCAAATAATGTTAAGATTGCATTATAACCAGAGCTTGACGTTGACACCCGCCAACCCACCAAATATGGGTGGATTTCAGTTTTGGGTTAGACAGCCGCTCCCACTAGCCACTTTGGCTGGTTGAAAATAATTTTTAAATTGTAGTTTTCTTAAAAGAAGGGTTCGACAATAAGGATGGCCCAATATTCGTGCAAATGTGATTTTTAGAATTGAGAAGCAGCACGACTGACAAAACGTATTGTGTTTGCGTAAGCAAAAGAAAGCAGGTGAATACCGAATGAGAGGATGATCACTTAGATGCATAGGTGATGTGATGCGTGCAACTGTTACATAATCGTGCACCCACAGTCCTGCTGCTTACAAGAGCTCAAGATTTACAAAATATATATATAAAGTTGAAATCATAATTATTAGCTCCCCCTGTTTATTTTTTTCCCCAATTTCCATTTAATGGAGAGATTTTTTCAACACATTTCTAAACATAATAGTTTTAATAACTCATTTCTAATAAACTGATTTCTTTTATCTTTGCCATGATGACAGTAAATAATATTGACTAGATATTTTTATAAGACACTTCTATACAGCTTAAAGTGACATTTAAAAGCTTATCTAGGTTAATTAGGTTAATTAGGCAGGTTAGGGTAATTAGGCAAGTTATTGTATAACGATGGTTTGTTCTGTAGACTATCGAAAAAATATAGCTTAAAGGGGCTAATAATATTGACCTTAAAATGTTTTTCAAAAAAATTTGATTTTATTCTAGCCGAAATAAAACAAATAAGACTTTCTCCGGAAGATACAATATTATCAGACATACTGTGAACATTTCCTTGCTCTGTTAAACATCATTTGGGAAATATTTAAAAAGAAAAAAAATTCAAAGGGGGCTAATAATTCTGACTTCAAACTGTATATATCCTTTGTAAGCACCAGTGGTCGCTGCTTTCGCTTTAATTATTCTTTGAACAGATTATTAACAGGCCCAACATTAACCATGTGTGCCTGATCATTCTTTCAATATCACACACTGTATGTTTTTTTCACCTGCTTTCTTTTGCTTAGTTATTTTTGCTAATATAGTTTTATTATCTTTTTACAATAGCGTTGCTTTAATATGAGATTGATTCCCCATTTACGTGTAGTTATATGGTGATCTGGGACCTTCAGCCAGGACAGACAACTGTGCATATTTTAGATACATGACAATAGCTCTTTTTTAAATGTCAATTTTTTTAAAGAAGTTTTGTTGAATTAAAAGGGCTTTTCAATACATTTAACAAGTTTCCTAAACTCTTAACACGGTTATCACAACATCCGTCTTTTTAGGCAATACAATTAACAGATTTCTTGTTGTTTTGACACAAAATTTATACAGTTAACATAAATTTCAAATGCTTGAACTTCTTTTACACACAAACTCAACCAAGACCAAAACAATGTAATTTCAAAGTCAATTTACAAATGCTTTCACACGGTATGTCAGAACAGATAACATCATGTCCTAAACAGAACTTCTATAGGCTAAAGTCAAAGTTAGCAGTTGTTCATATTGTCAATTGAAACACAAATATTTCCCTGTATTTTATTCCATTGCCAATGAGAAACGGCTTATTGCAGTAATGTAAATACATAAATCACAGCAGATTCTCATCTAGGAACTACACTCATGATCATATGTATTATCTAAAAGAGGACTCTTTGAGCTGATCTTGTGTGGAAAAGGAACAACAAGAGAAACTCTTCCCACGCCTAGAGAAGATATCAGGTGTGATGTGGATGAGAACATGCAGAGCAAATGCTTTGTTTTTTATTATAATTGTGGTGCTTTTTCTGTTTGTATATCTTGCAGTGATGTCCTTTTGCAAATAGAGTCTGTACTGCAGCAATTCTGTGTCTGTATTTTTTTTTTTTTACAGAAACTGTACATTTTATAAAGCTACTCTGAGGTGGTCGTTAATTTTTGTATTGAATTTCTGCAGCAAAATAAACAAAATGCATGCATTTACTAAACCCAACAAAACAAAATTGTAGAGAGGCTTCAAATATAAGGGCAGAGCTGACACATAAAATAATGCAGTTTCTGTTATGTCAGCTGAGGATGGTGTTTGTTGTTTTTTTGTCAATGTGTTATGATTAACTAAATGTTCCTGTTGGAAGAGAACATGTGTTAGTGTTTTGAAGAATTATTTGATTTTAAATAATGTTTGCAGTGTTTTGTTAGACATGGTGTATTGTGTTTATTTAGTTTATTATTGTATTTTGAATATTAGTTTTTGGGGTTTAGTTTTACAATGTGTGATTTTGAGCATGGAATTAACCGTTTGCCCATTGTGTGTTTCAGGAGTGTTGGTGCGTTAAGAGTTTAGGCAACATGTTAAATGTATTGAAAAACCTTTCACAGTGATTGTAAACAACTGTAAAATTTGTGGCTAAGAAATATTTATTGAATTATTTTTTGGTGTGGTTAGAGATACATTTGGTAAATCCTTAATTTTGAGCCTAATTGCAATGTGACAGCCCATTTGCTCATGCACATTGAGCAAGCTTATACACAACACATACAAAAAGTGAAATGAATGAGGCATGTGGACACAACACAACATCTAAATCAAGCAATTTAGCATGTCAAAGTCAAATTTATGCATGTAAAATATATTTTCCCAACAACAAAATTGTGGCTAGTGAAAATGCTGAGTGGCTAATAATTTTGGAATCTACTAGCCACAGTGGCTGTTGATCAAAAAAGTTGCATTCAAAAATGTCAAGCCCTGGTTATAACCAGTGGCGGTGCTAGCTTGAATGGCACCCTGAGCGAACCACCCCATATATGCCCCCCCATCTCCCTCCTCCCTTAAGCTTATAAATAGTTGGTTTATAGGAGTGCAGTTCTAGTATGATTCTAGAAGGTTACATCTAGTTAATATAGAAAAGGACCATAAACATGTACATTCTAAAAAATGTTTGTTATTTTACCCTAACTTTGGGGTAAATTATGGACAAGACCAGAATTGGAATTATTAAACATGTATATATTTATTATAAATATAATAATAATATTTATTATTATTATTATTATTCTACAATTATTATTATAAATAAATAACAGAAATCAATCCTAAATGTAACTGGAACACAATTAATTTTGACAATTCTATAAAATACAAAAAATATACATGTTTTATGGAATTATCTGTTCATAGACTTGACTCAAGGCCGAGAATTAATGTTATGAAAATGTACCTCCGTGCCTAATTATCCACCTTTTCTGCTTCTATAGGCATGCTTAGTCAAAACAAGATCATCATCATATTATATCAACTAGCAAAACTCACTGCGAGCTGACACCTGGTGTCATAAGTAACATAAAAGGCTGTTACTCTGGTTTAAGAGCACTCGGGCGGTGCGTATTTTAACGTGGTGCCTGTAAACAACCGGGATTCAGACCAGGAGGCGTGTGGAAATGGTTCTCTGTGCGCATATATCATTTTGCTTTGATCAGCTTTGTTTCAGTTGCACATAGAGAAAACAAACTTGTGCGTGCAAAAGACGCCAAATGTAAATGGCCACTAAAGTCTGTATTCTGGCATTACCACTCTTGGGATTAATACACTTGCATAAAGTAAAACATATCTCAAAGCTTACTGGGCGACATATGATTTTTACCAGGGCACGTTTTTGTTTTTGTTTTGCACCGGCTTCATGAGCCGCCATTGATTTTGAATACATGTTCTATTGTAGTAAATTGAGTTGTCGCAACTCTCTCTCTCTCTCTATGGCCTGTTTCCACTGAGTGGTACGGTACGGTACGTAACAGTTCGGTGCGCTTTTATGGTCGTTTCCACTGTCAAAAAGTGTACAGAACCAAACCCCACTGGTTTTCGGCACCCTTTTGAAATGGTACCAAACACAAAAGGTGGAGCGACACGTGCAGCTGAACGCTAATTGGTTACAGAGATACGTCATGATCACGTGGAGCTAGCCAGAATGAAAACCAAGGAACCGCCATGTTTTAAATACACAGCCGAGACATTACATCGTACTACTATATGCATATAATAACGAGCCATGGATGACCCGAGCTCAACAAACCTTGTCGTTGTCTTAATGTACAGCCACAAAGCCGAGAAGAACAAAATCTGCCGTGTCCTGTTGTTGTTTTACAAGGCCGTCTAAAAGTGCGAGCAGTTTTCGCTTTCTCGAACTTCTTGAGCTGATGATAATAACGTATGTGTGATTATTGAAGTGTCTTCGATGTCTGATCCTTTCAGAAAAGAAAGGACAAACGCGAGAGTGAAGCATGAAAAAAGGAGAAGCCTGACAAAACACAGGAGCAAATTGTTTCAGCAACCTGAATCGTGAACAAACTGCCATGTTTATCATCGCCTTTTGGACTATTATGAACTCTGAATGACAGAATAACTCTCTAACAGGAGGTTACATGTGCTGCTGAAGATTACAGATACAGATGAGAGGTTTGCACTGACTAGGCTATATGTTACGTGTTGTTTCTGAACACCAATAAGGACTAAATGTATGCTGTGTGTAGTTCTTCTGTAGTTGGTAACATAACGGAGACTGTAAGGGGCTGTATGTGTTCATGTATGTTCATTTATTTATTTATTTATTTTATATAATTACAGACGTTACAGTAGACTATTTTGCACTGTCATTGATCTGCAGTTATAATCAAATCTTGTTCATAGAAAGGTTCGTAATGAACATTTCTACACAAGTATTTTTGTGTGTAAAGCATCTGTTTTGTAAGAAGAGCTTTTCATATGATATGTGAACAACCCGTACAGCTTTACTGTAGACATTTATTCGAGTGAAAATGACGTTGACTGAAACTCTCTGTCCTACACCACGCCCACCAAAAGGGTACCCTTGGTCGGGGAATCGCAAGCCTGATAAAGCCGTACCGTACCGTACCAGTCAGTGGAAACGGGCCATATGGCTCTGCCCCACCCATAATCCTATTGTAAGTGTGTTTCAGCAGTTTTGTGAAGATGTTTTAAGAGAAAACGTCTGCTCTTCAGTGTTTGGATTTCCAGCAGTAAAAACTAAACTGAACTTCAACTCTGAAAACTGGACTGACGCAGTTTCAATTTACTAGAACTTCTATGTTAAGCTGCTTTGACATAATCTACAATGTAAAAGTGTTATAGAAATAAAGATGAACTGAATTAGTAGTAAGATCAAATGTTTTGTCCCTGATCCACAAATCTTGGTGGGGTGTTTATGCTTTTTATGGCTCACATGCGTTGTTTCTGCAGCCCCAGCAGTGGAGCCTTTCCTCCATGTGCCGTCATGGTTTGCCACGGCCCAATGTTTTACTGACTCATCTGTGATGGCATCCGGCGTCAGAGTGCATATCTCTATACGAGAGTAATTGGTGAGGAATTCTGAGAATGCCATCCTGTACAAAGGGAAAAACATACATGCAATGTAAACTTTATAGAAGCATTGGCATCTAGATTGCAATTGTATATAAGCATCAATATTAAATATGGATAACAAGTTTATAAGCGCACCAGAATTCACCATCCTCAGCGCTGGCGTCTGGACGCTCTGATGCCGCAACACTGTTCCATTCAGACGAACTATAGGGGAGATGGAAAACACTATTCAGATAACCAGTCCAGTGTTTGAATGGTGACCCTATCATCATCTCAAGTTCAAGACAAGTCCATTAAATCTATTAATTCTATAAAACTGTAAGTCTGATACAGTCAAGTTTTTATACACTTTATGCTCTAACAAATATTGTGTCATTGTTTGTCAACCTCTCAGGTGTCATGCCAAGGAATGTCAAGATTGCCATGACCGCCCAAAAAACAAGTCCAACCACAACTTTTACACAAACATTTCCCCACAAACAATGACTACCAGTTTGCAACATTCTTCCAAATATTTTCTCTTGTGAAACCACAATTTCACTTTTAGGTGAACTGTCTTTTTGATATCTACAGCAGCCTTGCTGATTCCTGAATAAACCAAACACTTTTGACTTCATGTTATTTTAATTCACAAACACCTTTCATACAGACCCAGAATAGATGGGGGCTTGTCTGGGATATTAACTTCAAAATTAAATATAAACAGTTGAAGTCAGAAGTATTAGCCCCCCTGAATTATTAGCCCCCCTGTTTATTTTCCCCCCCAATTTCTGTTTAATGGAGAGAAGATTTTTTCAGCACATTTCTAAACATAATAGCTTTAATAACTCTTTTCTAATAACTGATTTATTTTATCTTTGCCATGATCACAGTAAATAATAATTTACTAGATCTTTTTCATGACACTTCTATACAGCTTAAAGTGACATTTAAAGGCTTAACTAGGTTAATTAGGGTAACTAGGCAGGTTAGGGTGATTATGTAAGTTACTGTATAACGATGGTTTGTTTTAAAAAAAAAAAAAAAAGGTTAAAGGGGCAAATAATATTGACCTTAAATGGTTTATAATAAATTAAAAACTGCTTTTATTTTAGCCACAATAAAACAAATTTCAAAATAAAAAATAAAATAAAAAACTTTCTCCAAAAGAAAAAATATTATCAGACATACTTTGAAAATTTCGTTGCTCTGGTAAACATTCAATTCAATTCAATTCAATTCAATTCACCTTTATTTGTATAGCGCTTTTACAATGTAGATTGTGTCAAAGCAGCTTCACATAAAAGGTCATAGTAAATTGGAACAGTGTAGTTCAGTTTTTAGTGTTTAAGTTCAGTTCAGTTTAGCTCCAAACACTGAAGAGCAAATCTAGTGATGCGCAGCTCTACAGATCCCGAACCATGCAAGCCAGTGGCGACAGCGGAGATGGAAAAAAACTTCACTAATTGGCAAAGGGAAGAAAAAAAACCTTGAGGGAAACCAGAGTCAGTTGGGCGCGACCATTTTAATTTCTCCGCTGGCCAAACGTCTTGTGCAGAGCTGCAGTCTCAGCAGTCACATTATTTGGGAAATATTTAAAAAAGAAAAAAAAAGGGGGACTAATAATTCTGACTTCAACTGTATGTAAACTTGCGTATTTCTGAATAAGACTTTTTTTTGTAATTTTAGCAACATTTGATCCCTAAAGTCAATCCCTGACGTTGCCCTAAATTTCACAGACTAAGAAGCTGAATTTCCATGGCCTATAATGAACGTAAAAACAAGGAGGTTTTGTAAATATTAAATATTATAAATATTATATATTATAATTTTTTAAAATATATTAAATTGTAAATATGATCTATTATAAAATAACATATATTGTTAAATGTTCAAAATTGAATGTTATTTTTCATGAAATGTATAGCTGTTTAGAGACAATGGAATATTTACCTCAGTTTTGAAAAGAAATGAAAACACGTAGGGCTCTTTTTTAACGATCTAGGCGCAAAGTGTACAAAGCGTATGGCACAATAGCATTAAAGATGTGTCCGAATATACTTTTGCTATTTTAAGGACGTAAAAATATAGTCTGCGCCCTGGCGCATGGTCTAATAGGGTTGTGATTATTCTCTTAATGAGTTATGGGTGTGTCTTAATGAGCATAACATGTCTTAAACCAATCAAAGTCTCATCTCACATTCTCTTTAAAACTCAGTTGCGTCGTGCCATGGCGCATTTGCTATTTACATGGCGGACTTTGTAAGTGGAGAAACTGACCTCTTCACAAGCAAGTTAAACAGACAATCTGCAGCGTGAGGATAAAGAACGAGCCTCCTCCATTCGACCTCTTTCTCTTTACTTTTACTCTTTACTTTACTCCTTTACTTTCGTGGATAAGGAAATGATGTTGTACTCACTCCACTGAAGACATCTATAGCCTGCATATTTAATTTTGTTTGTTAAGCACAAAGATTTGTTTCAAAACTATTTCTAAATTCAGTTTTCATTTCCAGCAAATGAATAAATGATTGATAATAACAAAGTGTTATTTACACATGTCCTATTCTTATGCCCCATATGGTGATGCATACATCTCCAAAACCCAACAAGTGGACAAATCTAAACTTGTTTATATTAAAATATAAATTTGCATATGATAAATAATATTGCTACTAATAATAACATTAAACAAATGCAAAATGTTATGAATAAACTGAAAACAGCCCCCCGAGATGGAGGCAGTGTTTTTCTATTTATGTAGAAAACAATAATTTCTGTATCATTTATTCCCTTTTTTAAATTTGCACAGATGTACAGTATATTGCTGTACATCCTGTGTGTATTATGCAATGCATAAGCATTTGTACCTGCACAGGCACATAACTAACGCACTCTACGCTGGACTTTAGACCATCTTTCAGTTGATCAATGGCGCAGTCTATTTCAGTTCTTCAGAGCAATGTGCCAACAGTGCGCATTAACACACCTCCTTTATAGACCAGCACACCCATGAGTCCACAAAATGGCGCAATTCACGCAAATGTATTTGCTATTTCATCAACGTGGCACAAAACGTGAAAATCAGAGTTGCGGGGGTCTGAAAATAGCAACAAATGCCAGGTGTATGATAGGGCCTATAGTTTTAGAAGTGGTCATTTTGTAGCCAAAGACATTTTGCTGGCATAAATGCATAGTTAACAGGTACAGTTTAGTAACTGCATTAACCTCCATAATATTTGTTTTTCTCACTATGGAAGTCTATAGTAACAGGTTTTCAGCTTTTAAAAAATATATTCTTTTGTGCAAAACAAAAGAAAGAAACTCGTAAAGGTTATAGCCGTTTGAGGGTGAGTTAATAATGAGCAAAATTTCATTTTTGGATGAAGAATTTCTTTAAATGATCAGATAAAAATAGCCTAACCATAACAACAGACAATACATACAAACATTTTGATTAAAAAATGGATTTACAAATGGGTTTATGTTACAGGGTTTATGAACGAGAGAATAATAATATAAAGTATATAGGCCTACATATTTTAGTTCGATGGGGACTGCATTTTTAAATGTGCATATATACCTACTTAGCATATTTATACAAACAATTTGTAGCCTACGTTTGGAACAACTTCATGCCATGAGGCATCAACAAATTCTATAAGTCATTGGAAACAAAAATGTAAAGCAATACAATAGTACTTGATATTAACTTGGATATTAAAAAAAATAATAATTTCCTTAATTTTTAGTGTCTGGAACAGACTTTTTTAATTCCATGACCTGTGGTAATCCTGTATTGATTAACACAAATTCAGCAGTAATGAAACCGTACTTGTCGCTCCAGGCTCCAGTCCACTCCACCTGTCCCCAAGGGTTGCGCATACGAACTAGTTTTTCCTTGCGGCCACGATAGTTCACCTGAGACAAAAAAAAGCTTTAAAAACTAAATATTTAAATTCTGTTATTTAAAAAATAATAATAATCATACCTCAGTTGCCCCTGTGAGTGAGTAGGCGTGCCCTTTGACCAGCTTCTGACGAGTGATGGCTTCTGAATCAGCAGCACTAGTGATCTACAATAAAAATAGAGTGGGCGGGGCTTATGACTTAAAATTACATCTGATTGGGCAGATGGAAACTTAAATTCAAACGCTATTATTTTTTTCAGTCATTATTCTATTGATAATTGTTCCATAAACAGTTATCTATTTTGCTGCCCAACATAATACAAACATCCTGTCTAGTCATTTGTGAATGTCATAAATATAGAAATCTCACGTCGATGGAGCAGCCCAGCAAAGCTCCAGCCTCCAGGGCTTTCTGGATGATTTGAAACATATTGGGCGGTGGTTTTCTCAGCTCGTAGCTCTCAGCAATGCCTCCAGTGAAGTCCTCAAAACCCTCGCTAGTGGATCCTCCAGACAGGGCTTCATAACAGCCGTTCACCCTGCCAGAAACCATAAAACCTGCTGTTAGAGTGTGAAATGACATGTTTGCACATGTTTGTAGGGCAAGCATACAAATATTACCAAGTTCTCTTTACCACAGACTTATTTAAATAATAAATCTAAAAACCCTATTATAAACCCCACAGAAATAAAATCGTCTTTAATTTGCCACAGCGGAATGAACCACCAACTATTCCAGGATATGTTTCACGCAGCGGATACCCTTCCAGCTGCAACCCAGGACTGGGAAACACCCATACACTCCTGGAAACCGGAGCACCCGGAGGAAACCCACACCAACACAGGGAGAACATGCAAACTCGACACAGAAATGACAACTGGCCCAGCCTGGACTCAAACCAGCAAACTTCTTGCTGTGAGGTGACAGTGCAAATCACTGAGACACCGTGCCACCAATTTCAGATAATTTAATGCTGAAAAATTGAAGCTCATTCATGAAATCCCGTCTTTTAGGCTCCAATCAAGTGTTCACTAAGTGTTTATAACTTAAATCATGATAAATAACTAACTATAAGCATGCTGTAGCCAAAATAGGCTCAAGGGAAACGTGACATTGGCTACTTTTCTGCAACACCTGAAAACAATACTTGTATCACCTACTCAAATACTCTAAACATAAACAAGTGTTAACAAAAACAAATGTGACACAAATGCATCAACAAAAATGTATTGTGTTTATGTGTGGCTTTGAACATAATATAGAAAATGAATCTATATAATATACAATATCATGTATTAATATTCTGTGTTTATGTATTTATACATGCAAAAAGCTGCACAAAAAAGGCATGTTCATGGATAATCAGCTATGTGCTATGTGATCATATTTGTGAGAAAAATTACGTAACATATTAGTTTTATACTGTGTTAATTTCATCTAAAAACTAAAGCAAAACATGTGTATAAGCTGATTTTAAAAGTTTTGAGTTTTTTTTTTCATTTCTAAATGACCAAAATTGATATAGATGAAGCATTTCAGCACAGAAAAGGAAAAATATGAAGCAAAAACTGTGTACAAATGATCACCAACAGCAATATTACTGCAGTGGAGATGATTTTTTGTAGGACAAAACCTGACACAATTCAGCATTTTAGCATTTTCAGTTCCTTTATTCTGGGCTTTTGGTTATATGCCTGACATAAGAGCGGTGGTTAACACAATAGCGGTGTTAACACATAATTTGCAATGTTAACAAAATGTTTTTTTTTGTCAAAGGAACCAAGGTCATGCTAACATACTGGTTGGCCTAAAAGAAATGCATGACATAATTACACGTGGGCAGGGCCTTTCTCATAGTTCACATGATGGGGGTTTCAAAATGAATAGGTCAACAGCTGTAAACGTACTCTTAGACAAAACTAAAGCAACAAACAACAGATGGCTAACATGTTGTGTTCAGCTGGCAATGATAAACAAGAAAAAATAAGGGTATGTCAAATACTTTTAAAATAAAGCTAACATTAAGTTACCATATGCGCTGGATTAAACACATAATACATAAAAAAGACACACCCGTATTCCTGGAACACACCTGTGAAGCTTGTTCATCATGAATGCAAAGTTTGCGTTCAAATAATTTCCATAGAAACATCTAAAGCCCTGCTTTTTTTTTCTTAGAAGGCAGGTTAACTTTCTGGTTTGGGCACTTCTAGCTTAATTACTGTGATTAAAGGTGGGTGATGAACACAAGAAATAACACAAACAAACACTCACTTAGCATAGGCCTTCTCCAGCAGGGCGCTCCAGAACTCGTTTTTCTCTGCGGAGTGAACGAACAACAGCTCGCCATCTTTCACCGGCAGCCGGTCATCAATGACCACATCCACCCACTCGCCAAACTGCCAGAACTGATAGATGAAGGTACAGACTCACATTTATCTGTTCGATCTCAAAATGTGCGTCAAAGAACAAAAAATGCCCACATACAAACAATGCGTTTGATACACGGCCAGAAAAATGTGGCTTTTTAGACATTTAGTATGGTGATCCCACATCGTTGGTTACACTTTGTGCATAATTAAGATTCTGAGATATCTATTAGCATTTCCTTTTTACTATTTTTTACTACCTTTACATGTAGTATTATATCTTATAATTTATATGTTTATGAAAAATGACACCCTTTTCAACTAAAAATGGAAAATACTATGTGTTGAAAAAACATGGTTGATTTTTTTTTTTTCTTTTAAAATTTTTCACAAATTATGTTTAACAGAGCGAGGACATTTTCACAGTATGTCTGATTATTTTTTCTTTTGGAAAATCTTAACTGTTTTATTAGAATTTGCTAGAATTAAAGCTGTTTTTAATTTTTTGAAAACCATTTTAAGGTCAAATATATTAGCCCCTTTGAGCTATTTTTTTCGATAGTCTACAGAACAAACCATCATTATACAATAACTTGCCTAATTACCCTAACATGCCTAGTTAACCTAATTAACCTAGTTAAGCCTTTAAATGTCACTTTAAGCTGTATAGAAATGTCTTGAAAAATATCTATTTGATACCTGGAAATGGAAGATTCCAGCATAAGTGCCATCAAACTCCTGTCCGTTGGGCACGACTCTTGCCAAAACATCTTCATTCTGTGTCAGGGAGGCAATAGCAGCCAACAGCCAACAGTCACCTAAAAAACAGAGCGACAGGAAGTGGCACTGAGACTGTTCAAATCATTTTGTGGTCTGCAGCTGAAACAGACACATGAAGGCCAATGTTCCCTCAAGTATTTCTATATATCAGAGACTATGATATATATTTGCATGAGCAATAAATTCTTATAGACATTCAAAGTGCCTGCAGATAAACAAGTACGGGCACATTTTGAGGGAAGCAAAATTAAAACCAGAGCAGCCAATGAGTGCCGTTGTGGTTTTCATGTCACGCAAGTGGTGAGCTGAAGGTCTCAAAAAGCGGAGCAGAAACTCATGAGATTCTTGCTAGACAATAGGCTGCTTTTTCCTGCAGTTTGACACATGCATCGCATTAAGTGGGCATGTTTTAATGTAGGACTTTACGGGATGAACGCAGCCCCGGGTTTCTTTAACTGGGACAAAATCCATCTGGCTAGTTTCTAAGGTTGGATGGTTTGCATTTTGTGCTTGGCTCAGCATAGCCGTAAACACAACAACAGGGGAAAAAAACAGAGCAAAAGAGAGTGAGATTGTGCAAGGAAGTGGAAGGTAAAGTTTGAAGTCCTCCATTATTGTCCATAACTTTATAAATGTTAGCAACATGCTAACACAACACTATCTATCTATCTATCTATCTATCTATCTATCTATCTATCTATCTATCTATCTATCTATCTGTCTGTCTGTCTGTCTGTCTGTCTGTCTGTCTGTCTGTCTGTCTGTCTGTCTGTCTGTCTGTCTGTCTGCCTGCCTGCCTGCCTGCCTGCCTGCCTGCCTGCCTGCCTGTCTGTCTGTCTGTCTATCACTTGTCACTTGCAAAGCCTAAAATATAAGACATGTTAGCAATATATGCAAAAAGATGCAATGACTTAAATATGTAGCTACTTAAAGATGTTAAGAATGTGTTTCAACATACTAATAATGTGCTAAACATGCAAGTAATATGCTAAAACATGCTAACAATGTGTTAACCCAAACATCCATAGCAAAGTCTAGAAAATAGCAAACAACTTAGTAGCGACATGGTAACCGTTGCCACAACATATTATAACTTTAAAACATGCTACCAATACTCCAAGTATGCTAATAAGCATAATTAACAAAGACCTTAGCAACCACCCATCTAAGTTTATCTAACTCTTAGTAATTCTGGTGTTTTTTACTTTAGCTGTTGAAATAAAATGTTGCCAAGTAAACATTTATAATGGATTTTGAAGCTAACAATTATCATATAGCCTTAGCCACAAAAGCAATATAACATAGCAACATAAATGTTGTTAGCAACACATAAAGATAACACTTAGTTCAAGCTTTTTAGCTTATTATTCATATTTTACTTTATTCTATTTAAGTTTTATTTCAATTAGCTATATATATGCTATATATATATTTTTTACTATTGTTGTTTTAGGTAACAACGCAACTGGTATTAGCACTAAGTTAAAAGCATTCTTCAACGGCTGACCCACCCTTATTCGAGGAATGACATTGTTTAAGAGTATTTGCTTGTCAAAATTACAAAGAAAAGTGGCTTTACCAGAGTTACAAGTAACATCCATTACGTAATCACACAACTCTTGGGGAAAAGTAGCAGATTTACACCATATTTACCATATTCACAATACATCTATGAGAATCAGCTCAATCTAGGGTTACTTGTTTTCTTTTCTGTCAGTTTTTACATTTAGATGCATGACAATTGATTTTGATGAATGCCAAAATAAATTTTACATACAAAATTAACATTTTACCATCTTTTTTCTATATAACAATGTAGCTGATTGTTACTTTTTATAATGAATCACAACAGGACTAGGTAGGGGTTACCTAAGAAATTTTGTAGTGTTCATTGAGCCTCAATTTAAGCTGAATTTCTGTTTAAGCTGATACATAATATTGACTTGCAGGTGTATGTTTAAAGAATTAAGATAAGAACAGGAGCGCCAGAGAGGAAATGTGTGACTCAGAGTGTTCAGTGTTTGACTTTGAGGGATAGGGTGTATGATAAATGGGTTCGACAAACACGCAGGATTAAGACAGAGACATTAATTCTCTACAGAGAGATAATTTTTTTTGTTGTTTTACCCAAAGCTCCTTGACAGATATCCGTTTTTGTGGCTCCACCGACGATGAAGCGTGGTTTTGAGCATAGTTCCTGTAAATAACAGAGAGAGTGAGAGAGAGATATTGTATTTAAATGACACTTTGAAAAAATATGCTACATGATTTGCACTCAATGAAACATTTGCAAATTTAACAGGAACTAAAAATTAGTTAAAATTTACATTTACAAAGTATTTACAAAATGTATTCACTTAAAATGACATTCTGCATCTATATAACCACTTAATTGTTTATTGAACCAAACGGAACAGAAAGCAGAGGATTTGTTGATGTCTGACTATGTGAAGTCTTCCGAAACGAATAGGCTATATTGTACATCAAAAACAATAAGCTAATAATTAGGCATATGCACGTTTTAAAATGCAGTTACACGCCAAAACAAAATATGTAAACCTACATATTTTATTTAATAATTTTCTGGTTCAATCCTGCTTTAACATGCAATTTTAATAAAAATAAAAAGTGTGCTATTTCCCGTTTAACCACAACAACGAACGATGCCCACAGGATGAAAACTAGCCAAACTGAGTCCATACCCCAGGCCTTTTCCATACTAATCCTCTGGTTTTGGACGAGTTGGGTCCGAGTTCTTTAAAGCCCAGTGATTCGTGAGCGGCGGGGAAAGTCGGGTCTGAGAACAGGGTCCCTCTGGCCCTGCACTCGCTCCTGAGCGCCTCGAAGTCCTGGTTTAGGTATTTGGTGGCATTGGCATTGGTTCCAAACCCTGCAGCCAGCGCTCTCTTCTTGGCCACAGTAGACGCAATTCCTGCCATTTTCCGGTTCTGAAGAAGCCCCCAGAAAACTGAGAAGTTTGCAAATGTCTTGATCCTTCAACTAATTTTATTGTGACTCTCCGCCCTGAACTTTTCAGGCGTGGTCAGGCTGTCATGAGCGCGTTATTGCGCGTTTTTACGCATACAGTGAAGTACAGGAAGAGTGCCTTATTAAAAAGCACGACCCTATATCTATTTACAACTGTATATAACTGATCAATAGCCATTGTAGATGTGCACTACAGAATAAATAACCTCTATTCACGTTTTAAATAATGCAAGTAAAGTTATAGTTTGCAAACTTTTATCGCAAGCGATTTAATGATACATCGGCGATGTCAGTCACAGTGAAATGAGTAGAGCAGAATTTACTTTAAATAAGGTACTTTTTCGTAGTCTGTGTGCAGAACTCGGGCGCATACTCTTCCAGATGTTTATTCTGACATTTTCTTCCTAACGGTAGAGATAAAAAGCTCAACACATCAGCTGTACAACAGCTCTATCTGCTGGATGTTGACGATAGTGCAAGAGAGCGTCGATTTAAAGGGACAGTTCACCCAAAAAATACAATTCTGTCATAATTTACTCATCCTCCAACGTGTGCTTCTTTCCTGTGTTGAACTCAAAAGAAGATATTCTGAAGAATATTGGGGAAAAACAAACAGCCATTAACTTCCATATTATTGGTCCTGCTTTGGATGCCAATGGCTGCTTTTACTAAAATTCATTCATCATTCATGTTCCTTCGGCTTAGTCCCTCTGAGGTCGCCACAGTGGAAATAAACCGCCAACTTATCTAGTATATATTTTACACAGCGGATGCCCTTCAAGCTGCAACCCAGAACTGGAAAACATCCATACACACTCATTCACACACATCCATACGGACAATTTAGTTTATCCAGTTCACATAGTGCATGTCTTTGGACTGTGCAAACTGTCACCTGTTTTTTCCAATATTCTTCTGAATATCTTGTTTGTGTTCAACAGAAGAACAAAATAAATGAAAGATTAGAACCAAATATCAGTAAACTGAACTTTTTTTTTTTTTTAGGGTGGGGCGGTGGGTGGAGGGGAGGTGAAGTATGAATTATCTGTTAAGATAGGTTTAGTTTTGTGTCACTGTAAAACCCGGTAAGTTAAGTTAACTCAAACTGTTTAAGCAAACCAACTGCGGCAAACTATTTACGTTTTGAAACAAAATGGTTTGAGTGCTGTAAACTTATATATTGAGTCATTTACATATATATTATTTGTGTTTATATTGTCAAACATTTAGAATATTAATAACTGAAACATTTTATGTTCAGTTATTAAATCTGCATGAGTTCAGTTCAGAACAAATTAAGTCTAAACAACTAAATATCAGATCCGTAGCCAGCCTGGTGAAAGGGGTGGTTCTTTTTTCTCAAAAAGTGGACATTTCTGCAGTTATTCGACCCATTTTCTATTTAATGATGATATTTAAGTGCATTTTAGTAACAGTTTAAGCCCTTTTTTTAGTTGGATTAGCTTGTGGGATGGTCATCATAACCACACTTTTTGATGTACCAAAAGCATTTCCTAAAGATTTAGAATTAAGAAATATGAAAACAGTAGTTTTTTTTTAAAATACAAATTTATCACATTTTTCTTGTTATATATCTTTTAATTTTCACATTTTTTGTTTTTTACTTATAAATCATTAGAAAAAAATAGGAATCTGTTAAAGTTTTAAATGAAAAACTGGCATATTGTCATTCATTAGGCAAATAACAAACTGGCCAGCACGTTCAACTTTCCTCAGAGAGATTTTGGGATGCCGTATTTGTCACTTCAGAATGGGAAGTCACACCGAAACAACAGCCGACACATGATTGGACTTGGTCTTAAAGTCTTCTTCGATGGGTTATTTTCATATTTTTACAATTTATTATGGCATAACAGTCAAAGTAGGACAAATGAGCTCACACATGGGACAAATTCTGGACCTTTGTCAGTGAGAGGTGGGTCTTTCGAACCACCCGAACCGCCCTTGGCTACAGGCCTGATATACAGTAGCTACTCAAATGGCTTGGCACTAGAGTTTAGTTAACTCATTAGGTTTGAATTTTGCTTAATGTAATTAGTTTATGCTTCACCATAACTGTTTTTCATTAAATAAATGTAACCTTTTTTAAATTATAAGTTAAACTAACTTATTTCATTTAGTCATTTTCACTGTTAGGTTTTACAGTGTTTTGATCACTTACATGTTTTGATTAATACTAACCATTATAACAAAATATAAATGTTTTATAAAACAGCCATGATTTAATATTCTTTTTCAATCAGCAGCTTCTTGATAACACAAAAATAAATTAACTTGTGCATACTACGCTGTCACTGCACTTACTGCTTTATTTATTTCACAAATAGTTTACGTAAATACTGTTTAACTGTGCAAATGTAACAGTCAACATATTTTTAACAAAAGCCAATTTTACAATATACATTTAAATGTGAACAAAATCAATTCATTTTGCGTGAATAAATGATCACTTTCCAAATTTTAGTTCACGCTGTGATGGTGTCAATGATTTAAATTAAACTATCAATTAAACTATAGGCTATCATCATGTTATTTATGTCTATGATCTGTCTAAATGTCTAATAACTTCCCTATTGTAAAAATGTTGGAGATGTTTAATATTTAATTTGGCACTTGGAATTAGTTCAGATAAAGCAGCATTTTTAAATACCTATAAGGCAGGGGTGTTAAAGCCAGTTTCTGGAGGGCCGCAGTTTAGGGCGCACAGTTTAGTTCCAACCCTGCTCCAACACACTGAAGCTTCGGTCACACTGGACTTTTTACCCCATAGACATCCATTCATATGCAAGCGAATGTGTCAGAATGAAAACGCAAGCTCATGCGGCAGGTTTCGCAATTTGATGCATTGCAAAGTTCAAGATTGATGAACTTTGACATGCGAAATTGCATCACTTGACTGCGTGAGACCAATCAAAGATCAAAACACGACCTCTCTGGACAGAAATTGAATATACGGAGCAATCGTTTTTTTTCAATGTCTAATCATCTTGTTCAATCCCACCAGTTTTCGCAGCGCCGTACAACAGAATTTCGCAGTGTAACTCTAGTGTGACCGCAGCATTACCTGCAGGTTTAAAACATGCCTAAAAGACCCAGTTGGTTAGATCAGGTGTGTTTAGTTAAGGTTGGAACTAAACTGTGCAGGAACCTCCAGGAACTGACTTTGACACCTGTGCTATAAGTATTTGTTTTGAGTTTGCATCAATACATACATTGAACTTGTACAGACACAGCCTTTGAATAGTTTCTGTCCGGACCACGTAATTCCACTGAAAACAAACTCTAATGCTTCGTTAAACAATGTCAGCCATGAGACTTTGGGACAGCAGTTTTGGGAGGGTCTTTTCATGCTCTGTCAACCCAACAAACACTTATAGAAACGCTCAAATTGCCTCTGAAGCTGAAAAACTTAACAGACCGTCACAAACTCAAACCTGAATCCCTCCAAACACCTGAACTGGAAGCAGAAGCAGTTAGGAAAAGCTAATCATTAGCTATCATTAGCTTGCTAGCGTCTGTGGTTTTGAACTGATGTGTTTAACACACACAGGGTGTGGTGTTTGGGTGTCTGTTCATGTACTGTTGATCAACACATTGCGTTTCATGGTATTTTTTACTATAGCGGTTGGGTAACCATTAGGTGAACACACTGAATCAACATTACTAACATTCAGAATCAGCAGGCTATAATAAAGGCAGTTTTCCTGAAAATACAGTACAGCACATTTTCATTTATTTTAATCAAGTATTTTCTTTGTATATTTATTTTAAACTGCTATTAACACTCCCAATGCTGTACCTGTTTTACATTTCTATATGTTCCTTTGTTTATATACTTCCGTCCGCACATCCAGACCCAATCACACCCACACACGTTGAGTTTTCATGTTTTATGGGGACTTCCCTAAAACGTAATCATGTTTATATGACACTTATTATATATTCTGTCCTCTAATCCCGAAACTCATGCCACACATTCCCCAGTTATACATTTTCAAAATACTTAATCCTGGAAGAATTATGAGTCATTTTCCTCATAGGGACCAAACAATGTCCCTATAAGGTCAAATCTGTAGGCCTTTACTTAAGGAGTATGAATGCTAGGAATGAACGCACACGCACACACACACACACACACACACACACACACACACACACACACAAACGCACGCACGCACACACACACACACACACACACGCACACACACACACACACACACACACACACACACACTTTTGGTGGTTTATGAGCACTCTTCATTAGCATAAAACTCGCTTATTATGTTTCCTTATAATCCTACCCCAAAAACACATCCCTCAGATGAAACCTGTGGCAAATTCTCCATGTGAAAAATCTAATTTTTAGCAGTTTTGAATTACGAGGACACAGTACATTTTCTCATAAGACACCTCAAAATTTGATCTAGGTCATACCCAATTCACTATTAAGATTTGTCTTCACAAACCACCAAAACCAGTGGAGGCAGTAAAGCACTGACACCTCACAGCAAGAAGGTCATTGGTTCGAGGCCCAGGTGTGAGATTGCTGTACTTGTAAGGAAGGAATATAAGGTAAACACACACTTTGTATTTGATTTGTTGCCTGTAAATTGTGTATCTCTTTTTTAAAATAATAATGAAAAATTACATTCAAAAAAGTTGATTTAAAAAAATGAAAATGAATATTTATTGTACTTATTTTGCTTAAATATTGAACAATAAAAGTATTTATGTTGTTAGTTTAATTAAGCAGCTGTTTCCTCATGTGACACAATCATTTAAAAACTGAACCCACTCTGAAAACGTTTTTCTGGATTGCCTACCAAAGAGAAGTGAAAGAACAATAGAAACAAAAGAGGTTTGCTTTTAGAGTTTTGTAAGGGTGTATTAGCACACATTTTACAGCAGTGCTCATGTTACAGCGTAATTACATGTAATTACATAACATATACACTCAACGACCACTTATTAGATGCACCTTGGTTAGACACGATGCCTTCGCTCTGCCTACTGAAACCCATTAAAACGTTGAATCAAAAAGGCATGCATTCTTTGTTAACAGGTTCTCATTTTTTGGAGAATATTTTAAAACCTTAACTTAAAAAAAATGGCAGAGCTTTTTTTAAAATAAATAGCAGAGCTCTTTTAAATGAATTGAAAATATATATTATAAATATGTAGCCTTGTTGATATGGTATCTGATATATCTGAATTATATCAGTAGTTTTGTTTTCATGTGACGTAACAAAAAATAAAAATGAATCCTTTTGTATGCTTATTAACTTACCCAAGACAATAATAATAATAATAATAATAATAATAATAATAATAATAATAATAATAATAATAATAATAATAATAATAATAATAATAATAATAATAATAATAGGGCTGCATGGTGGCGCAGTGGGTAGCACGTTCACCTAACAGCAAGAAGGTCACTGGTTTGAGCCTCGGCTGGGTCAGTTGGCGTTTCTGTGTGGAGTTTGCATGTTCTCCCCATGTTCGTGTGGGTTTCCTCCGGGATATTCAGTTTCCCCCACAAGTCCAAAGACATGCAGTACAGGTGAATTGGGAAAGCTAAATTGTATGTATGTGTGTGAATGACGGTGTATGGATGTTTCCCAGTGATGGGTTGCAGATGGAAGGGCATCCTTTGCGTAAAACATATGCTGGATAAGTTGGCGGTTCATTCCGCTGTGGTGACCCCAGATTAATAAAGGGACTAAGCTGAAAAGAAAATGAATGAATGAATAATAATAATAATAATAGGAATCTGCTTAGACGCTAATATATGGAAAGACTTTATTTATCTATTCTTTATTTACAAAACAAAAAAACATTATTTTTGCTGCTTGTTCAAACTACTTATTCAAAAATGAGCCCAACCAACACAATTCTTCAGGGTTTTTTTGGGACAAAATAATGTTCAGTCATCTTAAATTTGTAAAAACAATTTTAACTTAATCATTTTATGTTGAAACAAAATGATGTAATTGTATAAAACCCAGCATTTTTATTATGTATGTATGTAAACAAACTGTAATTTTAAGGGTTAAGATATATATTTTTAGCAATTAGCATCAGCACTAATCAGTGTTGGGTGTGTTACTTTAAAAAGTAAGTAATTAATTTTAACGTAATTACAACGCATAAAAATTAATTCAGTTGCTCATTAATAAAGTTATCATCAAAATGTGATTACAATACAACTTAAAATATCAATGCAAAGACATTGTAAATTCAACTCTTTTTCCACCAGCTTTATTGAAAATAAGCATTTTAATAATGAAAATAATATTCTTTAGAATTAAAAAAGAAAAGGTAAACATTATATTTATCAAAAAATATGTAACATATATTGTCATTGACTAATTTCTGTCCTAATTTATTGTTTAATGTGGATTTGTCTTGATAAATTTGACTTTCTTAAGTCGAAAAATATAATTATTCGGCAAGATATATTTGAATAATGAAAAAATACCATTACTTGGCTTCTCTGAATCGATTTATACCAACCGAGGTTCAACATCCAGGACTGTTGGTGGCAACATAGGCTCATTCTAAAAACATATCCCTATATAAATTTCTAGAGATCACAAAGTATGTAGCCAGAGGTACGTCTGGCTGCATTTCATCTTTAAAGTGAACGCTACGCGGCGGTATGACGCCATTCCTTTTCGTGTTTACCAGCTGACCGCTTACCTCTGTGTGGACAGCTTCTTCGCTGTTACTAGTTTGCCCAGTGGCTCACCGTGTTCGTTGACAGACTTGTGATGTGGAGCGGAGTTGACCGCGACGACAGGGTTCAGGTCCAGCGAAGATCGATTCCAGAATGCAAGTAAGACAAAAATAAAAGCCAAAAAAATAAAATAAACAGGTAAATAACCAGATGAGAATGTGGTAAAATCTGAAAACATGGTGAAAATAAGGCGGCCATAAAGGTTTTTCATTTTCTGGATCGCTTTTGAAAACACTGTTGGTTATGTTTATGGAATTAGTTGAGCGGGTCAATCAGTGCTTTTGAAATCAGTTGGGTTTAGGAAAGGAGGAAGGGTGAGTCAGTCGATCGGTCAGTCAACATCAGTTTTTGGTGGATTTGCGAAAACAAAAACTGCAAAAAACATAGCTCCTAGGACATATTTGGCGTTCTCCAGAAATGTATATAGCGGTACATTTTCAGAACGAGCCTCGGTAAATTTTTTTTAAGTAAATTATAAGAAACTGTAATTTAAACAACAAAAAATGAACAGTAATCACGTACTTTATGTTTGTGTGTGTGTGTGTGAAAAAGTAGTTAAATTACAGTAGCTAGTTACTTTGTAACTTATTACACCCAAAAATGGTACTAACGCTGGTCAAGAAATCTCAGTAATCTCAGAGATGTCAGCACAAGGTTAAAAGATTAAATACTTTTATGATGTTTTTGATATTTATATACTCTATCCTGATTATCGCTCAAAAAGAAGTGACTTACAAATCACCATTAGGGTCAGAGAAAACCTGCAGGCCTTTTTTTATTTATGCTCTGAGTTTTGTAAAAGCATCACATAAAATGAAAAAATAAAATAACTTCTTGTATTATAGCTAACTTTATTTAAGCTTTACATTGCAAAGTTAAAAGTGTCATATTCTGTGTTGGTTTGTGTCACCTGGTAACAGGATGCCAAACCCCTGCCCCTATTGGGGGACAGGTGAGTGCGGCTCCACCCACATTTACATACAGCAGCTCTCATATAAAAGCAACATCCAGAGTCTCATTGTCACATTCACACAGAGATACTAGAGTGAGACTGACCACAATGTCTAATATTGCAAAAGTGCTTTCCAGGAGGCAGGACAGAGGAGAAGGACTGGGGACAAATGAGAAGGCCATTCCCTACAACAAGCAGGACTACCAGAGCCTGAAGCAGGATTGTCTGGCCAAAAGAACCCTGTTTTGTGACCCAACTTTCCCCGCTGAATCCGACTCTCTGGGGTACAATGAACTGGGACGATACTCCTTTAAAACCAAAGGAGTGCAGTGGAAGAGACCCAAGGTAATGTGTGTGTGTGTGTGCGTGTGTTTGCTTTGTTTGCGCAGGTGGAGTTTAAGCAAATATAAGGTGTGTTTTTGATCCTTGAGTGTGTTTAATAGAATCTGTTTGTACCTGATAAAATCATTAAAACGCCATTAAAATGCATTTGTTTTGCTCCAGAATAAAAGGCTCGATCAAGCTTGTTATTTAATATTAATATAACATTAAGTAAGCTTAGACTGAAATGTTTTTGTCTCCCTTGTATGTGTGTTTAGAATTCATTTCTATGTGATTCCTTTTCTAAAATACTTCAGTTTTATCCTATTTATTTACTAAAGAAATATGACAAATGAGGATTAATTCAGTTTGATAGAGAAACTCAATATGAAATTATATGAAAGGAACAAGCATTTTTTATATTGTTGTTGTTGTTGTTGTTGTTGTTGTGTTAGAGGGATTCAAAGTTTTTATTCCTGCCTAAATTAACCTTTTCTTTTGATCCAACTACTTAAATAATAAATAAAAAAAACATTAACGTTAAGATTCAATCAATATAAAAAATAACAACATTTGACAATAAAATAATATAAAAACTATATATTTTCACAATTAATCAAGTTCATTTTGATGCCAGTACATGAAATTAATGAAAAATTTCTATTTTAAGTAATTATTTAGGTCTATTTAAAATAATTTCTCTTTTAGCCTGTATTTAACGTTTGCAAAACGATTAAATAAAATTCAATAACACTTAAGTAAGAATTCACACCATTAACTACTGACTTATTACCTGCCTATTATTAAGATATTAACTGTTTATAGTTATCATAACTGTTTATAGTTAACTGTTTATTACTACTTATAAAGTATGATCTTATTCTACAATTTAAATACACAATAACTATTACAATAAAGATTACCTTAATAACTATTAATAAACAGAAAATTTGTAGTTTATCGAGCTAATAGTCTCAGTTAATAGTTTGTTAATGGTGTGAATTGTGCATAAAAATAAAGCATGAGCATATAAATGTGTGTATGCACATATATTTGAATATGTGCGTGTACTGATAAGATCATGGAAAATGATGGTTACTCAGTTTCCTCTTCAGGCGTATTAGGGTTTCTGTTATCCCGTGTTGATACTAATAACAACCAGTCTCAGCAGTCTGCATTGTTATATAAATAGGACTTGTCTTTCTCCTCCTTTTATACGTATATGCTTACATTTGTTCACCTGAAGCATATTCACCTTATATGTGCTGTTTGCTTAGAGCAAATAAAGAGTGTTTTGTTATGCAGGTGTACCTTTATACAGCGTAATATTATCAACTCTAATTGTGTTTTATTTTTTTAAAGGAGCTGTGCTCAAACCCTGAGTTCATCATGGACGGGGCCAATCGGACAGACATCTGCCAGGGAGCTTTAGGTGAGAAAAGATGCGTTCAGCACAATAGTGATCGGGTGTGGCTGTAATACAATAGAGCATCAATGATTAAAGGACAGACACTGCGGACAAAAACATCGCTCTTCATGCACCTGTCAGTAATGATATTTTTCATGAAGTGCTTTTTTTCATCCTAATGTAAACAAAACATCCAAAATACCTTTTAAGTGCTTGTTCTGGTGCATTTTATCAATGTGTGTCTTTACACTGCAAGCATAACAATCTGAATAAAAGAATCTGATGAATGATTTAAGAAGATACAGACTGGAAACAAGGCAAATGATCTGCCAGTGCAGTAAGATAATTATACTTCAACATAGGCTCATTCTGAAAACCAGTGCCAGCCCGAAGGGTTAAGGGGGCCTAGGTGAGATGAAAAAAAAGGTCCCACTGGTGTGAATATTAACATATTTAACCTATAATACATATGTAAAAAATATTTACTCAGATTTACTCAGATAAAGTCAGAAAACACTCATTTAAAAAATAAAGTACATAAGTATGACATAAAGAAATAAAACAAAATGCATTTTTTTTGTAAATGAATAACATACAAAAATATACATAAATAACTTGAAATGCAGGAGACATTTTAGCTTGTTTTTAAACAGAGATTTACACAAACTAAACTTTGTATTAGATGTTGGACAGTGGGTAAAACTAGATTTTGACCAAATGAGAGAGAAACCTCATTCTTTTGTTTGTTCAGCAGGGTGAATTAGTGGGATAGATAATTAACTGATTATTTAATGAAGCATGCTGAATGTGGCCTATTTCATTTATCATCATTGCGTTTATTAAAACAAGTCCTAATACTACACTAATACTACACTACTAAATAATCCTAATACTACACTACTAAATAATGTATTATGAATACCTTTACTTTGAGCATGCTTTTCTTCCTCTGCTCTTCTTTTCTTCTTTTTTCGGCTCCGGAAAGATGCCATTTGTTTTGGATGACATTACATTTTAAATTAAAATTCGATTAAGATCTATTAAAATAGCAATGACTCTTGTGACGTTATATTACTTAAGACTTTAAGACACTTTTTCGGCTTTTTCGGTAAGCAATTTTGAATCTGTGTAGGAATACAATACCTCATTCTAGCTCACCCGCCATCCAATCGCAGGTGGTGTTATGCAAAATCGAGTGTTGTGCTGCTGTGTATGTTTCTAATATTTTCTGCTTTTATTCATACTGTTGTTGTGTATTTATTATCGTTTTCAGCTATTTGTCAAGTATGAATTATACAGAGCTATTCTTTTAATTATATGTGGAGGTTATTTTTTTAGGGTTTGTGCATTGCGCATTGTTAATGATTTAAACGTTCGCACTCGTCCTTGCGCTTACATTCACAGTAAATATAATATGCAGTGTTCGTGGGGCCTTCCAAGAATCGCAGGGCCCTAGGTGACAGCTTATATTGCCTGTTGGATGGGCTGGCACTACTGAAAACGTAGCCCTATATATATTTCTGGAGATAGTAATTTATGTACGTATTGTTATGAAGCGGACAGGAGACAGAGGTAAGGAAACGTTAGGGTGTTTATTGAATGACAACAAGGAGCACATGAAGGATAGCCAGGAGGATCAGGAATGATGTTGGGGTCTTTTCCTCCGTGGCTGGGTAACAGGAATACACGAGGATGGACAGCACACACCAGATACAGCTGACAGAGGATGACACAGACTTGGAAGGACTGGAAGACAGGACGATTCGGGAGGACCAGGAAGACTAGGAGGAATACAAAGAGAACAGGTAAGTAAATCGTTTGTTTAGCTGAGGATGACTACGCTGAGTGGTCGCTCAGTTGTCCGCTTTCGTCGAGACGCGCCCGGACAATGAGCGACTGGAGTGCTGTGCTTTTATCTGGTGCTCGTGAATGTGATGCAGCTGTGTGCTCATTAGAAGTCAGGTGATGGTGATCTTCGTGAGTGGGGGTCGTGAGAGCCTGACCAATCCATGACAGTACCCCCCTCCCCAGGGCCCGCTCCTGAGGGCCGACACCTCCGACGCCGTGGTGGTCTCCCTCTGCCTCTAGGCGCTGGGAACTCAGGGTGGCTCTCATGAAACTCCACCATGAGACTAGGATCGAGAATATCAGCTCTGGGAACCCATGTCCTTTCTTCGGGGCCGTACCCTTCCCAGTCCACCAGGTACTCCAACTGGCCACCACGACGTCGGGAACGCAAGATCTCCTTCACTGCGTAGACGGCTCCTTCTTCTAGGAGCAGTGGAGGAGGGGGTTCCTCTTCGTGGTCAGGCTCTGTGGAGGGAAGAACAGGATCGTGATAGGGTTTCAGGAGTGATACGTGGAATGTAGGGTGAATACGGTAGTGAGAGGGTAATTGTAGTTTGTAGGTGACGGGGTTAACCTGTTCCACGATGGTGAAGGGACCAACAAATCGGGGACTTAACTTGCGAGAGGGCAGTCGCATGCGTATGTCCCGGGTGGATAGCCACACCTTTTGTCCGGGTGTGTATCTGGGTTCTTCAGACCTTCTTCTATCGGCGGTTACCTTGCTTCGACGGACTGCCCTCTGCAGATGTTGATGAGCCTCGTCCCAGACTCTCTCGCTCTCCCGGAACCAGTGATCCACTGCGGGGACATCAGATGGTTCGCCATCCCAGGGAAAGAGCGGTGGTTGGAAGCCCAGGACGCACTGGAATGGCGTGAGTCCGGTGGAGGGTTGCCGCAGTGAATTTTGGGCATATTCTGCCCAGCCCAAATACTGGCTCCAGGAGCTCTGGTGACCACTGCAGAAGGTCCTCAGGAACCGTCCCACCTCCTGAATCTTCCTCTCTGTCTGCCCGTTGGTTTGGGGATGATATCCAGAAGAGAGGCTGACGGCCACACCTAGGAGCTTGAAGAAGGCTTTCCATAGACGTGAGATGAACTGTGGACCTCTGTCCGACACAATATCTTCTGGAATACCAAATGACCTGAAGACTTGATTAAAGATATTGTCGGCTGTTTCAAAGGCTGTGGGAAGACCTTTCAGAGGGATTAGTTTGACAAACTTTGAGAATCTATCTACTATGACTAGAATACAGGTATTACCTTCTGACGAAGGGAGATCAGTGATAAAGTCCACTCCTAGGTGTGACCAGGGACGGTTCGGAATCGGCAAGGGATGGAGCTTTCCAGCGGGTAGATGACGTGGGCTCTTGGATTGGGCACAGTCCTTACAGCCCTGAACATATTGCCTCACATCCCTTGCCATGTTTGGCCACCAGAATCGTTGGGATACTAGCGAGAGAGTATTGTTGATCCCTGGATGTCCAGTGCCTAGCGAGGTATGTAAGGAGTGGATCAGATCTACCCGGTGTTCAGGTGGTATGAACTGCCGATGAGGAGGGCATCCCGGCGGAGCAGGGGCTTCCGGAGTGGCAACGACTGGAGGAGCGTTCCAGGTGATCGGACAAATGGAGATGTGTTCGGGAAGAATCTTCGTTGGGAGTTCTTCATGATCGTGATGCTCGTGTAAACGAGAGAGAGCGTCTGCTCTTAGATTCTTGGGTCCTGGACGATAGGAAATGGAGAAATCAAAACGTGAGAAGAAAAGTGACCATCTGGCTTGACGTGGACATAGTCTCTTGGCCTCTTTGATATATTGGAGGTTTTTGTGATCTGTGATCACCTGGAACGGATGTTTGGCTCCCTCCAACCAGTGACGCCACTCCTCCAGGGCTAGCTTGATTGCTAGCAGCTCCCTGTCTCCTATGCTGTAATTCTGCTCCGCCGGGCTCAACTTCCGAGAGAAATAGGCACAGGGATGCAGTCGGGGCGGTGTATCATGATGTTGAGATAATACTGCCCCGACGCCGGTGGTGGATGCGTCCACTTCCACCACGAAAGGAAGATTTGGGTCAGGATGAGTCAGGAGTGGGGCCCTTGTGAACTCCTTCTTAAGAAGGCGGAAGGCTGCGGCTGCTTCTTTGGTCCACTCCAGTCCTTTGGGTTTACCCTTGAGGAGATTAGTGAGAGGTGATGTAATCCTGCTGTAGTCCTTGATAAACCGTCTATAAAAGTTAGCAAACCCAAGAAACCTCTGGAGCTCCTTAATGGAAGTGGGTTCTGACCAGGATAGAACAGCCTCAATTTTCTTCCCATCCATACGTATACCGGTTTGATCAATGATGTATCCCAAGAAATGAATCGACTTCTGGTGGAATGAGCATTTCTCCGCTTTGAGGTAGAGGTGATGTTCTCTCAATGTGTGTAGGACCTCCGCAACGTGTTGGCGATGTTCGGCCTCACTCCGGGAGTAAATGAGGATGTCATCTATGTACACTATTACAAAGTGGTGAAGAAACTCCCGGAGGACTTCATGAATGAAGTTTTGGAATACGGAGGGGGCGTTGACCAGACCGTAAGGCATGACCTCATATTCATAGTGGCCAGTAGGGGTCACGAATGCTGTCTTCCATTGGTCCCCCTCACGTATTCTTATCAGATTATACGCGCTGCGGAGGTCCAATTTAGTGAAGACTTTAGCTTCTCGGAGCTGTTCCAAAGCGGCTGGTACCAGAGGAAGGGGATATCGGTATTTTACTGTACCGTTATTTAGGACCCTGTAGTCGATGCATGGACGCAGCCCTCCGTCCTTCTTGGCCACAAAGAAGAAGCTTGAGGCGGCTGGTGATTTTGAGTGACGTATGTACCCCTGACTCAGAGCCTCCCTTATGTAATCTTCCATTGCCTGATTCTCTGGAAGCGAGAGCGGGTAGATCCTACCTCTTGGCAACTGGGCATCTGGGACTAGGTCGATCGCGCAGTCCCATGGCCGATGCGGCGGTAGCTGGGAAGCTCTCTTGGGGCAGAAGACATCATGAAAGGAGCTGTACTCCTTAGGAATGTGGATAGACTGCTTCTCAGGAGGGCTCTCGACCGATGTTGCAAACAAAGAAATGGGGTTCCGACCTTGAAGAGGGAGATTTGGAAAACAGGTAGGTGTACATCCAGATCCCCATTTCTTTATCTCTCCTGTGCCCCAAGAGATGATGGGATCGTGCTTCACCAGCCACGGGCGCCCTAGAATGATGTCCATATTTGCACCCTCCAGAACCAGAAATTGAATCCTCTCTTGATGTAACAGCCCCACTTGAAGAAGGATGTCTTCGCATTGTCGATGGATACGGGTCGAAGATCGAGTGCACTGGGTTATCGGTTGTATCTGGTATATATGCGAGGACGCCTCAGTACGGAGGTGGAGTTGACGACAGAGGGATTGGGAGATGAAGTTCCCTGCTGACCCGGAGTCGATGAGGGCTGTGACAAGGAGAGAAATAGAGGCAGTAGTTATTTGTACGGTGGTAGTAAGTGGTTTACATTGTTCAATATTCGTACTGAATACACTCACTGAAGTCCGAATGGGACGAAGGGGACACTCCATACGGGTGTGTCCACTGACACCGCAGTATAGACACAGACCCCGGGTCAGCCTCCTCTGTCGTTCCGCTGATGTCAGTCTTCCAGACTCTATTATCATGGGTTCTGGTTCTGGAGAGGCTGTTGACTCAGGCGATTGGAGGAGTGCAGACGAGGGGGTGATGGTGTCCTGTTGATAGGAACGGAGACGATCGGAACATCGGAGAGAATGTTGGATGAATCTCTCCAGACCCATTGTATCATCTAATGTGGCCAGCTGGATTCGGAGAGTGGGTTCCAAGCCGAGCCGGTACGTGGTCAACAACGATCTCTCATTCCATCCACTTGCAGCTGCTAGAGTGCGAAACCGGAGAGCATATTCCTGTGTAGATAGAGTACCTTGCTTTAGATGATACAGCTGCTCTCCAGCGGCTACTTCCCCATCAGAACGTCCAAACACCTCTTTGAAATACTCCGTGAAGGTAGTGATGGAATTCATGACCGGCCCGGCTTGGTTCCAGATCGTCTCAGCCCATTTAAGTGCAGGTCCAGAGAGTAGTGATACGATGTAGGCGATCTTTGACTTATCTGTGGGATATAGAGAAGGTTGCATTTCGAATATGAGGGAACATTGTAACAGAAAACCATTGCACTCCCCCGCTCCGCCTGAGTAGGGCGCTGGTCGGGCCATGGGACTGGAAGGAAGGGCCGAAGAAGAAACTGTGGAGGCGGAAGTGCTCGGTGCTGGTGGTGCGTTGGAAAGTGGAGCTGGTGGCTGTAGAATCCGCTTCAACTGGTCCACCAGCTCTTGAAAGTGATCGAGGGTGCTCATGTTGTCGTCGTTATAGGTCCGGGCTTCTGTTATGAAGCGGACAGGAGACAGAGGTAAGGAAACGTTAGGGTGTTTATTGAATGACAACAAGGAGCACATGAAGGATAGCCAGGAGGATCAGGAATGATGTTGGGGTCTTTTCCTCCGTGGCTGGGTAACAGGAATACACGAGGATGGACAGCACACACCAGATACAGCTGACAGAGGATGACACAGACTTGGAAGGACTGGAAGACAGGACGATTCGGGAGGACCAGGAAGACTAGGAGGAATACAAAGAGAACAGGTAAGTAAATCGTTTGTTTAGCTGAGGATGACTACGCTGAGTGGTCGCTCAGTTGTCCGCTTTCGTCGAGACGCGCCCGGACAATGAGCGACTGGAGTGCTGTGCTTTTATCTGGTGCTCGTGAATGTGATGCAGCTGTGTGCTCATTAGAAGTCAGGTGATGGTGATCTTCGTGAGTGGGGGTCGTGAGAGCCTGACCAATCCATGACACGTATGGCTACATTTCACTTTTAAAATGAATGCTACAGGGCGGTATGACGTCGTTCCTTTTTGTGCTTATCAGCTAACCGCTTACCTCCATATGGACGACTTTCCGGCTGTTTGTTTTCACAAAAACAAAACCCGCAAAAAACATAGTTCCTGGGACGTATTTGAGGATCTCCAGAAATGTATATATAGGTACATTTTCAGAATGAGCCTGGCTTGTTATACTATGGATAATATACTGACACAACTCTGATAAAAAAGTCATGAGCAATTCAAATAATAATGATAGCCTATAGATAAAAGGTCGACCAGGTGGTTAAGAGGCCTGTTAAAGGGATAATATTAACATCTGTCCTGTTTTTAAAAATCAGCAATGCAAAGACCTACAATAAGGGGATCTGGATCTATCAGATTTTGACATATTAACAACTTTTTTAATGGTCAAAATTTAAATAAAGTTATTATTACAGCTACAAAATAAACTCCTACAAATACAAGGCTGTCTTAAAGTATGCCTCTGATTGTAATTAAGCTAAATTTGCAGGTGCATAAGCTTTACTTAGTAAGAAAAAAGGAGGAGAAATAATCTTAAAACAATTGTGTAAAATAATCTTACACAATCTGATTTTAGAATTTTATTCTTAAAACAAAATCAATACTAATTTTGTAAGTTACTAAGACTGTAACAACATATTATATACAAGATTGTATTCTATAAAAAGTTCAGTGTTTCTTGAATGATGGAGTGATGAAAAGCGATTTCTCTTTGAAAATAAAATATTGTTCATTTAGTACTTTTCAAGTGGAAAGTTCCCAAAGTTAAAACTCATCATGTCAGACCAGAGTCACTTAAATCTGTCTCTTGGCTCCCATCAAATAAATCGTACTTATCCACAGTTTCCTGCTATGACTTTATAAATAAAACAAGATTTTTGAACCTGAATTCATCCAAAGTTTAGGTGCTAGAAATGTATGCAACTTCATTTGCATAACATAACATAACATTTTAGAATACATGTAATGCAAAAAAGGTTGTAAATGATCAAAAGCATTTGTTTTTATTGCAAACCATGTCTTTCTCATCATAAGTAGTCATTTAAAATGGTTAAAGGCACAGAAGTGCTAATAGAGATCAGGCCTAGGCTGGCTTAGATGTTTGTACATCAGGGCTCTGTATTTGAGTCACAGGGTCAAGAAACAAGATAAAACAAGATTATAATTGTCTCTCTTTTCTTTCTCTTTCTTCTTATTTACTTTTTATTTGTCTTATTTATGGGTTGTTTTAAAGAGACTTATTTGCTAGTTTCAATGAAACTTTTTTTTATGGAAATTTTTGTATTGGGTCTAAATAGGCAAATTATTTTGGGTCAAGCCAAATTAGCGGTGTGCAGAAAGAGCAGAAAGAACAAGATTTAACAGATGTCTGGGAAAAATGTTGTTTTGTTTTCTGCTCTTTTGAAGGCTGTAAAAGTCAAAAGTCGATCTAGTCTTTTTTAAATTGAAATAGTTTAACAAAGGAGCACTGTGCCCTGTTTTTGAAGAAAAACTGCTTTTTATACACTCCTTATGCTAGAATTTTGGATTTGGGGGTTTATATATTGTGAATCTGTTTTTGTGATTTGTAATAAAGGGGAATTCAAATTTAAGTGGAACCATTTATTTAGGCATTCATACACTTAAACATTATGACAACAAATGCTTTATGTTACTTAATTTTATAAGTTAATCAGGTTTCAACTACATTTTAAGCTATACAAAGTTTAACATGATATTTTTAGCTAGTTTATAATAATAATAATAATAATAAATAATAATAATAATAAGTAATTTTTATATAGCGCCTTTAAAACTTAATTCTCAAAGTGCTTTACACAAAAAAGACACGGATATAAAACAGTTTAGAGTAACAGTTAAATTTAATAATTCAAGATAAAACATTCACAATTGATAAAACATTCAAAATTGATAAAACATTAAAATATCTAGAAATATAAAACAAACCAAGAATGCACACCTCATGAATAGGCGAGTGTAAAGTAGTGAGTTTTCCCGGCTGATTTAAACCATTTAAAAGATTCAGCGTGTCTAAAGTTTGGCTGATTTAAGTTGAGATGACTAGGAAAGTTTATTTGATTCAACTAAATATTTATGATTGTTTTTACCGTGTAGAGTGGGCGATATGATTATTAATGATTGCGATTTATTTCATGATTTAGTTATTTAAACAGGTAGCCTAGTTATTCAGATTTTTCGAATAAATTTAAATACTTCAGAAATGAAAACTTCAGAAATTTCTTTTATTTGGATCAAGATAAACATCAATTCATTCATTTTCCTTCAGCTTAGTCTCTTATTTATCAGGGGTCACCACAGCAGAATGAACTGCCAACTATTCTGGCATATGTTTTACGCAGCAAATGCCCTTCCAGCCACAGCCCGGTACTGGGAAACTACATAAGCATAAAAAGTGAAATATGAACTTGGATTATCCTTTCCACAACAACAAATTCCCCTGCAGGTCACAATTCAGTTGTGGGGACAAATGTTATCTTACATTTTTAGAACTGAAAAAAAAAAAAATCCTAAAAATGATTCAAATAAATATGTTGACACAAAAGTACTTTTCAACAAATTACAAGCGTTTTCCTTAGTTTCACGTGATCAAGCTACGCTCACTTATTTACATGTCACGCGATAACTGAATAAAATAATTAACATTTACTGTCATATCGCCCACAGCCCTATTCATTCAACAATCCTACAACCTGAACCAGTCAAAAAACCAACTTACAAGGTGTTTATTTACCTGTATGGCGTGTTTGCTTTATGTTGACATGAGCACACTTTCCTCCACCCCAAACTCACACAGGCTCCTTTTGTCTAGCTCTAGAGACCATGACTGCTAAAATAAATTCGTTACATTAGAAAAGACAATGACATACGCAGCTTCTGATAATACGATAAAAATGACTCACTTGAACAAAAAGAGACGTGTAAAATGAGCCAATGTCTCCAAGCAGACAGAAACCTGGTGGAAAGTAATGTGAGATGGGAGGAAAAATTTCTGCTGGCTTGAATTGGTGTGTGTTTAAAAGATATCTGATGGATGCCTGAACTTAGACGTCTTGGCTTAAACAAGGCTAAATTTGGGCTGTCTAATAGACTTCTAGTCCATAAATCTAGTCATCAAATACACTCAAAACATTATTTTTTGGTGCTTGTACAAACTACTTATTTAAAATAAGCTGAATCAACACAATTCTTCAGTTTTTGTGGGTACAACTTAATTGTTTTATGTTCAATATAAGTGGATTGAACGTTAAAAAAGTAAGCTGTCGTAAAGAAAACTCAACAATTGTGTTGTTTCAACTCATTTTAAATAATTAGTTGGAACAAACGGTAACACTTTATTTTGATGGTTCATTTGAGTATTAGTAGACTGTCTGCTTAATATCTGCTGATACTGCTCCTTCAACAGACATTTAACTGACTATAAGAAACTTTGCAAGCACATGTCAACTTACACTAACCCTAACCCTAAACCCAACCTAACAGTGTACTTACAATCCAATGAGAATAAGTTGGCATGCAGATGCAATGTAATCTAAATTCAACGAACGCACCATCAAAACAAAGTGTGACAGAACAAAGCAAAAGTCCTTGTGTGCAGTGTGCAGTGTGCAGATTAGATGTACATCACAGGTGTAGTGATTCATTCTTATCTATTTTTGGACTATTGTTAGACGTCTACTGTATTAGATTTTCACTGACAGCCCAGATTTAGCCTTGTTTAAGCCTGTTAGAGTAATAAACACAAAATAGTTTGGTGGACGAGCTCAGAAGTTGAAAGTACGTAAGCAAATATTCTCTGCGGAATGAAATACATGTAAAAATGCAAAAGTGTAGGGGCGAATATAACATTTCAGGGGATTGCAATACGTTTGCTATATAACAAATGTAGCAAATTCCAAATTTCTTGGAGGAGTCTATATCTGGAGTCAATATCTGTAATATTCTGGTGTTTAGCTTGAGTTCCTCTATCAGTTTAAGTCGATTGGCCTTTTTCATTTGCTTTATTAGTGTCTTATTAAAAATAGCACTGTTGTAAGAATACCTCCAATACTCTGATTTCTCCACATATGAACAATTCTGCCTTTTTTCCTTTTCATTCAGCCATTCTCCTCTTCATTCAAGTCAGTCAATATGATCATATCATAGTACAAATGAAGAGTTCAACTGCGAAAGCCTGAGCAAAACCCTGGTGTCTGAAATTTTCTTTAAAAAGGAGCATTTTTCCCTGCCTCAATGTGTTTATTTTAAGTTATTTCAATTTTAAAGTTATTTTAAGTTATTAAGGCAATGAAAAGAACCTGTTTATTGTCATGAAAGTGAAATTACTAAACCTACACAGAGGAGCCCAAAAAAAATGCTTATTTTAGGTGAATATGTCAGATGGCAAATTAGATAGAACTCTTCAAATGTTCTGTGTCAACACAAGTGACTTGACCTATCATGCTTGATACCATTTAAAACATTAAGGTGTGACTGGTACATTCACAGAAATAGACATATAATAATAATAATAATAATAATAATAATAATAATAATAATAATAATAATAATAATAATAATCGTAATAATAATAATAATAATAATAATAATAATAATAATAATAATAATAATAATAATAATAATAATCGTAATAATAATAATAATAATAATAATAATAATAATAATAATAATAATAATAATTATTATTATTATTATTATTATTATTATTATTATTATTATTATTATTATTATTATTATTATTATTATAGAAAGACACCTTGAGATTAAAAAAAACCTTACAAGAGCATCCTGGCCAAGATAAGGCAGTATACATGTCACATAGGTTAAACAGACAACAAACAAAAAAACAATTGACAGTAAACATGAATCACATTTTCACAAATAAACTATTCAAAACATCTACCAGCCTGTGTTTTAACTTCTAAACCATTCATACTCTTTTTAAATGCATTTAGTGAAATCAATTCTTTTTAATTTGTTTGTAGATTATTCCATGCAACAGGTGCTGCATATTTAAAAGCCTTTTTTCCCCATCTCAGTCCGCACTTTGGGAACGGCCAGTAAATAAATATCCTGTGACAGAAGGCCCTAGCTAAGCACAGGTTTCTTACAAATGTAATTCTGGAGATATGATGGGAGTAAACCCAATATAGAGTTGTAAACGAAGATATGCCAATGCTTGAGCCTTCGAATAGACAAAGCAGACCAACCTTCCCTATAAACACACAATGAGATTTAAAATTAGTGATAAATCTTAGTACACCATAGTAAACAGTATCCAATGCATGCAGATCTCTGAGACGAAGCATGCATATAGATAACATCAGCGTTGTCCAACATTGACATAAATGTTGTATCAACCAGCTTCTTTTTAGCATCAAAAGAAAGGCAGTTCTTAATTCTAAAATAGAAGCCTAATATCACTCGTAATTTTTTCACCAATTGCTGAACGTCAGAACTGAAAGAAAGAGTATCATCAATTAAAATTCCAAGAGATTTGTACTTATATTGTACATCCCATATGTATAATCCCATTGAAGAGTTGTAATGCTTAACCAACTGCAGAAGGTATCCTCTTTCTGGGGTCTTCAACTCAAATTACCCCCTGTTCCCCTTAAGTCACAAATTCTTCAGATCTAAAGCATTCCACAATGCAAATTCTCATTGTTTTCCAAACACCTGGATGGGTTTGAAAAAAAAGAGACTCTTCAGGGTGATTCTGTAGCTAGGTCAGCCCAGTGTTGTGTTAAGCGTAAACTCCATACTATATAGCTCTCAGATGATTTATACTTTTAGGCACCATTTACACCATTGCGTTCTGCTTTCTGACTAATTTTTGTTAAGGTTACTCCTGGCATGCAAAACAGAGTTTATGACACAACCACAAAAACAGAGCGTTTTAAAAATAGTAATGAGTTTTGATTATTTGAATGGTCACATGTTCATCTTAATTCATTAATCTCGATTATTATTGGAAAAACCATCTCATATAAAGTTGGTGTCAGACAAGAGTGTAATTGAAACTAAATTGCAGACCAAACAGTAGACTAAAGACCAAACATGCAGCCAAAAGTTGGTTCTTCAGTGGCATCACTGCAAAAACTAGCCTGATCTCACGAGAAAATGCAATTATTTTATGTTTTATCGGTTTAGTGGCTAATTTGTATGAAAACGTATGATTTTAAAATGGAGGAGTGGCACCTAACCCCACCCCTAAACCCAACCATCATTAGATGATGAGCAAATCGTACTAAATTGAACAAATTAGATCGTACAAATTCATACGAATTAGCTACTAAATCAAAAAGTTACGTATTGCTGTGAGATTGCACTGCAAAAACACACTTTATTTACAAGACAATAGTTTCAATCACAGTTTCAGCAAAGTCATTTTGACTTAAGACTCGGTTGTGAAAAATATATAATGAAACATGGGAGAGGTTAAAGACCTAAGCTAGACAATTGCAGTTTTAAAGCCCACAGTGGTTGATCCATGAACCATCAATCTTGAGCAACACAAAACAAAGAAGCCCAGGCTAATCCTACAGGCTGTCTCTGTAATTATTGCAAAAAACAGTAAAATCATCAGCTTGATGCAGAATAACCCAATAAGTAACTAATGAAGTTTAATTCATTTGCAGGAGACTGTTGGCTCCTGGCGGCCATTGCATCTCTGACTCTGGATAAGGAAATCCTGGATCGCGTGGTTCCACCAGGACAGAGTTTTACAGAGGATTACGCCGGCATCTTTCACTTTCAGGTCAGAACACATCAATCTGAGACCACTTGAAAAATCTGGGACTGAAATCAAAAAAAGCATACCGTGGGGCTACTGCAGCCTGCATATTAAAATAATAGGTTATTCATTCATTCATTCATTTCCCTTTGGCTTAGTCCCTTATTTATTAGCGGTCGCCACAGCAGAATGAACCGCCAACTATTCTGTCATATGTTTTATGCAGTAGATGTGCTTCCAGCTGCAAACCAGTACTAAATGATCATCAAAGTTTAGACTTAAAAAGAAGAGCGTGTTAAAATGCCTCCCAAAAGAAGGAACCAAATTTGAACTGCTTGAATTGAGTAGTCACTCCAGTCTCGCTTCCTGAAAACCCATGTAAGTTCAGCGCAGTCTCAGCACGAATGTAACTATTTTACGTATTGTCCGAAAATTGGCTAAGATGTACAAATGCATACAATTTAATTTGTACCAAAACGTATGATTTTTAAAAGGAGGCGTTCCCCCAAACCCCACCCCTAAACTCAACTGTCATTGGAGGATTAGCAAATTATGTTAAAATGAGGTCATACACATTCATACAAATAAGCCACTGAATCAAAATGTTATGAAATTCTAGTGAGATTACGTTGGTAGGTTTGAGACAGATTTGCACAATGCCAGTCTATGGTCTTTATTTGCTTCCACATCAGTATCTACACTGACCGTCAAATACTGTAGCGGATGCCTGAAAAAGGTTGGTTTGTGTTGTTGACTTGCTGAGAAGACACTATGGCCCAATCCCAATTCTGTTTTTTATCTCCACCCCTTCCCCTTGGCGCTTGAAACAGAGTGTCAAGGGGAAGGGCTTCAAAAATTACCCTTAAGAAACTTCTACAACACACACACACGTCATCGTGAGCTCATACTTCATATGAGATCGACCATGGGGACTGCTGTAGTTATTCCAGTTGCGTTATTTTTTGGTAATGTAATGTCGCATAATGATATAATGTCGCAATAAAATCGTAACTGTCGTGTGTATTAACACAGTGGCCATATTCATCCAAGTAAACACAAGAAAACAACATTAACATTATACCAGAGACTGTAAAAAGTTCATTCCCAGCCAGCGTTGTTTATTCTAGCTTTTTTTTAAAGCATGACGGTAAAACACGAACACGGTTATGAATGCATTAAAACATATGCTTGTTTGTTGTAAAAATTCATAATAATTACAAAAAAATCTCAATTTCTGCATTTCCTGACTTCCGTGTGTATTCTGGGAAATTTTCGTACCCCTTGGTTTCGAGTGTGGTCCTGAAAAAATCTCTCTAGCACTTCCCCTTAGCCCTACGCCTTCAAGATAAAGAGAATTGGGACACCACTACCCTTCTTTTTTTGCATTCACGTGAACGTGGAGGGGAAGGGCTAAGAGGTGGGATTGGGATTGGTCTTATATTATGCAACACAACAGCAAAACTAGTTTTCCTGAAAAAAAAAGCCTCAAGCTTGAATTGTTCCGATAACTGTTTGTATCTCCATGTTTACAAGTGCTGATAAAGCCTCCCGAGCTGAAATTCAAATATGATTATGAGTGTTTGGTTTTTGAAATCACTGCAAGCAGTCGACCAATCAGAGCAGGAGAGACTCTTTGATAGGCGGGGTTACAAAGACAAGATCGTTGAACCAATCATTTCAGATAGTGTGAGAAATGACCTGATGCTACATTGTAAAATTACTTCAATAATTATTTCTACCAGTTTCGAATGTTATCACTCGATTGAATGAGCATTATCAGTGGTTATCAGCTGATAGATATGGACCAGTAGGGGGCTTCTGCGCCTACTAGTAGGCTCAGAAGGCTGTAATCATCCATCCACATGGTTAATTAGCTATACTAATAGAGAAGCCTCCAGATCCAGATCTGTTTTTACATTAGTGTGATGGTTAGGTTTAGGGTTGGGGTAAGGGTAGACGTTAATAAAATACAATTAATGGGGATTTATTTGATTATATAAGCAGCAGTATATATATATATATTAGTGAAGTTTTTGCTCTTCAGTATTTGGACTCTCAGTAGTGATTTTTAAACCACACTGAACTGAGCTAAACTGAACTTAAACACTACAAACTGAACTACACTGTTCCTATTTACTATGACCTTTTATGTGAAGCTGGTTTGGCACAATCTACATTGTATAAGCGCTATACAAATAAAGGTGAATTGAATATATAGTCGATTAACCATGTGGATGGATTGTAATAGCCTTCTGAGTCTACCAGTAGGTGCAGAAGGCCTCTACTGGCCCATATCTATCAGCTGATAACCACTGATAACTCCCATTAATCGAGTGATAACATTCGAATAGGCTGTTATTTAAGCCTGATAGCATTGGAAAACATCTAACATATCTTACACATTGGTGAAAAAGTGGTTGATTGGTACATTGTCAGTCATGCTAAAATCAATAAATTTTCTAAATAAGACATTACTTTAACTCTGCCCCTAAACCTAAATGCCATTAAAACGTACAAATGAGATTGTATGAATTTGCCATTAAAATTTAAATAGTTGAACTGCTATGATGTTGCATTGTTTATTTGATCTTGGATGGATGTAGACCTTTTGTGGGAGACCTTGAAGACTCAATCTAAATGCTTAAAAGAGCATAACAAGAAAACTTAAACTAATTTAAACTAATTTAACTGTTTTAGCTACCAATTACAAAATGGAAACGTACTCTTGTTTTCATATCTCAGTTTTGGCAGTATGGTGAATGGGTGGATGTGGTCATCGATGACCGGCTGCCAACCAGAGATGGGAAGCTATTGTTCGTCCACTCGGCAGAAGGCTCTGAGTTCTGGAGCGCTCTGTTGGAGAAAGCCTATGCAAAGTAAGTGTGGATAAACTGCTGCTACTTCCTGAAATGTGATAACGAACAACATGATTCTGAGTCATCTGAATCGCTTGGTAAACACTGTGCCTGCAACCACATCCTACAAAACACACAACATGTCAAACATCCACGACGCTGCTGCTGATTCCTATTGTATTTCCAAGGGTAAATGGCTCATATGAAGCGCTGACAGGAGGTTCAACCACTGAGGGATTTGAGGATTTCACTGGAGGAATCACTGAGAACTATGAGCTGAGCAAAGCTCCTCCCAATCTGTTCAAGCTCGTACAGAAAGCACTGGCGCTGGGATCATTACTGGGCTGCTCTATTGACGTAAGAACTGTTCATTTTGAGCTTATAACTCTTCTAAAGCACAAAGAAAGGCATTTAAACACATAATACTGCAAACATTTTAGTTAAATCTTTTACTGGAGATGGTTAACAAACACAAATGTTCAACTTTATTTATGTAGATCTAGATTAGTGGATACTAATTTGCTTGTAAAATCCAACAATTTGCATGTGCTTCTTGTTTTGATGGTCTCACCCATATTTAAAGGGATAGTGCACCCAAACATGAACATTTCTTCGTAGTTTACTCGTACTTAAGTGGTTCTAAACTTTTACGAATTTCTTTCTTCTGCATAAAAAAATTATAATAAAGCATAAAAAATTATACTCTGAAGAATTTTGAAACAAAGCAGCCATTGACGTCAATAGTCAAGTAATGTCATGTTATGTTATTGTCTGCCGTTTATCCGGGGCTGGTCTTAGCAGAAAACCACCGACACCTCCTCCAGCTCCCCCAAGGGGATCCCAAGGCATTCCCAGGCAATCCGAGAGACATAGTCTCTGGGATTCCTCCCTATGGGACAAGCACGGCACACCTCCCTAGATAGGCGTCCTTGAGGCATCCTAAATAGATGTCCATGCCACCTCTACCTGCATCTTTTGTCACATACATTATAAGAACAAAAATACCATAGAAGTCTATAGCTGTTTCCCCCCAACATTCCTCAGTGTATCATCAATTGTGTTTAACAGATGAAAGCAACTCAGGTTTGTAAGAATTGGAGGGAGAGTAAGGGCCTACTCACACTATGCTATCCGAACCGTGCCCAGGCCCGTTTCCCTGATCGTTTGAGAAGTGTGAGTGCTCTGAATCGGGCTCAGGCATGGTTCACTTGGCATGCCCTGGCCCAGTTGGAAGAGATGTGTCAGAGCGCTGTTCACTTGGGCTTTGGCACGGTACGCTTGTAGTGTGAGTGCAAAGTGCGCCAGAGCCTGAAACTGAAGACGAGACATGACTGTTTCATATGGATTTATTAATTATTCTTACTGTTCAATGAACACAAACTGTCATAGTTTATTAAAGACCCCTCACTGCACCAAAGCTGCACCTTCAGCAAACCTCCTGATTCCTGCAGCACGAGGACTTTATTATTGTTTATGAGCGTCAAAAGTGGCTGTTCTGTTCGGCAAAATATTTGACTGCGTGTCACTGCATATCAAACGAATAAAACAGTATAACAAAAGAAATCTCCACTGTGCTGAGTGAAAGTGCTTCCTGAACAGCGCATCATTGATGACGAAAGCGTGCCCAGGCCCGAATGTAATGTGAGTGCTGGCTGTCGGGGGAGACGGGAGGGGGGGACAATTGTGCTTTGGCCAGGTTCAAGGCAACTGTACATAGTGTGAGTACGCCCTAAATGATGACAGAATATTAACTTTTGGCTGAAGTATCACTTAAAATGAGAATTTTATGTCTGGAAACACACTAAATACCAGGAGACAGAAGTGTGATTTTATTGGTGTAATTAATATAAATGAGGTATACAACAGAAAACAAACAAAAATATGAAATATTATTGCATTTTTTCTACTCTTTTCTATTTTACCGTATTTTAGCTATATACTGTATGTGTGTGTGTGTGTGTGTGTGTGTATATATATATATATATATGAAATTTTAATAACTTTATAAATGTATGTGATGTCACTTTTAAATCAATTAAATGTGTCCTTGCTGAGTAAAAATGTAAAATAATTAATAAAACGCATCTGTATGGTATCTAATGTAAATTTTACATTCAAATTTTTAAAATGAAAATAAAATTGACTAGATCAGCAAATATAATGCATTTATTCCATACTTAGAATATTTAAAAAAATCACATTTATTGCCTGGGATATATATATATATATATACACAGCTGAAGTCAGAATTATTAGCCCCCCTTTGAATTTTTTTCTTTTTTTTCTTTTTTAAATATTTCCCAAATGATGTTTAACAGAGCAAGGAAATTTTCACAGTATGTCTGATAATATTTTTTTCTTCTGGAGAAAGTCTTATTTGTTTTATTTTGGCTAGAATAAAAGCAGTTTTCAATTTTTTTAAAAACCATTTTAAGGTCAAAATTATTAGCCGCTTTAAACTATATTTTTTCAATAGTCTACAGAACAAACCATCGTTATACAATAAATTGCCTAATTACCCTAACCTGCTAGTTAACCTTAGTTAAGGCTTTAAATGTCACTTTAGGCTGAAAAGAAGTGTCTTAATAAATATCTAGTCAAATATTATTTACTGTCATCATGGCAAAGATAAAATAAATCAGTTATTAGAAATGAGTTATTAAAACTATTATGTTTAGAAATGTGTTGAAAAAAATCTTCTCTCTGTTAAACAGAAAAAATAAACAGGTGGGCTAATAATTCAGGGGATTTAATAATGCTGAATTCAACTGTATATACATATAAAAAATGTCCAGAAGTTAAAATAATCATGTGTTATTGTTGCACAGATTACCAGTTCATATGAGACTGAAGCAGTGACGAGTCTGAAACTGGTGAAGGGACACGCATACTCAGTCACGGCTGCAGAGGAGGTCAGAAAACACCATAAATACAACAATACAGACTCAACAGAAATCACTCAAAGAAAATTTATTGACTGTAAACGTACCTGCAGGTTCACTTCAGAGGCAGTCTGGTTCAGCTGGTCCGAATCAGGAACCCGTGGGGTGAGGTGGAGTGGACGGGAGCCTGGAGCGACAAGTGAGTTACCCCAAACAGATAAACACAAGCTGTTTTCATCACCCTGTTTTAATGTGCAGTTTGAAATAGAATCAGATTAGATTGTACAAATATTTTTATGTTCATTTTGACTTTCACAAAAATAGTAGTCATGGTAGTTCGAAACGCATTTGCTGAAATCATTTTTGTGCAGTTTATTTCTTAAACTAATTAAACTAATTTTGAGAGGATCTCATGCTTATGATTGATCATGGCTGGTCCCGCATAAGCTTCACATATTGCGCCAATCAGATGAATACTAACTTACTTTAAATAACATGTTTTTCACTTCAGTTATCTTCGTCTTGAAGAATCCCCCTTCCACCCCTACTCCTCCCCCTTCTCCTAATAGGGTGGAATGGCGGCCCAGTGGTTAGCACTGTTGCCTCACAGCAAGAACACCACTGGTTTGAGGTCTAACTGGCCAGTCGGCATTTCTGTGTGGAGTTTGCATGTTCTCCCTGTGCTCACGTAGGTTTTCCCTGGCTTGCTCTCACCGTCCAAACACATACATCATAAGTAAATTGACTGATGCAAAGTGGCATCATAAGACAAACTCTTAGACAGCTATATATCTGAGCTATACTTAACATGTTCACAAGCAGGGGAGTTCTCGAGACCTACCTGAGCTCAAACTCCCCTCTCACCCTTCAAACAGGAGGGAGCCCCGGGCTCGAGGATATTCTGAGCTCAGGGCTCTCTCCCGGGACAGCATGCCAAAGACGCTTTATTATCAATCATCAACCAAGTGTGAACTCTTGAAACATTTTTTTTGGTGCTTGTTCAAACTACTTGTTTATATTGAGCTGAAAAATAAATAAAGAATAAACAGAATAGAGTAACAAAAGTTGCCGCCTTGCAAAAGAGTAGCGCTTAAAAGTGTTTCACTTGTACTTTTCAAATCAATCCTCATTTACACATATCCCAGTAAATGGCCAAAAACACTGTATTATCTCACCTTGTAAGTAAACTGTACCTGTGGGGAAGTAATGACACGTCTGCAGCTACTCATCCCCTGATCAGATCAGCTGCCTAAACTTTTGGATGTAGCCTCAATTTTAATTTCTTCTTTTTTTGCTAACTTTGAAAAGATTCGCTTTCATATTGTAATGAGTCGGGTGGCAAGAAAAGTGAGGATACCAATGCAGTTTATTGAGAATCATCAGGCAGGCAAAGGTCAAAACAGGGACAGACCGTAGCACACAGATAATTTAAAAGAGTACAGGCTAATGGTCAGGACAGGCGGCAAAACAGCGAAAACAGTAAAACAAAACAAAAGTCGAAAACACAACAAGGCAAACGCTTCATTATGCTCACTTACAGTTTAAAGACTCAGCAATGTTTGTGTAAAAGTGTGCTGTGTGTATATATATAGTTCAGGTAATCAATGAAGATGAGTTTCAGCTGTGTGTGTGTCAGTGTCTGGATTACTGTCAGCTGTGGCAAGAGTGATTGAAGCAATGACTAGACCCTTTTCACAATGACGTCACTTCACTTCCCCATATCGCCACTTACTGGGTGGTTTTAATTTAATATCGGTATATCTTTTAGCCTAATTAATAATAAATTACAAATAATTTCATAATCTTATAATGCTGCATTTTAATCTTATAATTAAGATGCAGTCTTCTTATTGTTAGAAAACAGCTGTCGTGACCATCTAACCATATCTGTAGTAAATATACAGCTGACTGGGAAAATTCTTTATACAGAGTTCTGCGTGGAGTGAAACCGGACACCACATCATGTCATGTGAAAAGGGTCTAATGAGAGTTGTAGTTCGGTTCTGTGACAGACTTGTAGTTCTCCAGCGATCTGTAACTGCTAGATCACTGCTGATCATAACACACATATTGAAAAAGGTGAATAGAATCTTGAAAATACTGTAAAAATTTTTTTTTTTCAGTTCCAAAGAGTGGGACAGTGTCCGACCGGAGGAGAAAGCTAAGCTGGATTATTCCGCTGAAGATGGAGAGTTCTGGTAAAGATCCTCACCTTTATTCCTTTACTCCAACTCAACATGTAACTTGACTAATGAATCTTCCTCGTCTTCTCAGGATGGCCTATTCTGACTTCATACAGCAGTTCTCCAAGTTGGAGATCTGTAATCTGACTCCTGACACTCTTTCGAGCGAAGAAGTGAATCGCTGGAGCTACAGTCAGTTTGAAGGCAACTGGAGGGTGGGCTCCACTGCAGGAGGCTGCAGGAACAACCCTGGTAAATCATATCATCCACAATGTGCTTAAAGGCTAGCTTTTTTTGCACTGTCCAACTGTTTGGTTTCTTCTCTCCAGCAACGTTCTGCTCAAACCCTCAGTTTATGATCAAGCTAGAGGAAATAGATGATGATCCTCATGACGGAGTGAATGGCTGCACATTCCTAGTGGGTTTGATACAGAAAGATGGTCGTAAGGATAAGCGCTTTGGACGAGACCTGAACACCATCGGCTTCGCCATCTATAAGGTGAGTTCCTCAGTACTATCACTAATACTTCTCAAACAAGTGATAATACATGCGACAGCTCGTGAATACTGAATAATGTCAAATGTTTTTGTGTTTTTCAGGTTCCGGATGAGGTATTTATGAGCTCCATTCTTCTTGGACACAAGAGTAACTGGACACCACTTATTTAACCAGTGTTTTTTTCAGAGAGCCCCTAAAGCTATGGTCTTAAACTCAATTCCTGGGTGCCGCAGCTCTGTATAGTTTAGCTCCAACCACCTCCAGCTCACACCTGCTTAATACTCTCTAGTAGTCTTTGATACCTTGATAAGTTGGATCAGCTGAGTTTGATTATGATTGGAGTAAAACTGTGTAGAGCTGCGGCCCTCCAGGTATCCAGTTTGAGACCTATGCCCTAAAGGGACATGGTCATGGTACAAAAAGAAATGGAGATTATAGTGAGACTTGTAGTTCAGTAATTTAGCTTTTCTTGCAAAATATACAGTGTGAATTCTCCAATAAATATTTGCTTTTGATCGCAGAACTTGTGAATTGGAAAACGTTTTGTGACAGATCTTAAAGTTTCTTAGGATAATGTAATGCATTTGTGAGAGAAAACCAAATTTGTGTAAAGAATAGGGATAGAGTTTTTTTCAAGAGTTCACACATAGCTGATGATTGATTATAAAGCTTGTTTGGCATGCTGTCCCTGGAGAGAGTCTTGAGCTCATAAGATCCTTGAGCTCTGGGCTACCTCCCGGGCGAGAGGGGAGTTTGCGCTCAGGTAGATCTTGAAGAACTACCCCGACTTATTTCTGGCTAATGACAGATATAGGGATGGCTAAAGAGAGATATATGGCTTACTAATATATGGCTTACTAAGAGGTCGACTATGATGCCAGTTTAGAATGTTCAACTTACTCAGGTTGCGGGTTTTTGGAGTGTAGGAGGAAAACGGGTAATCCAAGGGAAGCCCACGCAAGTATGGGGAGAACAAGCAAACTCCACACAGAAATATAGACTGGTTCAGTAAGGACTTTAACCTGTGACATTCTTGCTGTGAGGCAACAGTGCTAATCACTGAGCCGCCGTGTCACCCAATCTAGAAAGGAGGAGGAGTTGGGGTGGGAGGCGGGTTTCTTCAAGACTAAGATACTGAGGTAAGAATCTCTGGTTAATGATAGTGAATTAGGAATCTTTGGTTAATCATGTGTTAGCTAATTATAGATTAAAGTTTATAAATAACCTTCACTTCATGACACAACATCAGTCGGCCATATTGAAGGCAAAGAATGTAAACAATAGCACTGAACTGAAGGAAATTTGCATGTTTTGCTAATTATTGCCGCTGAAATAAATTATTGTCATGTTTCGGGATGTACTACCTGGTCAGGGTGAAAAAAAGATTTAGACTGCTGTAAGTTATCAAGCAGAAGATTGAGAAAAAACTGTGGAAAATGTTGTTTGTGTTTGGCCAAACTGAAGCAGGATTTTAGGCTAATATCTTAAATAATACGTATCATACGTATCTTTTACAAATTTTTAAACTCAGTTCATCAAAATATTGCACACTTTCCTGGATACTAAGTGTTTCCATATGATTTAGCAGTGTTTTTAGTGGTTTAGACAGCAGAAATAGGTAAGAAACATATTCAGCTGTACATTTACTGTGCAATTAATGCTGTGTTTTACATGCGAGTATCGCTAGTATGGCCATGCATAAGGATAACCAAATTTTTAGTGTTAGTGCAAACCCTCTTTATACTTTTTTCAAGATACTACAAATGTGTTGTGAGAAAATTTTGACTTTTTTGAAATTTTGAAATTTTGATGAATTATACATTAGCGCTTTTTAAATTTGCAGGTACATTTTAATCCATGATTGTGTTTGTAGTTAAAGGGTCGCAGCAATATTCATCTGGGCCCTGATGTCCTGCTGCGTCAGCGCTCTGTTGCTGGAAGCAACACCTTCATCAACCTGCGAGAGGTGAGCGAGCGCTTCAAACTGCCTCCGGGAGAATACATTATCATCCCCTCTACCTTTGAACCGCACCGCAAAGGAAGTTTCATTCTGCGGGTGTTCGCAGAAAAAGAGGCAGATGCTAGGTTTGTACTAGGTTTGTCTTCTTTTGTCTTCTAGGTTACAAGGTTTGTCTTCTTTTTAAAAACCATGCTCACAAATTAGAATAGCCATTTGCAAAGCTTGTCAGACTGTACGAACATGATCCCCATATCACAATGTAAGATCTCAATTGTCATTATATGAAAGTGAGTGAGTGAGTGAGTGAGTGAGTGAGTGAAGTGAACCTTGTCAAGTTTTACCCAAGCTCAAGATTGGTTCTCTGCTTTGAACCTATCAAAGTGCACACACACATTTTGAGTGAGGAGTGAGACACAAACACAATCACACACTGTGAGCTTACACCCGGAGCAGTGGGCAGCTATTGCTTCCAATGCCCAGGGAGCAATTAGGGGTTTGGTGCTTTCCACAATCAGCGTGACAACTTCAAACCACCATGAGGAAATGTTGAAACATTTTTTTTTCTAGTTTTGTTATCAAGGCATGCTTTGAGTAAAGTTAACACGGCAGATTGTTTTATGTTTGCTGTGAGGTTTCATTTCGGAGCACGAGTTACTGAAAGATTGATGGATTGAAGGATTGATGACATCAAACTTCAGAAGAGTCTTGCATGTGTCTGTGATTGACGAGTTGACTGTTATTCAGGGTGGATTTCAATCTGAAGGGCTTATCCCTATGCCCTAATCCCTTCGAAGGGTCCCTCTGAAGGGATTAGAGCAGGGGTGGGCAAACTTGGTCCTGGAGGGCCGGTGTCCTGCACAGTTTAGCTCCAACTCTAATCAAACACACCTGCTTATAGATTTCTAGTGATCTTGCAGATACTGATTAGCTTGTTCAGGTGTGTTTGATTAGTGTTGGAGCTAAACTGGGCAAGACACCGGCCCTCCAGGACCAAGTTTGCCCACCCCTGGATTAGAGGATAGGAATGAGCCCTTCTGAACTGAGTGCAGTGTGTGACACCAAACAGCTTCCCAGCTCAAAAGATAATTTTCAGAAGTGTCTTTCATTCCAAAGGGCCCTTCGAAGTGACCAGTTTAGCTCACTTCTGTTTGGAATGATGCTTCAATATGGCGGCCATGATTTTTTCATGTCGAAGTGCCCTTTGGGGGGCAATATATCTCGTTTGGAACGCACTGCCAGTCTGAAATTATGACAACTGAGATCTTACATTGAGACATGGGATTCATGTTTGTGCAGTCTGACAAGCTACAATTGTATAGGATTTTTGTAAATCACACAGCATGAGCTGGGCTTTAGTTTAAAAACATGGGTTTATGTAGTTTGAATGTAGACCACACTGTGTCAGTGTTGCACAGGATAGACATCTAGTTTGTCTGACCAAATGACCAAAAAAATCACAATTGAACCCGAAACATATTAGCTTTTGCATGCAAGTGAGTGATGAATGTGTTTCTGATTTTCATTCCTGCAGCCAGATTGGTACAGAGATCAGTGCTGATGTGAAAAAGGTGAGTTTACCTTTTATTTAGTATTTTACAGTACTAATCACAGACACACTCGCATAAATATTTGCATATAATTTCGAGAGAAGCATGTGGTATGATTGATCGCGGCTGGTCCCTCATTCGTAATCTCGGACCCCCTTATATGCATATTGACCAGGTGGGAGCCCTGGACTCAATTATCTCCAAGCTCAAGGTTCTCTCCTGGGACACCATGCCAAACCTACTAAGAGTGTCAAGCAATATCTAAGTGTGAACTCTTGAAATAGTGTATGAAGGACTCCATAGGCATATTGTATTTTATACTGTAAAAGCTGCTTATTGTATGGCCTTACCCTAGCCCTAAACTCAATCTAGAAACCAAGAAATTGCTAAATTCGAAAGCCAAAAGACCTCGTTAAGTATGATTTTTAAGTGTTTTGATTTATGAGGACACAAGGCATGCCCTCATAAACCAGCTTAAGAGAATACAACTACCTCATACCCATGTCAATATACAATTTCGGAGCAATAATGTAGCTCTATACATTATAGAAATCAAATTAAAAGCACTGTGTTCCTATTTTCTATATAAAAATTCAAAGTGCATTTTTTTTCTTCCTAGCATTTCATATCTGAGAAAGATATAGATCCCCATTTCAAACGCCTCTTCAGTCAGGTTGCTGGAAGCGTAAGTCACAACTGGTCAATATTCATTTTGAGTCATTATCATGATTTTTCCCAATAAGCATGATCTTGTCTTCCCTCTGCAGGACTCTGAGGTCTCTGTATTGGAGCTCCAGCAGATCCTGAACACCGTTGTCTCGAAACGTAGGAAAACAAACTAACTCGCATTCATTTACATTTTTATAAATGTCTGAATTTGCATTGGAAACTGCCTTGAAATAGTTTCACCATCCTGCTGATCATTCTCACCTCAGGATCTAATCTGAAGACAGATGGATTCAGTTTGGAAACATGTCGTCACATCATCAGCCTGCTAGATGTATCCTTACCTCTCTAGATCATTCACTGGAAACTACAGATATTTTTGAAGAAACTACTTTAAAAATATGGCAGCATCTGTCTGTATTCATTTACATGGATTCATGTACTTTGCACAGTTAAGTCTCATTACCCTTGACCTCAGTGCAGAAAGATGGCAGCGGAAAACTCGGTCTTCTGGAATTTCACACACTGTGGATGAAGATCCAGAAATATTTGGTAAAATTTATATTTCGATCAAATTTAGTTGAATTACTTTCAGCCAATGACTGATTATGACGATAATAATAATAATAATAATAATAATAATAATCGTCATCATTTAGTAATGTTAAAGCTATCATTTACCTCAGCGTCAGGTTGTACTAAACCTCAATGAAAATATTTTGAAGAATGTTGGAAACAATTATCCATAGGAAAGTCAAACACTATGAAAGTCAGAGGTTTCCAACATTCTTCAAAATATCTTCTTTGTGTTCAAAAATCTTTGAAAAGAGTGAAGGGAAATTTAATGATGACAGAATTGTCATATATATAATTTATATGTAATCTATATAATTATTTGGGTGAACTATTCCATTTAATCTACAAATGTCTTTTTTTGTGTTATACCTCACCAGGAAATCTTTAAGCACCGCGATACAGACAACTCAGGCACTATGAGTTCTCTTGAGATGCGAGATGCGGTAAAAGAAGCAGGTAAAGAGGTTTTTTAGGAAGATAAATTAAAGTGATTGTGAACTGAAAGTTACTGAGACTTCAGCATGTTGACAAATTTTCATCTGAAACTGAATATCCAGTAGAGGGCGACGCTTTCTTTTTGCTCATCATTCCCTCATAGCAAACTAACAGTAAGTGTGGTGTGGTTAAGAAAATTGTGTCTAAGACATCAAACTGACATGATCAGAGAAGAATCGCCCCTCCAAACACTGACGCGAATGATCAGATTTGATTGAAGATTACCTAAACAACGAAGAAACAGAAATGTCTTGGATCTAGGAATCTCAAAGGCAGGTGCTCAATCAAAAACAAACACAGTAGCAAAAGATCAAAAGAAAATTGGCACTCTGCCACTTTAGCTCTCAAAAAATTTAATGTCACAACGTTTCGACCAACATGGTCTTCATCAGGTTGAAGACCATGATCGACCAAAACAAACATTTTTTTTGAGTGGATTAACTTTCACAGATTATTTGTTCACATAAAGAATAGCAATGTGCGCTAACAAAATGAACATTGTCAATTTTGATTTCACATGGATTTTAAGAATGCTTTTCTGGTACAAAGTATAATAATAAAATAAGTGATTATTTTACTATCATTTATTATAATTTGTTTGTGGTTTTCTGCACAGGGTTCCAGCTGAACAATGACGTACTCGAGGTGCTGATCGCACGATATGCCAACCAGGAATATGCCATTGACTTTGATAGCTTTGTCAGCTGCCTGATCCGCCTCGAGCTGCTCTTCAGTAAGTATATCCTGTTTAATATCAAATTCTGTTATTAAACTCTGTTGGGTGAAGGCTGATAAGTTTAATGCAATCTGCTTCCAACTACATGTATGTATGTTTACTGCTGCATATTTTAGATGTCTGTAAAGATGATGCCTTGAGATGCTACTTTTAAAGATGCTATAAACATAAAGTTTATTATTATTATTATTATTATTATTATTATTATTATTATTATTATTATTATTATTATTATTATTATTAAAATTGGTTGCTGTCACCACAGTAGCCAATGAACTTGCTCCTGGACACTTAAATACCTCAGTGTTGTTTTTGTTAGCATATTTTTGGATCCCCAGCTCCACTTGTGTATAGATCTGTTATGGGGGTTACATGTATTTTATGTCTGCAGCAGGCATGTGTTATATTTTCAGACGGATGTTTACAAATATACTGGCAGTATAAGTCTTTGTATTTTCTCTCTGCACCAATAATCAAAGCAGCAGCAGCGTAGCAGGTTTATGCAGCCAAGACCAAACACATTAACATTGCCATTCATTCATTCATTTTCTTTCGACTTAATAACTTATTTAACAGGAGTCACCACCGCAGAATCTACCGCCAACTATTCCAGCATATGTTTTACATGGCAGATACACCCTTCCAGCCACAACCAAGAACTGGGAAACACCCATACACTCTTGCATTTACACATGCAATCATAAACTACGGCCAGTTTAGTTAATCCAATTCACCTGTACCGCATGTCTTTGGATTGTGGGGGAAACCGGAGCACCTGGAGGAAATCTACACGAACACGGGGAGAACATGCAAACTCCACACAGAAATGCCAACTGAACCAGTCGGTACTCAAACCAGCAGCGTTCTTGTTATAAGGCGACAGTGCTAATCACTGCTGCCCAACATTGCCACATGCTGTAGATATTTATTAACATACACAATCTCTCAGAGAGCTGTCAGTGCAGAAATGTTTGGAGTGAACTGAAGTTTGGTTTGCTGTAATGTTTTTTCATCTTTGCTCTTCGCAGAAATGTTTCAACTGTTCGATAAGAAGAACACAGGGAAAATCGAACTGGATATCCTGCAGGTGATGCACATGTTTGGATGTAGATTTCTGTATATTCCTGATCGATCATGCTTATTCACAGATGTGTTTTGTGTGTTGCAGTGGCTCTGCCTGGCCCTTAGTTGATAATACACTTACAGTAACGGCACTAGACGTCCTTTCATTTCCTGCAATTAAACTGAGGAGGACACAGCAGATGGATTACCAAAAACAAGACCAAAGACGAACCTAATTATCTAAACCTTGAATTGCATTCAAAATGCAGTTTATTTGTGGTGCTGATCTGCTGAAAATAAAACCTTCTACTACAAGAATTAAGGAGACTAGATGACTTTTTACATGTTTGCAAAAAAGTCCATTGTTTTGGTGATTTGATGTGTCTTTACAGTTATAGGGTGTGGTTTTAATAAAATCAACTTTTCTTTTCTCACACTAACTATTTAGTTCCAATTTAGTTATTTCTTGGGAATTTCTTGTTGTTAACCCTTATGTACTGTTGGGATGTTTTCATCCACTCTGGGGTGATTTTGAATCTTAATTTGGCCATATCGTTTTCTGTGTTTCAGCTAGCAGAATGATTTTTGGTAACAAATCTTATTTTGATTTTGAGAAAATGCTTAGATTTTTTTTTTTAAACTCAACAATACCAATAATAATAACAATAATGAATAAATGAATGAATATAAATACATATGTAACACTAAAAAAGGAAGAAAAAATGAATTAAGCATAAGAAAACATATGCATGAGACAAAATGCATGAGTGATATTCACTAAATAATATAATTCATTATTTTCCAAAAATCCAACACTTTTCTTGTTTTAAACCAGTCTAAGAGATTTATACATCAATATTAATTTAAAAATGGGGAAAAGAAGGCTGCAAATTTGAGAATTTTTGTTTACAAAAAAAATTTTGCCAACCAAAATTAAGAAATGAAAAGTTTTCTGGTATATTAGTTTTACACTTATAGCAACAAATAATATCGTGTAAATGAAAGAGACTGGAAAAATAATTACCCATATGAAGATATAAGCTATATCTATGTTAAAGTCTTTTTTATTTCGTTTTTTGTGCATTTGTAAATTACAATTAGAGGAAAACAGGCATCAAAAACAAAAATTCCAAAGATAATTAAAAAATTAATAAAAAATCATAATAGCTTACAATAGAGCTTTTAAATTTTTTCACATCTTGAAGGGACTAAAAAAATAAGTTTGTTTCCATGTTAAAGTCTTTATTTATTTATTTGTTTATTTATTTATATATTTTTCTATTTTTATTTTATTTAAATTTTTTATTGCAGAATTCAGCAGGAACATGCAAACAACCGAAAATAATAATAATAATAATAAAATAATAATAATACAGAAAAAAATGTATACAAAAATAAAAAAAATAAAATACGTCTCCTTAAAGTTTTTTTTTTTTTTGCATCTGAATGTTTTTTTATTTTTATTTTTTTATTGTAAATATGTACAAACTTAGTACAAGAATATACATCTCACAACAATTATGAATAAATAAAACAAAATAAAAATGAGAGAAATTATATTAGTTATAATATCAAAATATACACAAATGCCAGGTAAAATAAATAAAATAGGTAAGATAATAATAATAATAATAATAATAATAATAATAATAATAATAATAAATGTTTATTTAATCAAATAAAATTTACATAATGCTTCATATGTTTTTTTAGCTTTTTTGTTTCTAATGTTTCAAATGTTCAATTTGGCTTAGCTTTGGCCCATTTCTTGACATGTTGGTATTTTCCGAATAATATTCTGTCTCCTTAAAGTCTTTTTTATTTTTTACATTTTTATTTTTATTTATTTATTTAGGGCGACGCAGTGGCACAGTAGGTAGTGCTGTTGCCTCACAGCAAGAAGGTAGCTGGTTAGAGCCTTGGCTGGGTCAGTTGGCATTTCTGTGTGGAGTTTGCATGTTCTCCCTGCATTCGTGTGGGTTTCCTCCGGGTGCTCCGGTTTCCCACACAGTCCAAAGACATGTGCTATAGGTGAATTGGGAAGGCTAAATTGTACGTAGTGTATTAATGTGAGTGAGTGTGTATGGATGTTTCCCAGAGATGGTTTGCGGCATGGAAGGGCATCCGCTGCGTAAAACATGTGCTGGATAAGTTGGTGGTTCATTCCCCTGTGGTGACCCGGATTAATAAAGGGACTGAGCCGAAAAGAAAATGAACGAACGAATGAATGAATATTTATTTATTTATTTTACATTTATTATAAAACAGAGTGATACATTTGGTAATATCATTTACAATAATAATCATTAAATTATTTACAATAGTGCTAATAAAGAATGAAAAACAATAAGAAAAAAACAACAGAAATCAAACAAAAAGGAAAGAGATATCAATAGGTCATCTGATCTGAGGATAGATATGTAATAGAAAAGAAATTGAGAGTGAAGAGGGCAAAATAATATGATAACAGCAATTTAGAAAATAAATAGATTATACAAATTAAAAGTCGTGCAAATATGTTTTAAGTGCTTTCTTGTTAAGTGAATCTGGATTTGTAAGTAATTTTTAATCTCTTGTAGAAATGCTATAAATCCTGGCCGTCTCCTTAAAGTCTTATTAAAGGCAAAACATACAATGACGTCACCCCCTGACACGCCCTCTCCATTTAACGCCGTGTATCGTGAGGCGAGGCGCCCGTTTACTGTTTGACAGACACTGGTAGAGATGTCAGGCATCGCTACAAAACTCCAACAGAAGCGGGCTCAAGCGGCGGGCATCGGTACCAACGCTCAAGCGGCCAAATTCCTCAACCAGGACTATGAAGCCCTCAAACGAGAGTGTCTGGAGTCCGGACGCCTGTTTGAGGATGGCATGTTTGAAGCCAATGTGTCTGCCCTCGGGTTTAAGGAACTGGGACCAAACTCGTCTAAAGTGCGCGGGGTTGAGTGGCTGAGACCCAAAGTAAGCATGAAATTTAATAATAAACTATATTTCATCATATTTTATAAGCAGATAGATTTTATGTAGATGTTAACAGATATATTTAATAGATATAACAGTTGAAATATGATATAAATATGATCAAATGTTACATATAAACACAAAATAATACAAAATATACTTTCAATACTACGTATTTAATAAATGTTATATTAATATAATATACTTAACTGACTCGTTAAATATAATTAAGCTAAGCTAATAATAACAATGAAGTTGTGCTCTGAGTCTGTTATTATTTTTATTAAAGGAGTGTTTAATAAAACACTAAATGAATTTTTTTAATTGAGTCTATATCTCCAATGTATTACCTGATATTTTGACCTGAACATTACTCGTTAACTTGTGTTAATTAAAGAAAGGTTTATAATTTATATTACAATAACCAAAGGGTTGAAGCAGTTGACTAATCACTGATATTAGTGCAAAAATTGACAGTGGAAATAAAATAATTTTATTTCAGCCATGAGAAAAGGCCAAATCACATTTATTTATGTGGCGATGAAGTTATTAAGAGCATTAAACTAAAGTAAAGAGTTTAAAAATGTGGAATACAGATAAATAATCTATTTTTTTTCCATCATGAATTACATTGTTTTTACTGTGCATTCATTCTTTTCATTTAGCATTATTTACATGGACGTTTGCCTAATTTGCATAGTAGCTTTAACACATTTTTAAATGTCTAAGGTGAACACATTCACATTCAAACCTGCAGTTTTGCTTTTTTCCCATCTTTTTTAGCATTTCTTGCTAAAAGCCTTCACACCTTCCTCAACTTGTTAGGTTAGTGTGTTGAATAACCATAAACGACTATTAGTTACTTGTGTCTGGGTGTGTTTGCCAACATTTTTATGTGTTGATTTATTTATTTACTTACGTATTTATTTAGTTACATATTTGTTTATTTATTTACTTATGCATTTATTTATTTATGTATTTATTTATGTACTTACGTGTTTATTTATTTACTTATATATTTATTTATGCATTTATTCATTTATCTATTTATTTATGTACTTACGTATTTATTTATTTATTTACTTACAGTTTTTATTTATTTATTTACTTACAGTTTTTATTTATTTATTTACTTACGTATTTATTTATTTATTTACTTACATATTTATTTACTTACATATTTATTTATTTATTTATTTATTTACTTACATATTAATTTGTTTATTTACTTACGTATTTATTTACTTTCGTATTTGTTTATTTATTTACTTACGTATTTATTTATTTACTTACGTATTTATTTATTTATTTACTTACGTATTTATTTGTTTATTTACTTGCGTATTTACTTATTTACATATATATTTACTTACATATTTATTTACTTATGCATTTATTTATTTATTTTTGTTTTTATTTATGTTCTTGCGTATTTATTTATTTTTTACTTATTCATTTACTTATGTATTTGCTTATTTATTTACTTATTTATTTATTTACATATTTATTTATTTATTCATTTACTTACGTATTTATTTATTTACTTACGTATTTATTTGTTTATTTATTTACTAATGTATTAATTTATGGCGATGCAGTGGCGCAGTAGGTAGTGCTGTCGCCTCACAGCAAGAAGGTCTCTGGCTCGAGCCTCGGCTGGGTCAGTTGGTGTTTCTGTGTAGAGTTTGCATGTTCTCCTTGCGTTCGTGTGGGTTTCCTCCGGGTGCTCCGGTTAGCCCCACAGTCCAAAGACATGCGGTACAGGTGAATTGGGAAGGCTAAATTTTCCATAGTGTATGAGTGTGAGTGAGTGTGTACGGATGTTTTCCAAAGATGGGTTGCGGCTGGAAGGGCATCCGCTGCGTAAAACATGTGCTGGATGGTGACCCTGGATTAATCAAGGGACTAAGCCGAAAAGAAAATGAATGAATGAATTTATTTATTTATTTATTTATTGTGATCAGAAAGATGCTAATTTACTGGCAGTCTATCCAACAGTCTTCCATGTAATGTAGTTTCAGAAAAACAGATACTGTACGCCTCAGCATTTTTAAATACAATCCAAGCAGACAATAAAGAACAAAACATCCACACAAATAACCATGGGAAGCCAAGACATGTTAGTCATAACTCGACAAACCGCTTCAGAGCCAAACAGAGCAGGAAGTTATGGAAAAATACCTTATGCTTATGCTTTGTGAGCCAGATAATGCACTCCCTCTCACCAGAAGACCTTTTAGAGTCAATTAGAGTGAATATGATCCTTGCTGTGTGCTGTGATCGATGATTATTTATGGTTGATTTCAGGAGTGCTGTAGCTGGACTAATATTGTTAACTGTATTCTTGTTCTGTACCTATATATTATATACAGCTGAATTCAAAAATATTAGTCCTCCTATATTTTTCATATTGCTTTGTTGTGTGATATTTAACAGACCAAGGAAATTTGCACAGCATTTACTATAATAATTTTTCTTCTTCTGTGGAAAGTCTTATTTCTTTTAACTTGTCTGGCTGATGTTTTTAGTTTTTTATAAACTATTTTAAGGTCATTTTTTGCCCCCTTAAGAATTTCTTTTTTTGATTGTCTACAGAACAAACCCATGTTACCCAATAGTCCTCCTAATTAACCTAGTTAAGTCTTTAAATTGTACTTTAAGCTACATACTGTTATCTTGCAAAATAAGTAGAAAAATGTTATGTACTGTCACCCTAGCAAAGACAAAGGTTTTATGTTTAAAAATGTGTCTCTTATAAACAGCACTTGGTAAATATTTTTTTAAAAATATTTAAAATTTCAATGAATGGCGACAATATCATTAACTTAAAATTCAAAAGAAGAAATGTTCTGTAAATGACATTTTTGCGCAAATTTGAGTTTCCAGTCTGATCTCACAAGGAAACGTAACTATTTTATGTTTTGTCAGTTTAGTGGCTAATTCGTACAAATTCGTACAAGTTCAGTCATGCGAAAATGTACAATTAAAAAAGTAGGCGTGGCACCCAATCCCACCGGGACGAGCAAATCGTACTGAATTGTACGAATGAGATCATATGAATTCATACGAATTAGCCACTAAATCAAAAAGTTACGAATTTATTTGAGATTGTGTTGGAGTTTTTGACTGCACTGTAAAAAAAAATGGCAGCTGGGGTTTCCAGAACTTCACAGGTCAAAATACTGTGTAAACTGTAAAATTTCTTTTTATAATAAACTACTGTACTATTTTAATATATAGCATTATACACCAGTGTTTTGAAGTACTAGCACTACACATCATACTGTACCTTTGTTATACAGACAAAACACCACCATAAGCAGGTGCTCTGTGTCATTCACACAACTGTTAAATAGGCATGGGCTGGTATAAGATTCTGACAGTATGATAACTTTGGATAAAAATATCACGATTTCAAGGTATTGTGATCACTGCTCTAAAATGTTGTTTTTAAATGTCGGGGTAAAAAAAAAAAAATCCCCTTTCAACACAATGGGTTCCATTTTAACAATCTAGGTGCAAAGTCTAAAGCGCATGGTGCTAAAGTATTAAGGGTCTGTCCGAATTCACTTTTGCTATTTTAAGGACGGAAAAATCCAGTTTGCGTCCTGGCGCTTGGTCTAAAAGGGTTGTGCTTATTCTCTTAATGAGTTATGGATGTGTTTTGAGCATAACATGCATTAAACCAATCATAAACAACAAGCCTCCTCCAATCGACCTTTACTTTCACTTTCTCTTTACTTTTTCTATTTACTGTACTGTACTCTTTTACTTTCGTGGATAAGGAAACAGTGTTGTACACGGCCCACTGAAGACATCGATTAGCCTACATATTTAATTTCCTTTGTTAAGCACAAAGATTTGTTTCAAAACTATTTCTAAATTCAGTTCTAATTTCCAGAAAATGAATATTTAACAATAATAACGTGTAGTGTGGTCAAAAGTGTGGTCAATAAACTGAGTTATCTCCAAAACCTGACAGGTGGACAAATCTAAGCGTGTTTTTATTAAAACAAATATAAATATGCATATAGTAAATAATACTAACAATAGCATAATAACATTATACAAAAGCAAGTTGTCATGAATAAACTGAAAAAAGCCCATCGAGGTGAAGAAGGCATGGAGACACTGGTTTTTATATTTATGTAGAAAATAATAATTTCTGTAACATTTTAATCTTTAAACTTTCATTTTTTTTCATATGTAAAGACATTTGTGTATTGCTGTACATCCTGTGTAGACAAATCTAAGCTTGTTTTAATTAAAACAAATATAAATATGCATATAATAAATACTACTACTGCTAATAATAATAACATTATACAAAAGCAAGTTGTTTTAATTCTTTAATTTTTTTCATTTGTAAAGATACTTGTGTATTAAGCACATCCTGTGTGTATTAAGCAATGTGTACACAAATAAAGCTCTCTGCGCTAAACTGCTTTCAGTTGGTTCATGCCATAGTCTATTTCAGTTTTAAAGCCTTGACTTTTCCAAACCGTGGTATCGGTTATCGTCCCATGCCTATAACATCATGGTAATGCACATAAAATTAAGTGAATGCAATCAACTTTATCTATCAATATTTGACAATATTTGAAAAACTATAATAATGTCAACATTAAAGCATAAAGAGTTATGTGTCAAGCAGGTAATGCTGGGAAAGTCAATTTACGGTTATTTACTGTCAATATTAATGAAACTTATTGTTAACCAGTTTCAGATATGTTCTGTAGCATTTTTATAATTTTTTTTAAGTTGATATAACTATCATTTTTTTTAAGTGTATGTAAGCCCTGTTATTTGGAGAAGAGTATAAATGGATGTCGGAGCCAGCTCTAAATAGGCTGGTCAGCTCCATGTGGGTGGAACTCATGCTCCAAGTTGTCTATACAAACCTCCTGCAGTTTTCATTTATTTAATGTCTTGTACTTGACGAGGTCCAACCTATTGTGTTTTATGAATGTATCTACACCTACACCAAACCTAAACCCAACCTATTTGTGGTATAATCACTCCCACTTGAAGTTCTCTGGCCTGCAGCTATACCTACTTGATTATTTGTTTGTTTGTTTTTAAATAAAAAAGTATTATTGGTCGTCAATTTAGGGTAAACAGGCTAACAAGTGAGAACAAACTGATAAGATAACAGATGAATTTGTTATTATTTATTATTTCAGCTATTTTTATAACCCTGTTACCACACAATTTCATCCCTGTTATAGAAAAATATCATTTTAGAGAATTCTTCCCATGGTGGAAAGACAAAATCGTTTTGACAGCTCAATCATTCAACAGGTTACTGTAATAAATCAATAACTTCACGAGTTCACACTTGCAATAGTTTCAGAATAAAGCGTATTTGGCGTGTTGTCCGGAAAGAGGGCTCTGAGCTCGAGGAAGACACCCAAACTCGAGTTATTCCTCTTATCAGGAAACAGAGAGGAATAGGGATTCGAGCGAAGTATCTAGCCCGGCCCTAGAACGCTCCCCCCGGGATTGTAATGCTTAAGAGGTGAGGTGACTGGGTGGTGGAGGGTTGCTAAAGTCGTAAGATGCTGCAGGTAAGACAGCTTTGGTATATATAGGGGTTTGGTCAAGAACTGATTGGATAATAGAATAATTGTCAATGACGTATTTGATACTGAAACTTCTGCGCGTGTTCCTCCCGAAATTTGTTTATAAAACATCACTTAAAATCGATTTCCATTGGATCAGAGTTGGATTGTATTCAGTTTAAATTTGAACTCCTCTTACGTGTCCTTTTCCATGTAAAAGGTCATCCGTTTGAGTTAAAGATGTGATTCTGGTTTTTAATTGTATGTTTCGTCATGCAGCAACTGACGTCCAACCCAACATTCATTAGTGGTGGAGCGACCAGAACAGACATCTGCCAGGGCGCTTTGGGTGAGTCTGTTTGTTTAGTCACAATATTAGCCCATTGTTGAGCTGCTGAAACTTTAGAAATGATGCTTACAAAGGACCCTGTATAGAGCTGTCAACTTGGTACATTAGCATCAACGAAACGAGACAGACTTCCAGTTGTAGAAAATGAAAAAATCTGACCCTTTTTTATGTAGGTTGCAACTCTAAATCCAAACAAACACATCCTGCTAAACCTGCTTTAGTCTGTACACACCAAACATTGGTGTCTGATTATATGGTCTTCTATCATACGCCACCATTTTCTCACTGTTGACGCCACTGTATGGCAAGAGTTAAGTTAACTTAATGTTTTTTTTTTGTTTTGTTTTACAAATTTAAGTGGATTCAACATAAAACAATTAAGCTGTCAGAAAGAAAACTTAAGAATTGTGTTGTTTCAGCTCATTTTAAATAAGTAGTTCGAACAAGCAGCAAGTCTTTTTTTGAGTGTAGTATCTTTTCCATCAAGTACTAGTGTTCAGTCTCTACATCTGCTAATCATTTAATGCTAATCTATTACATGCTAGTACTTATTTATTAGATACTGATAACTATTAGTGGGTGTCACATTGGCGCAGTGGGTAGCACGATTGCCTCACAGCAAGAAGGTCGCTGGTTCAAGCTTCGGCTGGGTCAGATGGCATTTCTGTTTGGTTTGCATGTTCTCCCCGTGTTGGCGTGGGTTTACTCTGGGTGCTCCGGTTTCACCCACAAGTCCAAAGACATGTGGTAAGCTAAATTGTTCATAGTGTTTGTGTGTGAATGAGTCTGTATGGATGTTTCCCAGAGATGGGTTGCAGCTGGAAGAGCATCCGCTGCGTAAAACATATGCTAGATAAGTTGGCGGTTCATTCCGCTGTGGCAACCCCAGATTAATAATGGGACTAAGCCGAAAAGAAAATGAATGAATGAATGAAATAATGATAACTATTAGTACTTAGTCATTAGATACTGCTACATTTTCATTTTAAATTAGCAGTTATTAACACTTTGACAAATATGATCACACTGGTGTGATTATAACGTTAATTGCGTCATGTGATCAGCTGCAAAATTCAAATCTGCTTTCCTGCAATAGATAAAGAAAGATGCACACAGTGCTTGTCAACTTGTCATTAATCACAATTCATCAGCGTTAAAAAAAAAACAATAAATAAAAAAAAAAAAAAAAAAAAAAAAAAAAAAAAATATATATATATATATATATATATATATATATATATATATATATATATATATATATATATATATATATATATATATATATATATATATATAAAATATTTCATACATTTAAATATACATAAGTCGACATGGTAACTCAGTGGTTACCACGATCGTTTCACCAAAACAAGGTTGTTGGTTCAAGTCCCTGCTAGGTCAGTTGGCATTTCTGTGTGGAGTTTGCATGTTCTCCTCGTGTTCACGTGGGTTTCCTCTGGGTGCTCCGGATTACCCCACAGTCTTAAGACATGCGATATAGGTGAATTGAATAAGCTAAATTGGCCGTAGTTTATGAGTGTGTGTGAATGAGTGTGCATGGATGTTTCCCAGAACTGGGTTGCAGCTGGAAGGGCATCCATTGTGTAAAACATATGCTGGATAAGTTGGCGGTTCATTCCGCTGTGGCGACCCCTGTTGAATAAAAGGACTAAGCTGAAAGAAAATGAATGAAATAAGTACTAGCAAAGCATAATGTTTATGGCTTGTAAAATACATGCTGATGTCTGTGGAGATAGCATTAAAACTATTTGGAATATTATTGGACATTGTGCTTTATTCATGTTAACATTTAGGTTACAAGAATGTTAGATATTCCAACAATATATATCATTTTTTTGGCAAATATTGACAAATATTTTAACAATAGTCATATAGAAACATGGTTTACAGTTTATTAATGATCATCTTATTTGATGTACAACGAGTTGGTGCAGTCATGTTAGCCTGATTAATAGCTCGTGAAAAGATTACAGATGCTGGATTTGCAACATGTTAATTCATCAACTCACACAGCAATAGTATTTAAAACTCATCTGTGAAAGGGTTTATTTGATGGTAATACCTATTAAATGGATAAAGATATGCATATATATAACTTATTTATGGATAAATAACTTATTTATTAGATGCTAGTTCTGACTATTCTGTTACTAGGAACAAATTTCAGATTTTTGCCAGTGACTTCTATGAGGATCTGTTTTTGGCATGATTTATTCTGTTTTGACTAGCGTTTCAGTTTTGATTAGTAAATATTATTGTATGCTGTCTGTTGAAGTTATCGATGTTTGAAGGATGAACTGTTTTAACAGGTGATTGTTGGCTTCTTGCGGCCATCGCTTCTCTTACTCTGAACCAGGACGTGTTTGCTCGTGTCGTGCCAGCTAGTCAGAGTTTTGATGGCGACTATGCTGGGATATTTCATTTTCAGGTTAATAGCCTTCCTTTCACATAAAAGACAAACACATAAAATAAAATATAACAAGTAGTATGACTGATATATATTTAAATAGCCAGTACCTATATATATATATATATATATATATATATATATATATATATATATATATTCCCTAATTAGCTTTTAATTATTATTTTATTTACTTTTCAACCTACTGTTTTAAAAAAGTATTACCATACTACTATTGTAACTACTATTACTATTATTATTTTATTTGTTTGCATTATTCCATAATTTAAATTAGCTTAATTCCAACATTAATTTATTTAATTGTACTGTTATACACATTTAATACAGTTTATCATGCTTATACAGGTATGTCTGCACATCAGTATTCTGAACCAAATTAGGATTTTATTTATTTTTTTACAATATAATATATTCTTCAATTTTCCTTTTGTTATTTTCATTTTCAGTATGACTTTTGTTATGAATGCAAAGTTTTCCAATCTTAAGGCTATGATAATTACAATTTTATTTTAGGCTGCTTCTCATTATTTAGATGCATGTCTGTCTCTGAGAAAACAAATGTATTATTACAAATATTTTAAATTAAATCTATCTGCAAACCAATGTTATTTTTATCATTATTTAAAGGAACACTCCACTTAAACAGTTAAAACTGTTTAGTTTGAGTATTTTTTAATCAAATCTCCAGGTCTGGCCGGAGCACTTTTAGCTTAGCCCATAGATCCTTGAATCAGATTAGACCATTAGCATCTCGTTCAAAAATGACCAAAGAGTTTCGATAATTTTTCTATATAAAGCTTGACTCTTACATCGTGTACTAAAACAATATGGCTAAGAACTACACTCTCATTCCAATGTAATAATCAAGTAACATTGCTGCCATACCATATCTGTGTCAAGATCACCAGCGATCCATCCTTGGCAGTATTGCATAGAACTACAAATCTGCCACTAAATGGACTACAAGATCCGGTCATGCACCACTCACACACCTGGCCTAGATCCTTTCCTTGCCTTGTCTTGCTGTGTTTTTGACCCTCGCCTTGTTTGTTTGTTTATGTTGTCTGCCTCCAGCCTGTACTTACCATCTGCCTGTTATTCGACTACAATTTTCTGTGTACATCTGTTTCCCCCATGTTGACCATTGCTTGCCTGACCATCCTGCTAACAACCCTGCGTTTGAATCCGCACTCCCTGTTGTCAGCGTCACTTCACATTACAGACTGCAGCAGTAACAATGATATTTTAAAACACATGAAAATAATCCACAGCTAGGTAACTGATTGCAAATTATCTAAACCTTTGCTCTAATACAATTTAATGATCAATGCTATGCTAAAACTGCTCTCGCCAAACCTGGAGATCAGATTTTTAAAAAGATGGTAAAACTCAGCTGCTTATACTGTTTAGTTGAAAAATGAGCCTATATCAGTGTTTCTTTAGGGCTGTGTGTCATTATTCAGCTACATATTTCTCTCTTTTAAAAAAAGGACTTTGGAAGTGTTGTTTCGTCTGCTTGACATTAGTCCGTCAATATGTTTATGTTTTGTGAATGTTCTCACATGTCCCTCGTCTCCTCAGTTCTGGCAGTTTGGTGAATGGGTGGATGTGGTCATCGACGACCGACTGCCGGCCAGAAAAGGAGAGCTTCTGTTCGTCCACTCGGCCGAGGGCTCTGAGTTTTGGAGCGCTCTGTTAGAAAAAGCCTATGCAAAGTGAGTATTTGCTGATCAGCTTAATAGATTAAAAGTCATAGCCTCATGCTCATTTAGCACGGCAAGTGGCTTCCTCAGAAATATTGCGCTTGTTGATCCTGGCATCATGTGTCAGTCTCTGGCAGACGACAAATCAAGAAAACAATTAAAGGGTTCAGATGCAAAAACCTCTGCTGTCTGAAATTGCCATCGAAAATAAACATTTTTCTCAGCCTCCTTTGTTGATGTTTTTATTTTACTTAGAAGACCAGAAAAATTACTTATTCTTTGCCATTAAAGTGATATTACTGAATATACACACAGAAGCTTGAAAAAAATGCTAATTTTAGAGGAAAAATTCAGAAGGCATTTAGAGGTTTTTGCATGTAAACTCTTCAAATATACTATTGTATACTCAGAAAAATCATAACCGTAATGTTTATATCAGTGCCTAATATTAGATGCTCAGACAGCGATTCATCTTTTATAAATGATTCAAATATTGAAGTCCAGAGACTGTGGGTAACCCCATGATTTTGTAAAAGACTAGCTTTAAATGAAAACTAAAACTATTGGTCAAAAACATTTACATTAACTGTAATAAAAAGAAGTTTTCATAATAAATGAAAAGCTAAAACTTGATGAAACTAACTACAGACACTGAAAATTAGCAAAAATTTTAGTTTTATTAAATTATTCTGGGCTGGATAAATAAATCTGACCTGCAGCTGTTTAGAGAGACACCAGTGGATGGCGCTTTTACAGCCAAACACTTCAGTCAAGCGCAAGATTATATACAAAAACATCTTAAAAATAAACTGTTTCATGTCTTCTTCATCTGCCAAAAATGTTTAACTAGGCATGTTCGATTACCTTTAATATGAAGACGTTTCGTAATTTCATAGGTTGCTGTGCAAACATTAACCTTTAAGCCTGGTTTATACTTCTGCGTATAGTGATCAGCGTGACCCACGGGGCATGCCTTGCACGTAGTCGTGTATTTATACTTTTGCATGCTGTTTGTGTTGCTCTGCAATAACCCTTCTAAAACGCTAGCTGGCAGTAGGTTTTTATGTTCCTCTGTGTCGAATTTCTTCGCTGGTGTTATGTTTTTTTCGGAACGCTACTTTAATGTACAGGTGGTTCAAACTCACTTGTTTTGAGGCGAGAATCAGTGGACATGCAACAACTTTAATCATAAAGTAAACACAAAACAAAAGTTTCCACCTGGAGCTTCTTCACGGGACTCCACACTTATAAACACTCGCTCCAACGGGTTCGCGCGGCTAGAATGAATAAACCCAGTGTTACAAACATCATGACTTAACAAGTGAATAACGATAAATACCATGCCTCGTTCTCAGGCTGAATGGCTGCTATGAAGCTCTTTCTGGCGGCACCACCACTGAAGGTTTTGAGGATTTCACTGGAGGCATCGCTGAGGTCCATGAACTGCCCAAAGCTGGTCCAAACCTCTTCAAAACCATCCAGAAGGCTCTGAGTTGGGGCTCATTGCTGGGCTGCTCCATAGATGTGAGAAATGTCCTATTTACTGTACATCTACATTTGGTAATACGGAGGTGCCTGTGGATGCATGTTTGTGTTTGCACTCTCGAAGGTTTCAGTTTAGAGCATGTAGCCAATCACAGACATTTCTGTTGGTTTCTTTGAACTCAATGGCCAATCAGAGGTGTTTGAAAAGTATCTTATTTGCAGTTTGTGACAAAGCTGCTCTTTGTGTAAACACTCTACAAATTTATTAAACAAAGAAGTGCATAATTTATAAACAGCTGAAGTCAGAATTATTAGCCCCCCTGTTTATTTTTTCCCCAATTTCCGTTTAACGGAGAAAAGATAATAGTTTTACTAACTCATTTCTAATAGCTGATTTATTTGATCTTTGCCATGATGACAGGTACATAATATTTGACTAGATATTTTTCAAGACACTTCTATACAGCTTAAAGTGACATTTAAAGGCTTAACTAGGGTAATTAGACAGGTTAGGGTTATTAGGCAAGTTATTGTATAATGATGTTTGTTCTGTAGACTATCGAAAAAAAATATAGCTTAAAGGGGCTTATGATTTTGACCTTAAAATGGCTTTTAAAAAATTTTTAAACTGCTTTTATTCTAGCCGAAATAAAACAAATAAGACTTTCTCCAGAAGAAAAAATATTATCAGACATACTGTGAAAATTTCCTTGCTCTGTTAAACATCATTTGGGAAATATTTAAAAAAGTTTTAAAAAGGTTTCATAATTTTTATTTCAACTGTAGATATTGTCTCTAAAAAGAAAGAGTTGGCTCTAAATTGTCTCAACATGTTGTTATATTTTTGCACGTTTTGGCCTCTACTGATGTTGGTCAACATGATCAAAATAACACATTTACAAAAATCCTGCCTGCCCAGGACACACAAACAATTTGAAATGAGCGTTTTGTTTCTGACACAGAATATATAAGAAAGACCAATCAAAATAGACTTGACTCGTTGGCCAATCGGAGCAGAGCTGGCTTATGGAAGGGGAGGAGCTTACAGACCTAAAGCCCAAAATTGATTCAAACAAACCATATCGAAATGATTGCAAAACAATTAAATGCATATTTTGATAACAAGACAATGTTTTCTGACGTCAGAAGCATTTAAACAAGTTGTAGGGGAGTTTTAGGACATTTTAAAGTACCATGTGACGTGCTGATTAAGTCAGTACTGTATTAAGATGTGTTTTTGTTAATCCAATCACAAGCGGATGATACTAAATACAGGTGTAAAGGGGGTCTAAAATATTTCAAATTTATCCACTTTTGATTCAATTCACCTTTATTTGTTTAGCGCTTTTACAATGCATTTTGTACTAGCTGAAGTTTAGTAATAGAGGATGCTGGGCAGCCAGAAAACAGTGCATTAGAGTAGTCCAGCCTAGAAGTCATAAAAGCATGGACTAGCTTTTCTGCATCTGAGATGGATACCATATTTCGTAACTTAGCGATATTTCTCAGATGAAAGAAGGCAGTTTTTGTGACATGGGATATATGATTTTCAAAAGTTAAGTTGCTGTCTAATATGACACCTAGATCTTTTATAGTAAAGCTAACACTAACTTTGTATCTCTCTAATCGAGTTGTGAGATCTGCTGTGTACAGGATTTAGGCCCAATAAGTAATAATTCTGTTTTGTCTGAGTTTAAGAGAAGATAATTGTTGGTCATCCAGTCTTTAACATCTTTAATACATTTTGAGCAGTTTTGAGCACTTACAGAATACCACATTTAACAAGATTTAACTAGACACCATCTTGTGGCGGAATAATTTGTAGGTTAGTGTATGCTCCATTCATTCTTTTTCTTTTCTTTTCTGTCAGGCTTTATTCTGCTATAACAACTGCCTGAATGTACTTTATTCCGTACTTAAACTGTGTTCAGTATTGCGATATGTACTGTATGAAATCATGATTAAATATTGATTTAACCCTGATATATGGACCAGTGGCAAATGCTGCAAAGACATTGGAAGAGTTGTAAATAATGCTGAATTTACATTTGAAGCTGCAACAAGTGACAGTGAAAACCACAGGACAGAAAACTATTGTCACATGTCAAAACAGCATAGTAAATTACACAAACAGAATCTGGGCCTGGTTTAATTGCGCAACATTGTTATTAATAGGATTGTGTAACTGGGATCTGTTGTGTAACTAATTTACCGTTTAGGCACACTAAACCGGTTTGATGTGTGGATGTAATTTCTGCTTTATTTTCGCTTTGCTTTAGATCACAAGCTCTTCTGACTCAGAGGCTATTACTAGTCAGAAACTGGTGAAAGGGCACGCCTACTCGGTTACAGGAGCTGAAGAGGTCAGTGCTGGCTACAGATTGGTTTGCATGTGGAATGCAGTTTAACATGATTGAATGTTATCTGGCGTCTGCACAGGTGGAGTACGGGGGTGACTTAACTAAACTGATTCGCATCAGGAACCCCTGGGGGCAGGTGGAGTGGACGGGACCCTGGAGTGATGGGTGGGTGACCTGTTTTTAGGATGTAAATATATACTACATGTCTGACTATTAGGGATGTTATGATTTGTGAAAGTATGATTTTAATACAGTACAATCTTTAGGCTCTTTATTTAAAAATATTGGTTACTGTTTGGTTTGAGTAACAATTCACACCATACTATAATACTGCCTTATTACCTGCCTATTTTAATATATTACCTGTTTATCAGCACTTATTTCACAACCCTAATCCTACCCAATGCCAAATAAATCCAACTACTACCTTACTACACTGTAAAAATTATCTGAAAATTAGCAGTTTTCTATATTTTGTGATTCATGTTTTTATTTTTCTCCATTAATTTATGGTTTTGAATTGCATTATGGGACCTTGATCTTTCTTTCAACCACTTTTAACCTTGAAAGTGTGAAAAAATGACTTTTATGAACATTTTTAATAGTTTAAATTGATATATTCTCTGGGTTGGTGTTATATACACTCCCCGGCCACTTTATTAGGTATACCTTACTAGTACCAGGTTGGACCCTCTTTTGCCTTCAGAACTGCCTTAATCCTTTGGGGAATAGATTAAACAAAGTACTAGAAATATTCCTCAGAGATTTTGGTCCATATTGACATGATAGCATGATGCAGTTGCTGCAGATTTGTCACTGCACATCCATGATGCGAATCTCCCGTTCCACACACTTCCCAAAGGTGCTCTATTAGATTGAGATCTGGTGACTGTGGAGGCCATTTGAGTACAGTGAACTCATTGTCATGTTCAAGAAACCAGTTTGAGATGATTCGCACTCTATAGCATTATCCTGCGCATTATACTGCTGGAAGTAGCCATCAGCTGATGGGTACACTGGTCATAAAGGGACCCAAAGTGTGCCAAGAAAATATCCCTCACACCATTACACCACCAGCCTGAACCATTGATACATGGCAGGATGGATCCATGCTTTCATGTTGTTGAAGCCAAATTCTGATCCTGCCATCTGAATGTCGCAGCAGAAATCGAGAGTCATCAGACCAGGCAAAGTTTTTCCAATCTTCTATTGTCCAATTTTTTCATCTTCATCAAAGTCACGACAGATAGACCAACAGAGTGTTGATTAACAGCAGACAGTGACAAATGACAACACTCATTCAAAGTCGAATGACAATCAGGGTTGTAGGTAGGCAGCAACAATGCTTAAACAATAAGACTGGTCAGGACAAGCGGTGGTCAGGACAGGCGGTATAGAATTACAAAGGTAAACAATCAAGAGTTGGGGCAGAGAACAAAAAAATTGTTAATCAGGGAAACAGTCCAAATCGGCAATATGCACTACCTGACAAAAGTCTTGTCGTCGATCCTAGCTGTAAGAGCAACAAATAATAACTTGACTTCTAGTTGATCATTTGGAAAAGTGGCAGAAGGTAGATTTTTCAGAACACTCATCTACTGAACTGCATCCAAATCATCACAAAAACTGCAGAAGACCTATTGGAACCCGCATGGACCCAAGATTCTCATAGAAATCAGTCAAATTTGGTGAAGACAGTCAGGACTTAGCAAGGAGAAAAGTGGGCTTATGTGCAAAGTTCCAAGTGGACTTGTGGGAAATAGGAGTTTGTAAAGTTCAGAATTCTGGCGAGCGGGACCTCTGCTGGTCAGTGAGGGGATATCAATAAAATGCACTTTGTTAAAACTGCAGAGTTGAATTTTCAACAATAAGAATCAAAAGAGCAGAGATCAAACTCCCATAATATAATTCACAACCTTAAACAGAAAACATGTGTGAATAACAAAATATGGAAACTGTTAATCAGCTGCTATTTTTTTTACAGTGCAACTATTAATAAGCAGCTAAGTTGTAGTTTATTGAGATAAAGGTCTTAGTTCATGGTTCGTTAATAAATCTGTAAAATAACCAGAATGACTACTGTTAAATGAAAAAAATGTGCTGTTCACAATGGGGATGACTTTACATAATTTTTCAGAAAAAGCACCAAAATAGCAGTAAATTCTGACATCATTAACCATCAATTACCTCTAAACATCTGTGCTTGTATTGTAAATATAAAGGAGGTCTGAATTTTTTTTTTTTTTTAATTTCGAGCTTTCTTATGCTTTTTCCCTGAGACAAACCAAAATACTGAACTACAAGAGACACATGTTGCCGTTAGCATCTGAAGGTTACCTGTAGCTAAAATACAGTTATGTTTACATGTTTGATGAACGATGGAAATTCTGTTGATATATGGACAAATATTGAATAAGAATGGTCAATTTAGATTTCATTGTGGCTTAAAACACAATGAGTGGTTTGTCAGGTGGTGTTGTGGAGATGCACCTCACCCACGCTTGGCTCAGATGTGTTGTCTTGGAGAAAGAGCTGAACTGTTGTGGAAACCCTGTTTAATCCTCTGAGGTATATAAATGCCCTCAGGTGTAGGAAGGTGTTCAGTTTATTCGTTATGCTGTGAACTACTAACGGACTCAATAAAGAGCTTCCTGTTTTGTATGTAAAAAAAAAAGTAAAGAGCATCAGTAAGTGTATATATTTCTTTTACTGTATAAAGATCCAACTTAAAATGTCAACTTTTGGTTCATAAATAGGTTAAACATTAATTGGAAGGTTTTTAGTTATGATACTATATTAATTAATTTATTTACATTTATTTATTATTAAATTATATTTTAATTGGTTTTTTTAATCAAATGTTGGATAGTTTAGTTATATTTAATTCAATATTTTTATATTGTCTGATTATGTTTGATTTATAGAAAGTATTTTATTTATCTTAAAACATTATCTTAATGACATTAAGTTTGGTTGTTTATTTTCTTTATTTTATATATTTTAATTTATTCATCAAATTATTATTATATTGTACATTTTCCAAGTTAATCATTTATTTCTCATATAAGCAAATTAAAAATGATTGTGTGACACTATAATAAATATAATATAATATAATATAATATAATATAATATAATATAATATAATATAATATAATATAATATAATATAATATAATATAATAAAAGATTTTTCATTTATTATATATATACAGTTGACTGATTCTGATTCTGATTGAAGTCTATATATATATATATGAATTACTAGCCCCCTGTTTATTTTTTCCCCAATTTCTGTTTAACGGAGAGAAGATTTTTTCAACATAAATATTTTACTCGATATTTTTCAAGGCACTTCAATACAGCTTAAAGTGACATTTAAAGACTTAAATAGACTTTCGAAAAAATATAGCTTTAAGGGGCTAATAATTTTGACCTTAAAATGGTTTTAAAAAAATTAAAAACTGCTTTCATTCTAGCTGAAATAAAACAAATAAGACTTTCTCCAGAAGAAAAAATATTATCGGACATACTGTGAAAATTTCCTTGCTCTGTTAAACATAATATGGGAAATATTTAAAAAAGAAAAATTCAACGGGGGGCTAATAATTCTGCCTTCAAATGTATATATATATTTGTATATATTTATATTTTATATACATTTTATATTTTGGAAATAAATTATATTTTAACTATTATTAAAAACAGGAAAAAAAACGCTACTTAAAGTGTTATGGATTAGAAAATGTTTTTAATGTATTTTTGATTAAACAAATTTCTAGTCAATTTTTAGTTTTAAGTTAATTTTTAGTTTTAGTTATTAAAGTCCAAACATAGTAGTGATAATAGTGTACTGTATGTGTGTGTACTGTGTGTATTTTTTGTCTAGATTAACAGTCATGTAATCTGTCTGCAGGTCATCAGAATGGCGTCAGATCAGTGACAGCGACCGAGAAAGACTATTCTCCAAAGCTGAAGACGGAGAATTCTGGTAATCTACAGTAAATACAACCCAGTTTATGTTTTCTGGATCATTCTAGGGTCACTGACGACAGTGTGTTTTTCTGGAGCGCAGGATGTCTTTCTCGGACTTCATGCGTCATTACTCGCGGGTGGAGATCTGCAACCTGACACCCGACGCTCTGACAGACGAAAGTGTTAATAAATGGGCTCTATCCAAGTTTGATGGCAACTGGAGGAATGGATCAACTGCTGGAGGCTGCAGGAATTACCCCAGTAATGAACTTAATCTATTGACTCTATAAAAATACTTTATAAAATACATTCAACCCAGGCTCATTGCGGATTTGTACCCAGGTCTATATTTCTGGGGACAGCAAAATATGTAATCGGAGGTACATCTGCTCACAGTTTATGTTTTTGCAAATCCACCAGAGGCCACTGTGTATGCTTTTTGATGATTTCAAATTTCTCTTGTGTTTCCTCTTCTCGCATAAATCCACCAGTGGGCGCAATATACACTTCAGCTGACCAGCTGCTGTTGACTAAACTGACTGACTAACAATGCACCCCATCCCTTAACCCAACTGATAGTGTTTTCAAAATCAATGTAGAAAAAGAAAAGCTGTTGCACCCACGTGATTTCACCACGTTTTCACATTGTATATTTATTTATTTATTTATTTATTTATTATCTTTTGCTTTTTACCTGGTTTCTCGAACCGTTCTCCACCAGACTAGAACCCCATCATTGCAGTCAACTCCACTCTGTGTCCCAATCTGGTAACACCTAAAAGCCATCCACACGGAGGTAAGAGGTCAGCTGGTAGCACTAAAAGGAACAGAAGCCGTCATGCCATCATGCAGCTTATAGCGTTCGCTTTACATACGAAATGGAGCCAGATGTACCTCTGGGTACATATTTCACGGTCTCCGAAAATGTAGACAGGGGTACATATCTACATGAGCCAGGGTTAAATAAGTTAAATATTTTCTGGAGAATTTGTACTAAAAAGTACAAATAATACAGCACTGTACCACTAAACTAATGCAATAACACTATGCACACTAACACAATAACACACTATGCAATTTTGGACACGATTTTAAAAACAAATGTATGGCGAAGTTTCGTAAATCCTAAAAGATTCCCATAATCCTAAGATCAAATCTGAAGTACTTGATTGACATGGTTATGCCGATTAATGGCTTTGACAATTAAGTTCATCCTCCTAGAAATGCCATGAAAAGTGGAAAACGTTGGTCATATATATATATATATATATATATATATATATATATATATATATATATATATATATATATATATATATATATATATATATATATATATATATATAACACCAACCCAGAGAATATATCACTTTAAACTATTAAAAATGTTCATAAAATTCACCTTTTCACTCTTTCAAGGTTAAAAGTTGTTGAAAGAAAGATCAAGGTCCCATAATGCAAATCAAAAGCATAAATAAATGGAGAAAAATAAAAACATGAATCACAAAATATAGAAAACTGCTAATTTTCAGATAATTTTTACAGTGTAGTAAGGTGGTAGTTGGGTTTAGGTATTGGGTAGGATTAGGGTTGTGAAATAATAACATTACAAATCCAGTACCTTGTTCTAAAACATTGGCATAGACTATGCCTGGAATTTGCTAAAAATTCTGATATATTTTGTATTACTTATATTGACGTTCATTTTGTTTAGATTGATGATGCATATTTCTGAATAAGTCTTCTTGTGTGTCTTGATTGCTGTAAAATCTGACAAGTGATTTCTTAAATTGTGACATGGGATGATGTTCGTACAGTATGACAAAGTACTATCGCAAAGGATAATAAAATATCACCACGTGTGAGCCTGGCTTACAAAAAACATAAATAACAATAGAGATAGTTTTTTTTACATATTAGTATAATAAATAAAAAAGAAATAAACAAAGTATACTAAACAAAAATACAATACAAATGAATTAAAAAAAACAATGGATACAAGAAATGTCAAAAATGACATCAAACACAAAACAAAAGTATACACTTTTAACAGACAAAAAGCAAAACAAAGAGTGTAATAAAGCAAAACAACAGTGAACCAAAACAAACAAAAGCAATAAAAATACCAAAAAAATACTAGACCACAAAAAGTTGTTTAGCTACAACTTAAACATTTCCAGCAAACTCAGGACATTAACATGACGTCAGATTGACATTGTACCCCAACGTTGTGGGATGTCTACATTTAGGTCTACATTTTTGGGCACAGCGAAATACGTAACCCGAGGTACCTGTACATTTGCTCGTAGTTTTTGTATTTGCAAATCCACCAGAGGCTGCTGTGTACACTTTTTGATGATTTCTCTTGCGCATCCTCTTCTAGCTTTAATCCACCAGAGGGCGCAATATACACTTCAGCCGACCAGACCAGCTTGCTATCGACTGACTGATTGACTGACCGACTGATGCCATCAGCGGCATCATACCTCCCCATAGCATTCTCTTTACATACAAAATGGAGCCAGAAGAACCTCTGGGTACATATTTCGTGGTCTCCAGCTATGTAGACAGGGGTACATATCCAAATAATGTGTAGTATACGTTTCTGGAGAATTCAAAAAAAAAGTTTTAACAAAAATCGCAACATCAAAAAGTATAAATAATACTTTACTGTACCATTATACTAATGCAATAATGACACACAATGCAATTTTTGCCACGATTTTAAAAACAAATGTTTGCCGAAATTTTGAAAATCCTAAAAGATTCCCATAATCCTAAGCTAAAATCTGCAGTCCTTGGTTGAGCCAATTAATGGCTTTGGCAATTAAGTTCATCCTCCTAGAAATGCCATCAAAAGTGGAAAACGTTGGTCAAAAACATACATTTCAAGAGAAACATATTTCATATCCAGTACCTTGCTCTAAAACATTGGCATAGACCATGCCTGCGATTCGTTTAAAATTCGGATATATTTTGTGATACTTATATTGACTTTCATTTGGTTTATATTGATGATGCATAATTCCAAATGAGTCTTGACTGTTGTAAAATCTGACAATTGATATCTTATATTGGGACATGGTATTACGTTTGCACAGTATGACAAGGTACAATCGCAAAGGATAATAAAATATCCCAGCAGTGAGCGTGGCTTACGGAAAGTATTAATAACTACATTAGTTTAATTAACAAAAAAGAGATAAACAAAATATACTAAACAAAAAATACAATACAAATAAATTTTAAACCAAAAGCAACAAACAAAAAAAAAACAATGGATACATGAAACGTGTAAAAAAAAATACACCAAACACAAAAAAACAAAACCAAATATATTAAAAACAAAAAAGCAAAACAAAGACTGTAATTAGGCAAAACAACAGTGAACCAAAACATAAACAAAAGTACTAAAAATAAAAAATAGACAATGAAAAGTTGTTTAGCTACACCTTAAATTTTGTTTTGTTTGGTAATGAGCATGAGTCTGACTGCCGATATGTTCCTGACAGACTCATTCTGGATGAATCCTCAGTTTTTGATCAAGCTGAATGAGCAGGATGACGACCCGACTGATAATGAAGCAGGATGCAGCTTCGTTGTGGGATTGATCCAAAAGAACCGCCGCAAAATGCGAAAGGCCGGAGAGGACATGAACACCATTGGCTTCGCAATCTATGAGGTGAACAGCCTAAAACAACTCTCGCAGTGACTTTACAGTCTGAATCACTTTTCAGCCTATTCTAGCCAAGAACTGTCAGAAGTGATCAGCAATACATTATGAATAAATATATTCTTTGTATGTTGTCCACAGGTTCCGGACGAGGTATGACCTGCTAAAGCACAAAAAGATCCAAACATGCAGCACAACTTTCATATGAGTCATTTTTTAAATTCCTTTCTTCTTTTTTTCTGCTAAATTTCTCTTTCTAGAGTTTTAAAGTTACTACCACCAAAGTCTAGTCAGACCTTCAGGGTGAAATGTTTAATGCTAAATCTTTGCTAACTGACCAGATTTACAGTTTTCTAAAATGATTAGGGAACCTTGGAAAAGATCTCATTTAGGGTTGAAAATGTAAATCTCAGCAAATCATCTATTCATTGTAGCAACATGCTAGAGACATCCCATATGGCAAAATATCTCTGGCCCACACAATCAACTTTTGTCGAAGTCTGGCTTCCAAACAAGGGCCAAACATGGACCATATCTGGGCCAAGTCACAGCCAAGTTAATAACCCATAACTGAGCCTGAACTGGGCCAGATATGTTGGTGTCACGACTGCAATAAAGCCATGAATCATTGTGCTTTAGGCGTGCTGTGGGCGTGCTTTTTCTCGAAGTGACCTGATTGGCAAAATTGTTTCTGTTTATTTGAGAAAAATAAGAAAGTATATTTTAAATGTGGGTCAAGATAGGCCAAACTTGCATGGCCCACATATCAATTATTAACATTTGAGCCAAATACTACATTTTACATCTGGCCCAAGTCTTGTGTGCCGCCTTAAAGATGGTAGCACCTCTGCCAAATCTGGGCCAGAATTCTTTGCTGCCTGGGATGCTATGTTAATGCAGGAAATATGCTTGCAGTGTGTTCATTATAGAAATTTGCTGACTCATGCAGTACATATTTAACAACATGCTAATTCATGCTATCAACATCTTATACATAGGCTAATTGTAAAGCATTCCAAAGAAGCATGTATATTCATGGTAACAATATGCTAACCATGTGAGGAACATGCTTGCAGTGTGCTATTTTTGATAACTCTTTGGTGTCTAATGGTAATTTATGCTAGCAACATGCTAAACACATGAGTAACATGCTAATTTATACAAATATGATGTTAATCAGATGAGAAACGTGATAATAATGTTAATTGATGATGATGATATGCTAATTAATGCTGATATCCTAATAATTAATTGATAACAGAAAATTAATTTTACCAAATACTAAAACATTTAGTAACATGCTAGTTCCTGACATTGTGATTACATCATATTTGAAACATGTTACAACATGCTAGCCACGTGGCTTGTCGGGTCAACATCAAAGTTTGTCATCAAATGTTAATCTTCTTATTAAAATTAAGATTTTTTTTTAACAAAAGTAGCATAATAGGGATGCTTAATAAAAAATAATTGACACTCAGTCATTGTGTTGCAGTTTGTGGGGCAGAGAAACGTCCATTTGGATCGTAACTTCTTCGTGCGACATGCTTCAGCTGCTCGCTCCGAGACCTTCATCAACCTGCGGGAGGTTTGCTCTCGCTTCTGTCTGCCGCCGGGCGAGTACCTCATCGTACCCTCCACCTTTGAGCCCAGCAAAGATGGCGACTTCTGTGTGCGCGTTTTCTCCGAAAAACAAGCCGAGTTCCAGTGAGTTCCAGGATACATTTTAGCCACACAGTGAGTAGACTTCAATCCTAAAGAAAGATGAACTCTTCTCACTGAAACTGATCTGTTTTTCAGAGAGCTTGATGATCCTGTCGAGTCCAAGGTTGCGGAGGTAAATGTTGAATTGATATGATACTGGATTATTTCATAACAATGCTTTATTTAGATTTTTATTCTTATAGATTGAGATAAAAGAGGGTGATATCGATAGCCGGTTCAAGAATCTGTTCAAGCAGCTTGCTGGAGCTGTGAGTATTACAGAATATTGAGACAATAGAGCTATTTTCATTTAAACTTATTTTATAATCCATATCCATTCATTTTTTTATCCACAAGGACAGTGAAATCTCTGCATTTGAGCTGCAAAAAATCCTGAACAACGTGATAGCTAAACGTAAGCATTCTGATCGCCATCTGATGACACTTTTACCATACAGATCAAACTATTGACGGTTTATAATTACTTTTTTCAAGGCAAAGATATTAAAACCGATGGATTTAGTTTGGAGACCTGTCGCAACATGGTGAACCTATTGGATGTATCCTTTTAATAAGTCTGCAATATATAGTCAACTTGATCAGTTTAATAAAAATCATTTATTCAATTTCCTTTGGCTTAGTCCCTTTATTCGTCAGGGGTCCCCACAATGGAATGAACCGCCAACTTATCCACAGTGGATGCCCTTGCAGCTACAACCCAATACTGGGAAACACCCATACACTCTCACATGCACACACATACACTATGGCCAATTTGGTTTATCCAATTCACCTATATATTCACCTATGTATATATATATATATATATATATATATATATATATATATATATATATATATATATATATATATATACATAGTATAAATATATATACATAGTATAAATATATACACACACACCGTTGAAGTCAGAATTATTAGCCCCCCTGCTTATTTTTTCTCCAATTTCTGTTTAACGAGAGATTTTTTCAACACATTTCTAGAGGTTTTCAGATAATTAACTTTCACTCTGTTGTGCTCTGAGTCTCCACAAATCTCATGTGTTTTGACCTGTGGTTCCTGGTCATCTATAATCCCAACTCACCATAGCATATCTTGGGATGTGACTATTGCGGACACACACATTGTGATGTCGATGCTCAAACGACATATTGTGCAGCCCTATTTCCAATCCATCCATTTTCATGCACAATTTGTAATATCGCATGAAAATTGCTTAATGGAAACGTCCACATTTAATGCATACATTTTAAAAATGCCCATAAAGAACTTATGTGCACAACTGAGTAGCATAAACCTTTTAACCAATAAAAGAAAACCGCACATAAACATTACATTAAAATTATTTGTATTTTATATGTGGCTCTAAACAACCATCCCTAAGTCATGAGCAAGGTCGCTGGTTCAAGTCCTTCGAGCGGGGTTCGGCTGGGTCACTTGGCATTTCTGTATGGAGTTTGCATGTTCTCCCCATGTTCGTGTGGATTCCCCCACAGTCCAAAGACATGCATAAGCGTTTCCCAGTACTGGGTTGTGGCTGGAAGGGTATAGTTGGCAGTTCATTCCACTGTGGTGACCCCTGATAAATATGGTACTAAGCCGAAGGAAAGTGAATGTAAAATTTGTAGAAGAAAAAAAAAAGGAGGAATCAGAAGAAAACATACCAATTAGTCACTAACCCACCCAAACATGAAACAAATAAGATTGCCATGAGAATGTGTTGATTTTTTTTTCTAGTTTATTCTTTCCTTTACTAAATGGTTCAGAAAGACGGCACTGGAAAACTGGGCCTGCTTGAATTTAAGATTCTGTGGACTAAAATTGAGCTGTTTGTGGTATGTGCTTTCCTGCTTCTGTCACATTATTTCTACATTTTGACTCAGACAAACGTCATAACGCCTGTGTTTGTGTGTCTTCAGGACGTCTACAGTAAAAATGACAAAGACCAGTCTGGCACAATGAGCTCTATGGAGATGAGAGAAGCTGTAGAGAAAGCAGGTCAGACATTTGTGTCTTAAAGGAACAGTGTACCCCAAAAATGATTTCACCAAGTGTTAACATCTATGTTGATCCTGGAACAGCATTCCAATCAGCCAATCAGATTAATGTTTACTGTTTATGTTAAGTTTAGACTTAAAGTTAGGGCTATGTTATTCTCCATGATTGTTATACAACTATTATTCCCCTCTGATTTTGGGAATAATTGGCAGTAATGGCTGGGTTTAGGGGTAGGGAAAGGGTATGGATTATATTTTCCAACAAAAATGATTCCAGGATCAACATAAATGTTAAGCCAGGATTGCATCGTACTTGGTAAAACCACCCTCACCCCCAAAAATGACCATTCTGATATCATTTAATCCTCTCATGTCTTTCATGCAGGGTTTTCTCTGAATAACGCTCTGCACCAGATCCTTGTTGCACGATACAGCGAATCCAACCTCACCATCGACTTTGACAACTTTGTGGCCTGTCTTATACGCCTCGAATGCATGTTCAGTAAGTTCACGATGAAGAAACGCATTTGATCATTTAAAGTCTGTGTGAACTGGAAGTTGCTGCGACTTTTCAGTGTGTTGATGTACTTCCAACTGAAACTGAATATTGAGTAGGAGGCGGGGTTTTATTTTTGTGCATCATTCCCTTGTAGCAAACTAATGGTAAGAGGGGCGTGGCTAAGAATATTGTGACTGAAGTGTCAAACTGACGTCATCAGAGAAGAACCGCAACTCCAAACGCAGAAGCAAAGGATAAGATTTTGATTGAAATTTTTTTTGTGTGTATTAATTGTACAAAAAGTATAACAGTGGAAACATTTACATGGACACCAATAATCAGATTTTATACGATTAAGACAATACTGTGATTAAGAGTCTACCATGTAAACAGCGATTTTTTTAATTTATTTATTTATTTAATTAATTTAATTTGATTAAAGTCATTGAACTAAACAGAAATCAGATTAAGACATTTAGAGTATGCCGATTTTAGTCGCATTACTAAAGTGCAGTACAGACATGTAAACACCGCAATCAAACTATTACCATCATGTAGGATTTTCGCCGCATTTTGCAACAGGATATCCCATACACACATGGCTGTTTGACACTATTCTCTGCACCTACCGAGTCAGTGAAGGACCACAGACACCCGCATTGTGAAATGCTGAGGTTTTTTTCCCCCCATACGACGTATTAAATTTCATTAAAACTACACTCTTCCAGCAGTTCATACTCGGATTCAATATCTTGTTTGTCACAGGGGGCATGCATGAAATGATCCTGAATGAAAGTGAAAGTGCCAAACTGCAGTTAATGTCGACAAATTAAAAATGAATCACCTGAAATTATGAAACCCTGAAGGAAATGTGGATTTCGTGGTGACGCAATGCCGTTAATCGATTTATGTGCTATACCATGTAAAACCGGATCATGAAAGCAACACTCAAAAAGCAACTCATGTAAACACCGTAATCATATTATTGTCTTATTCAGATGAGGGAAAATCATTTAATTACCAGTCTCAATGTAAACGTAGTCAGTGTGCTTTTGCGAAATTTGGAATCAATTTTGATTCCACACAGACATTAATTGTGAGTTTAAATATCTCATTTTCAGAGGCATTTAAGGTGCTGGACAAGGATAAGAATGGCACAGTCGAGCTGACCATGATGGAGGTTTGTATTATTATTATTAGTCGTGACACTGAGTGACTGTAACGATCTACAATCCTGTTATAGCCATTTTATGAAGAAAAACATTTCATATTGGGCAGTTTTCATTTTTTTGAGATCTGTTAAAAATATAAGTCTAAAAAACAAAAAAAAGCACTTCACCTATGTATTATGGGAAAAAACATGGCATCTGAAAGTTGTATTCAATTTGTGTATAAATGCTCATTTTTGCCTCAATTTTCCACTAAGTTCCAGCAATCATTTTAGTTTTAGGTATTAAATATAAGGGTCACCAGTTAAAACAAAACACAATATCTGAAAGCTGCATTTGGGGGTCAGTTTGAGTGTAAATGTTCATTTTTTGTCGTTTCTAAGAGGAAATTAGTATTGTAGTAATTACGTATTAGCATTATCATTGACATAAACTGTTTTTTGGTTCAGTTTGTGTTTAAATGCTTATGTTTGACCAAGTTTTTTTCCACTTTAATGTCATTTTTAGCTAATTAAATAAAATGTAGTAATGAAATATAAGTGATCAGTTAAAATGAATACGACATCATACCGTTGCATTTGAAGATTCTTTAAATGTCCATTTTCGTCAAACTCTCACCAGTATTGGTGTTGTTTTTGTGAGAATGTTGTATAGGGACATTTTACCAGAAATGTACATTTTCACTTATAAAAAATGTGACAGGGCCTTACCTTTAAGCTTGTCTTTCTCAAAACATCAAAAGAAACAAGCATAAAATCATACAATTCAATGATAGAATGCATCAATGATCACTGTCAGCATCTTCTCCGTCAAATGATGTCACTTCCGAGTCATAGCCTTAAAGGTGCACTGCACGCATTTTATGTTAAATTCAATGCAAACGTGACAGGACTGACAGAAACATGGGCACAGTTGTACATTTATTTGTAATATATATTTGCAGTATTTATTTGTAGAATTTATTCATAATTTCATGTTTTTAATCCGTTGATGTGAATGATAACAGCTTAAACTTGCTATTTCTGAAGTTGTATCTTCTAAATAAGAGTTTTTAGCATAACTATTAAAGCTGCAGGTTCAATTTAGCTGAGGACAAGGACAATGACAGGGTTTGTACATTTGTAAAGTGTCTTTAATAAAGAAAAACAATGTGAGAACCATATGAAGGACATTCATTTACAGACAACTCACAGAAATCAACTATCAGTCAATATTAGACATTTTGGGATGAAATACTTTTTATTTACTGTATTTATGTTTTAATTTCAGGGACAGACAATGTAGGTTTCTGGTAGAATGTCCCATAGGCTCATTTTGTTACAAGAAATAAGACCTCAAAAAGTTGCATGAACGAGTCAAGTTGTGATGTCATTCTAGCAAGAAATGGATATTTTAGTATTTAAATATAAGCGTTGTCAGTTTAATGATATAAATACGCCATTTGGTGGTCAGTTTGTGAGTGTATGTTCATTTTTTGTCCACCCCCGCCAGCAATAAGTCTGTATATTTTAATATATATTTTGTCTCCCTCTAGTGGCTGAATGTTTCCATGCTCTGAGGAAAGTAAACAAGACTCAGGACGGCTCGGTGGAGTTTCTTACACATCGCACTCATACAAAGTGAAGAATGTTTTATACATTTAAACAAAATGATTTGATTATTGTTCTTCAACATTAGGTCTGCATTCAAATTCATATGCTAAAAACAACCGGTTGACTGTTTAGCGTTATTCTTTAACTGATAAGCGTTATTCTTTGGGTGGAATCTCAAAATATGTTATTATAATTTAATACTGAATTTATTTTGCTCATGGTTTGTAAATAGTAGTATACGGGTATAGGAAACAATGTGTACGTTTTCCTTCTCTGTCTAATTGGGGAATGAATGTCTTAAATGTTTGATGGATACTTGAATACTTGTCATGTTTAAAAAGGGCTTCATGAATTTAATAAAAAATAACAATTTAATCTGTGAAACTGTCAAAATCTTTATCTTTTGTGCAAGCAAAAACTTTCCCCTACAGGCCAATAATACATTATCAACAGACTTTATCAATTATTTAGATACTATTGGAGAATTTTACAGAACCCAATGTGAAAACTCAATTAAAAATAGTACTTATTCTTGTTCTTTTTTCAAAGATAGTTCTTATCGGATATTAGTACTCTATATTAGAACTTATTAAAGACACTTGTATGTATTTTATACTTGTACATATTTTAACATTTGTTACTTATAAGCAGTAAATTTAGAGGAAAAAAAATACTAGTAACATTTCCAACAAACACTAGTAGTGCATAATGAATAAGGATCAGTGTATAATGTATCTAATGAATAAATAATAATCTAATAAAAAGGTATTCGTATATAATGATTAAGCACTAATGTATAATAACTTCTATTGAATAACTACTAGTATAGAAATTGGATCAATTGGAATACATACTTATCAAAACTAAATAGTTAATAACTAAAATAGGATTACTATTATCTAATGCGTCAAATACTAGTATCACGTTTGACCAGCAGAGGGCAGCAGAAGAGCTGTCACATTAAAAACACAATTACATCAGTATTCTACCGCTACTTGGCTAACTGTTGATGCACAGAATTCTGATGTTCCACTGATTACATTTTTTTAATCTGACTTTTATCACTTGCCTTGTGTGATATTAATATAGCCTACTTCTTAAAATAAATACATAAATAAAATACATGTATAAATCACACATTTTAGAAATATACATAAAAGCAGAATAGTTACTGAAACTGAAGTCATACTTCATGTTCATTAAAAAATAGCATTAATTAGCTTGTGTTCAAAGTGAAACTCTGAAGAGAAAATGTTGCACTGCTATTGTTCATTGGCACCCATACATCCTCAAACCCACACCCTTTGATTTGCTGGTATTATTCATGTGCGAGAACAAGTGTCCCTCATTTAAGGTGCACCAATAACTCTTGGGCAGAATCCCACACTGAAGGATGAGGCACTTGTGAGTGGACTGAAGCTCTGAAAGTAGACAACGAACAAAGCCGCATCTTTAAAGTTGTAGAGGACCTAGGGCTTCATTGGCCGTCCCCTTCATTCATGTAATGAAAGGTATCAACAAAGAAGCTGCCCACACCCTTCTTGCCTGCCATCTACAATGAGCTCACTAAGACACGACGACTCCCCTATTAGGCCAGAACAGGTCCAGTTTTTACAGCTGCTCTCACCTCTGTTGATAGTCTACAGTGCAAAGAGTCTACTCTATTCCTCTATTGGAAGAGGTTGCCACCTGCCACCATGCTGCCCACCTTCTGCTACTGGACTGAGGGCCTCCAGAGGGGATCCTCTGAAATTCGAACAACTTTGAACAATACTATCACTATTAATAAGCTCCGCACTACCCCCCGGGCCTGGCTCTACAGGCAGGGATCACTGTACTAAGTCCTGGAAGGCTGATGTCCTGTAGATTTGAGCTTCAACACTAATAAAACACACGTGAACAAGCTAATCAAAGCCTTGCTAGACATACTTCCATGCAGGCGTGTTGAGACAAGCTGGAGCTAAACGGCAGCTAAACAAAAGTTTGGTGACCCCTGTTCTAAAGCAATGGCCCAAGTGATTGCCTGGGTTTATCTTCCTAGAGGAAAGATGTGATGACACACACCTACAACTCAGGCTGAAGCACTTTATTAGATGGTGAACCAGTCATCTGGCTCCTGGACAGTGCCTGCATATCAACTGCCTCAAGACAATGGAGGTTTTCTTAACTCACGATGGTGGTGTCTTAAAAATCACCAAGAAGAGTCCTGCATGCTTTACAGCAGTGTTTCTCAACCACATTTTTGGAGGACCACTCTGCACATTTTACATGTCTCCTTAATCAAACACACCTGATTCAGATCATCAGCTAATTAGCAGAGACTGAAAGACCTGTAATGGGTGTGACAAAGGAGACATGCGGTGTTGGTGGTCCTCCAGGATCGTTGCTAAGAAACCCTGGTTTACAGCATAACATGATGCTTTCTTCTTCTGTCCACGCATCACAATCTTCTCTCACTGAGAGCAGTCCATGTGCTGGACATTGTGAACATTGGAGCAGATATGCTCTCCAGAGGTAATGGAGTCGCCGGCCAATGGAGGCTTCAGAAGATCTGGTCTGTCTTCAGGAATTCAAAAGTCAACCACTTCACCTCAGAAACAGTGAGTCTACATTCATGTACGTACATGTATGTCCCTGCCTTACTGGCTCAAGTTTTAGCTGTCTAGACCAGAGGTGCCCAAACTCGGGCTTGTGTCCTGCATATTTTAGCTCAAACCCCAATTAAACACACCTGAACCAGCTAATCAAGCTCTTTCCAGGTATACTAGAAACTTCCAGGCAGGTGTGTTTGAAGGAAGTTGTAGCTAAACTATGCAGGACACCCGCCCACCAGAACCAAGTTTGGGCACCCCTGGTCTAGACCTAATAGTTAAAATATTCTGTTCTCATCAATGTTTAGGACTTAGTGTTTGCTCATTTGCAAGATCCTTATCTCACATCCGAGCCCTAAGTGGATGAAATTCTTGATTCTGATTGGCTGGAAGGTGTGTAATAAAGTCATTTAATGCACAGTTAGTTTCAGTCATTTCTGATCACAGTGCAAAATAAATGTGCTTCCCTAAAGCAGTAGTAGTACGCAAAGTAACTCAGTGACAGTTGACAGAGACTTCATTCATCAGTGTAATCTTAAGAACATCGACGTGTGCCAGGAGCGTTTGGGGATCAACCAACCATCACAAATATGCTCAAAAATATTTGCAAAAAGGTAAGCTAACACATGTGACTAGGAGTCATTAGATATGCCTGTGTTACATGCATACAGTATGCACTTCCTCTCTGTCTGTCTGTGTATGATTCAAAGTGGGAACTAGGAGATCTAACTGTCAAAGATTTGGTCAAATATTGTGCTGCAAAGCAAAACTAGTTCTAAATGGTCTTTAACTTGGCAACAGACTATGCTATAAGAGTGATAATCAAGAGCTTGCCTTGAGTTAAAACATTTTAAAGGCACTCCATGTCGGGCAGTTTTTGGTCACGTCGTGCATTTATCCTCTAATGCAAGGCAATTCGTAGATCAGGGGTGCTCAACCCTGATCCTGGACATCGTCCTACAGAGTTCAGCTCCAACCCTGATCAAACACACTTTAACCAATTAATTAGGACCTGAACAGCACTTGATAATTACAGGCAAGTGTGTTTGATATAGGTTGCAACTGAATTCTGCAGGAAGGTAGATCTCCATGATCAGAGTTGGTCATCCCTGCTGTAGATTATCCCTTACATCAGGGATGCAAAAACTCGGTCCTGGAGGGCCGGTGTGTTGCTGAGTTTACCTCTAACTTGCCTCAACACACCTGCCAGGACATTTCTAGCAAGCCTACTAAGAGCTTGATTAGCTAGCCCAGGTATGTTTGACAGGGGCTGGATCTAAACTATGCATGACACTGGCCCTTCAGGACAGATTTTGGGCACCCCTGCCTTACATCTTCTAGGACTCTCGCTTTAGTCAAATGAATCTGAATGGTGAGCTAGACTGGCTGACATTGAGTCTGACCTCGCCCCTTCTGGTGGGCTAAAGCTCTAATAGTTTGTGCAGAAATGTAAAGCAATCATTCTGCATTATTTGAGAATACAAAATGAGTTCCCCATATGCAATAAAATGCGATGCGTGTTCCCTTATCAGTATCCAGAGTGTTTACTTCACACTGTTTTACGTATTGCTTTATAACTAACATGCAGGAAATTGAACTTGATCATCTTTGGAAGTGCAGAAAGGAATTTAGTTCAGATACTTTAAGTAAGTATAGTTTAAGGCATAGGTCTCAATCTCGATTCCTGGAGGGCCGCAGCTCTGCACAGCTTTGCTCCAACCCTAATCAAACAGCTGATGCAACTAATCAAGGTGTTTAAGACTACTATGGACAATTAAGCAGGTGTGGGTTGGAGCTAAACTACGCAGAGCTGCAGTCCTCCAGTAATTGAGTTTGAGACCATTGGTTTAAGATTAAAAGTAGAAATACCCAAATAGGATCAATTTAATCAATTTCATCAATTTAAAACATAGGTTCTCCAATTAATTATCAGTATACATACAATATAGGTTTACATCCAATCAGAACCTACTTGGATCTGCACATTTCCAGCTTCACCACAATTGGAGGGCCAGAAAAGAGGCCGAGCTGCAGACTAGAAAGTCATACGTGGTCTTGAGAACAATAAAGTTCTCAAGACCACGTATGACTTTCTAGTCTGCAGCTCGGCCTCTTTTCTGGTCCCCCAACTGAGCCTGGTTTTTCCAAGCATTTGCTTTGTATTTCTGGCAATTGTTTGAGCTTTGGTTCCTTGCCACAGTCATGTTGACTCTTTGGTTGGGGTCGGTGGTGCTGCTTTTTTTCTAGTAGATCATCCTTCAACAGAGATATTTGTATTAAACTGGACTGAACACTCACCAGCCACTTTATTAGTTATTACTAGTACCTGGTTGAACCCCCGTTTGCCTTCAGAACTTCCTTAATCCTTTGTGGCATAGATTCAACAAGGTTCTGGAAATATTTCTCAGAGATTTTGGTCCATATTGACATGATAGCATCACGCAGTTTCTGCAGATTTGTTGGCTGCACATCCATGATGCGAATCTCCCGTTCCACAAGATCCCAAAGATGCTCTATTGAATTGAGGTCTGGTGACTGTGGAGGTCATTTCAGTACAGTGTCATGTTCAAGAAACCAGTCTGAGGATGATTCGCACTTTATGACACGACACGTTATCCTGCTGGAAGTAGCCATCAGAAGATGTGTACACTGTGTGTATAAAGGGATGGACATAGTCAGCAACAATACTAGGCTGCGACGTTGACAAGATGCTCAGTTGGCACTAATGGGCCCAAAGGGTGCCAAAAAACTATCACCCACACCATTACACCACCCCCAGCAGCAGCCTCAACTGTTGATTTAAGGCAGGAGGGATCCATGCCTTCAAGTTGTTGACGCCAAATTCTGACCCTACCATCCGAATGTCGCAGCAGAAATCGAGATTCATCAGACCAAGCTAAATTTTTCCAATCTTCTTTTGTCCAATTTTGGTGAGCCTGTGCCAATTGTAGCTTCAGTTTCCTATTCTTAGCTGACACCCGGTGTGGTCTTCTGCTGCTGTAGTCCATCCACCTCAAGGTTGGATGTGTTGTGCATTCAGAGATGCACTTCTGCAGACCTCGGTTGTAACGAGTGTTTTTTTGAGTTACTGTTGCCTTTCTACCAGTTCAACTAGTCTGGCCATTCTCCTCTGACCTCTAGCATCAACAAGGCATTTGCGCCCACAGAACTGCTGCTCACTGGATGTTTTCTCTTTTTCGGAACATTCTCTGTAAACCCTAGGGATGGTTGTGCATGCAAAGTGATCCCAGTAAATCAGCAGTTTCTGAAATATTCATACCAGCCCGTCTGACATCAACAACCATGCCACATTCAAAGTCACTTAAGTCAAAGTCACCTTCTTCCCCATTCTGATGCTCAGTTTAAACTGCAGCAGATCGTCTTGACCCTGTCTACAGGCCATGTGATTGGCTAATTAGAAATTTGCTTTAACAAGCAGCTGGACAGGTGAACCTAATAAAAGTGACTGGTGAGTGTAGATCTACACCAGCAATCTACCACTACCCTCCTACCTGATTTTTAAGCTCAATCTTTCCCACAAATTGAAATATTGTAGAAATAAAGGCCACCAAACTTGTAGTAAGTACAACTGCAGTACAAACAGTTTTCAATTTATTTTAGGGCTTTACAATAGATCAACATACTACAAATTCAGAGTACAATCCACAAAAAAAACACAAATTTTTATTACAAAGTGACACTTTTAAATAATCTATCGATGTTTAAATTAATATTTGACATTTTTATGTGAATATTTACAATAATACATGGGTCTCAAACTGGATTCCTGGAGGGCCGCAGCTCTGCACAGTTTTGCTCCTACCCTAATCAAACACAGCTGATCCAACTAGTTAAGCAGGTGTGAGTTGGAGCTATGCAGAGCTGCGGTTTATATATTTATTTTAAGTGATATTTAAACAAATATTTAAATGTACATCTTTACTTTTTTACTTCATAAAAATTGACACACTACAAAAAAAAATTGACAAACTTACAATATTTTCTTCATATTTCTCTATCGCAAATGACAAAATACACTTATTTCCTCGTGCAGGGGAACCACAATTAATACTTGTCATGATAAAGCAAACAGTTTCTTTCACATGCACACACAAGCACAAAGACACACAACATCATATTGCATTATAGCCTATTATTTAGTACGATTCCTAGCTTAGCACGGCCTGCTGGTTGAATGAATGTCCGTCCAAAAAGCGGTCATCTGATTTGTGTTGTCAGTCAGTGCTGCTATGAGTCGAGAAAAGTAACAGCGATTGTATTGCGGTGGCTTGACCACAAACTGATCCATGTTTGGTGGTTTGACAGGGGCGATACCTAATTGCTCCAAACACATTCCCAGATACGCATCTTCTATATATAGGGGCTTAATATTCTTCGATTCCAGGAGAAACTTTTGAGGCAGGTCCAAAGAAATGATGTAACACATGCCCAGAGGATATGGAGGATATGCGTATTTAGGGTAAACATCGTGGGGGAGGAAAAACTTGTTGGATGGATCTCGGATGACAGGACTAGCGTACCACACTAACCCGGTCATGTAGTTTCTCTGCCCTGAGTTCAGACTCACAAGCATATTGATTAGGTTGTTCACATTGAGGAGCACATCGGCGTCCACTTTTACTGCGTAAGACGCCTGTTGACAATCCCTGCTGAGCCACTCCATCATCATCATGGTTTTAATGGTCAGGTTCCTGTAGCTGTCCTGGAAGTTGCTCTGCAGAAGGTCTTTATATTGCTTGCTCTCATTACGGAGTTGCTCCTGCAATGCTTCCTCAACATCTGCACTATGTAAGCCCAAAATAAACAGAACAAGCACCTCTTTGCCCTCAACAACTTTTTCTCTGGCCCATGTGTTCCTGATGCCATTGCGTGCATTAAAGTCCTGTGGTGGCACCGGGACAATAATCACCACGTAGGGTTTTCGCTCTTCACATATGCCCGGCTGGTCAATGATGAACTTGTAATTTCGAGGGTAAGCAACATGGTACAACCCAGGATCTTCTTCAGTGTTTGGGGAGTCTGCATGTGGTCTTTTTGCTGTGGGATACCTTTGTGCTTCTCTCTGCATTGAAGCATGATGCCAGGGTTTTGTCATAGGGTTATGACCGAGGTAGATCATTAAAGCAATTCCTGGAACCAGGAAACAAACCAGCAGCCACTTCTTCCAGGACATCTGACAAAACGAGACACTGCTGGAAGGAATTGAAAAGAGCCTAGTTCAATGACTAGTAAGATTCAATGATAGACATCTGAGGGAACTCTTTTTAACACACAGTTAAAACACATGAATGCACTACTGGTATTCACTTTAAAAATCTTTAATGATTAAAAAAGGCCTTGGAGCGAGGTTGGTATAAAGAACAAGTTAATGAATCAAGCATATTAAATCAAGCTTGAAGGGATTAAAAAAAACTGATGAAATTTGAAGGACCATGCAGGAGCCTCATTTACAAAATGATGTGTTTAAACAGTCCTAAAAGTGAACGCAAGTACAATAAATATTCATTTATCAATGATTATGGTACATATAATCATTTAAAGTGGTCTAATACAAAGGTTCCTACAACTTTTCAGTCTGCGACCCCCAAAATAACAATGCCAGTGACTAGTGATGCCCAATATTCCCTGAGGTGGTTATAGATATATAATCCATGCACATTGCAGTGCACACATACCAATAGGCCCAAGTATATTGATCATTTAATTTTGGAGAACGCACTCGGAGACCATCCTCCTTGTTCAGTTGTGGCCTGTATTTAGTTTTAATGTACATGAGTGCCGTAAAGGTGTCAGAAGGTTTAACCTGATGCCATAAAGTCAATGTGCTGCCTCTGACGCTACTGCTGTGTCATTAATATAAGGTATATACGTTTATACGTATAAAAAAAAAATTCAAAAGGCTGATGTTTATTATTATCACGTTAACAATGTTACTATTAACTACCATTTTGTTCTTCAGTAGGTTATGGATAAAATATGGTTATTCTAATAGTTTAATAAAATAAATTAGATTTATGGAAGTTGCCAAGCGACCACCCCCCCATTGTCCCGTGACCCCCACTTTGGGATCCACTGGTCTAATTAAGTTAACATAAGTTAAAGCTAAATATGCTTATTTAGAGTTTACTTACAGCTGTGCACATTGTTCTATTAAGTTTGTTTATTATAGATCGCAACTTTTGCACAGAAAGTAGGGTTGCAAAATGAATAGAGTTTGGTACCTTTCGGTGCTGAAATTTTAAAAACAACCATTTCCCGCTAACATTTCAGCATGTACTTAATGCCATGTAGTCTCAACGGAGCTCAAATGTTAGTGGGAAAGGCGCAAATAGACATCCTGCGACACGAATGATGCGATTTGTGCGAATGAAGCGACGCGAGTTGAGCGTTTTGCGCATTTGACGCTAGAGTTGGAAAATCGGCGGACATTCACACAGTGTTAACCAATCAGGAGCTTTCTCTTGTAGGGGCGTGCTTATGATGTAGTGCCTGTTGTTAGTGTCCTGAGGGAAAATCCTCTTGCCGACACCGCACAACAGTTCATCAAACTGGGCTCGGCTCAGTCTGAAGCACCGCTGAATACTTTCATCATCCAGGAATCCACTTGTTAAGTGTGATGTCACACAATGTGGCTTCCGAGTCCAGACGCTCCTTATACAGTCCATGAAACTGTATAAACCTAATATCAGATGGCCAAAAAGTGATTCATTTTTTATAAATTGTTAAGATTTTGGTATTTGTGATGCAGCAAGCTCAGAGATTAATGTGTACACCATGATTTCCTATAAAATTCACTTTAATGTGTGATATGACTAAAAAGTGGTCATAAGCGAATATTTTCTCAATTCAAATGAGTTGCGGCTTGGACCCGGAAATCATATTCCATACGTCACCGATACGTCACGACTGAACGAGCGAATAGTTTCTGGAGGAATTGATGAACTCGCAGAGCTGGGTGCACCTCTGAATGGATCTAGTGGACTCAGACACGGCACCAAATGAATATATGCCGTTTTTCAGCCTTTCTTAAGCACATTAATGCAGCTAATCTCTTAATAAAATCCATGTTAGCCATTTAGCAACGAAGCTAGAGTCACTGGGCAGACAGAAGCCCTGCCCATGATGCAAATCTGCATCTATTGTGAAGTGAATTTGATACACGAATGAAGCGAGTAAACTCAAAATGTTCACGCATCTATTTCCGCTCGAATAGCGTGATTTATCTGCGGGTGCCGCATCTGTTGTGAGCGCAGCATTAGAATAGGAGTGCACTGAACTTTTTACGAATGGGTATCAGCAACTTTATTAACTTTTTACATTGGCATCAAGTCTCTCCTTAGCGCAGTAATTACCGGAGTAAACTAAAATTAAATAACTACCTCTACTATTAAGAAATGAAGTTCGTCTGCTCACTTTGCCATATATAAGAAAATGCTTAATTCACTTTTTAATTAATGAAGTCTTCTTAAAAGTCATTTCTTCTTGTATTGGCAGATCATTTCCACATATTTTGGGATTGTAATATTATACACACCTATTGGCAAGATTTAACATGGAAGTACTGACATTTTTCTTTAGACAACAATCCTATAAAACTTTCTGCATACTGGGGTAAATGGTTGAGAAGAAATGTATTGTTTTAATTTCATTGTGGTGCTTTTACTTTATATATGTTTGGAGCCTGTTGATCTCTGACATGTAACCCTTAACAAAAATCTATACAGCAACATTTTATCAACGCTAAATACGAATGTAAATAAGCTTGTATTTGGTGACCTTTGACACTTATGTTTCCATGTTCCATTTAAAATGTATGTTCATGTATGTATTTTTTTTTTTTTTTTTAAATCGCTGTTTTGTTCTAAACTGTTTTGAAAAAAAAAATGAAAAAAAAACCCCCGACATTTTAAATGGAACGTGGCAACATAATTCATTTCTGCTTAACTCCTATTTTCTTAATTTCTAACTTGGGACACAAGTTAAAAAATAGCTTATATTATGACAAACTTGGATCATTAGATGTCTGTATTTCAGAAAATACTATGGCTGTCAACAGCCCTTGCCCACCAAAGTTTTAATTCCGTTTCCTGTCATTCCTGTCTAACTAGATGTTTAACTAGTATTTCAGCCTTTCCTGTAAGTAAATTTTCATTTTACAGTAAATGACATTAAATGAACACATCTCACATGCTTTACATTTAAAAGCTCAACAGGAACAGAGCTGCTCCTTTAACAACAGGACAATAAAGTGATACACTTAAATTGCATCTGTAATGAATCATTTTATTTCTAATAAGATGATTAATTTGAGACGATGTTTAGATTTGGACTTAACTTTTCAGAATTTTTTTGTGAAACTGGTCCTAAATTAAAGATTTTTTAAAAGTATGTCAACTGCTCTGAGAAGGGACAATGGTGTTTAATTCACGATCAAGCTAAATTTCATCAGTTAACCTGTTGAATCAGTTCACAAACTGCACTATAAATGGTCAATTAATTTGTGAATTGGACTGACAAGTCAACAATTCACTGATTCTAATGATCTTCTCAAACTTAATCTACAGTAAATGATTAAATGATTCAAATGATCTGTTTAGAGTGAATCTCCAGTAAATGATTCACTAGTTCAATTGAGCTTTTCAGAGTGAATCTTCAGTAAAAAATTCACTGATTTATACAATCTATTCTGAGTGAATCTCAAGTGAATGATTAACTGATTCAAATGATATCTTCATAGTAAATCTCCAGTAAACGATTCACTGATTCAAAGGATATTCTCAAAGTGAATCTGCAGTAAACAATTCACTGATTCAAACGATCAGTTCAGTGTGAATCTCCAGTAAACAATTCACTGATTCATATGATCTGTACAGACTAAATCTCCAGTGATTGATTAATTGATTCAAATGATCTCTTCAGACTGAATCTCTAGTAAATGATTCGCTGAATCAAATTATGTTCAGAGTGAATCTCCAGTAAATGATTTACTTATTAAAATGATCTCTTCACAGTGAATCTCCAGTAAACGGTTCACTAATTCAAATGATCTTTTCAGAGTGAATCTCCTGAAAATGATTCACTGATTGAAATGATCTGTTCAAAGCATGTCTTCAGTAAACAATTCACAGATCAGCGTGTGAATGTGGTTTCACATGTTTTCACATGAATACCATGAGTTTAAATTTCCTGCTAAATAAACATTCATCATAAATCATCATAAATACTTTCACTTTCATTATGCAAGTATACTAAAAAGCAAGTACTTTTGTATTTTGATTAAATGAATAATGAAAAAAGGATTTTATACTTCTACTTGAGTAAGATTTCATTAGAGAAACTGTACTTATACTGAACTGCCTTATTTCTGTACTTTGTCCACCAGTGCGTTTGTGTGTGTGTGTGTGTGTAAACAAAATGGGGGAGATGTTTGATTTCCTGCATTAAAATAGGCACTATGGTGATATAAAATTAAGGAAATAATAATAATGTAATAACTTTTATTTCAACTCAACCTGAAAATGTCAAGGAAAAGAAAAGGAAAAACCTTATGAACTGTGATGAATCTCTATTTTATAATACAATTTAATCATTTAGCCAAATTATATGAATATGTTGATCATTACTTTAATAACTGTCTTTTATCCACCATTAATTAATGAATATACACATATTTGCATTTACACACCAACAAACAATAACAATCGGTTTAATTTCACTCTGCATTACTCCCTTGTAACCATCAGATGTCCCCAGTGTGCTAATACAGCATCTGACCAGTGAATCCAGCTCGTGTAACTAGCACTGCATAACTGAGGTACTTTTATTTTTATACTTCAATTTGCTAGGCTAGCTTGCAAACCTTCCATTATCATCATTTCCCATGGTATTGTTTCCAAGATAGTCATTGGCTAAGTTTCCATCCACCTATTTTTAGCGCATTTTGGATATGCGCATAAAAAAAAACGGTTGATGAAACGCCAAGATGCACATCAATTTTGAAAATGCGCATTAAAAACGTACGCGCATAACGGAGTAAGAAACTTTTTATTCGATAGGAAAAAATGTGCATAAACTGGGATGGAAACACTTTTACTGAACAAATTCCAGTAGGAGCATTAAAAAAGGTCATGTGGTTTTGTTATAAGCGATCATGTGATGATAAAAACGTGTGCAAATAGATAAACCAGCAGGCTGAGCACATTGTAAAACATCTGAAACGTTGTTTTGGTCATTCTAAAACACCTTAATCCTTTCAGCATTAGTGTTATTATATTATTAATTACATCCAGAATCAAGAGCATCTGTGCTCCGCGTCTCACGCCTTCAAACGCCACCATGCGTTCATTGCATGTCAGGATTGCCTTCTGAGATGCAAGTCATTTATTAAATAAAGAAAAGATTCACGCAGCTTCTCCTACTGCAGCAAATTCCGTTTTTACTGTTGATATTTGGCGTCAGTTAATCAGCAAGTGACGATTTTGTTTGCTTTGACTCCCAAATATATTATGAGGTCGCATAGATTAAAGTTCGGGCGCATATGCTACCAAAATGGTCACAATTTCGAGCCCTGGTGTGTTGACGTCGTGGATCTGTTGCCAAGCTACCACACCACCTCATATAATATCGCTCTTACTCTCAACATATAAATAAATCGAAGCAAATATTAGAATAAAGGCCTGCACTTAACACAAATTGAAAAATTATCTAAAAAAATTGTGCTCGAAAATGTAATACCTCGTCAGATGCTGTTTATTACTTTTTAATACCCTTAATTTTGGCTAATTTCATTTACTACCTTTAACAACCCAGCGGTTTATACAGCTGTTGTCTGTACTCTGCTGCTGTTTTACATTCAGAACCATGTTTAGAATGCTGTTTTGTTCTCATTATCTTGATAGTTATCATGCTTGGTGTGAATGGGCCTTTACACGATTACAGATTTATTCACAGATAAACTACCAAGAAAAATCTCCTTTGACCAACATCATCATATCGCTCAGCCCCTATTTGCTCGTTGCCTCTCACTTGTTTTCCGTGAAATACACCATCATCATCATCAGGTGTTGTTTAACAACGTCACCTGGGGTTCAATGCCCATAAGAGTACCACAGTATGAAAAAAGTGGGTGGTCTGCCTTGTTTTTTTCCAGTTATGTTTGAATATCAGTACACTCAGAGTCCTCACCCCCAAATCCAGTCCTGTAAAGAACAATGGGGGAAAATGTGACAGAGCTATAGTAGCAGAATGAAGCTGGTGGAGTAAATGTTTATGAGCGACACCAGTCTCAAGTCCCAGAGAGGAGCTCCACTGGGAGAAAAGCAGGAGAAACAATAGAGGGCATGCAATGATGTTGCTTTCCCACATCAAGAGTGTAAAAACATTCCAGGAAGAGGCTGGATGTAATAGAAGCTACTGCGAAAAATGACTGCCAATTATCAGCTTAAATAAAACTTGAACATCCAACTAGAGTAACCCATAATGATAGTAACTAAAGGTGTAAAAAGGTTGTTAGTTGTTTGTGCATTTATTTGTATGTAACATTTAAACGCAACTGGATGTGAATGTTTGAGGAAAATAAAATGTACATTTATAAAATATAAAACACTTTTCAAAACGAACGAATGAATAATGGCTAAATTAAATACTTTCAAGACTGCAACTTGCTTACGATGCAGTAATTTATGTTTCTGTCTATATTCCCATAATGGCGTGTACTATTGCGCTCCTATAAATTACTGTATTATCAATTCTTAATATTTAGTTGCTTTTCACCCACCCTGTGCGGTTGCAACCGGTTGAAAACGTAGCCCTATTTACATTTCTGGAGATCGCAAATTATATATCCAGAAGTACGTATGGCAGCATTTCATCTTTAAAACAAGCATTACGAGGCGGTATGACGCCGTTCGTTTTTGCGCTTACCAGCTGTCCGCTTGCCTCCGTATGGACTGCTTTCCAGCTGTTATCAGTTTGTCCAGTAGCTCGCCATGTTTGTCGGTGGACATGAGATGCACAGAGGAGTTGACCACGATGACAGGATTCGAGTCTGGTGAAGAACAGTTCCAGAAAGCAGGTAAGAAAAACAGAAGCCAAAAAATAAAATAAACAAGTGAATAACAGGGTGAAAATGTGGTAAAATCTGAAAATGTGGTAAAAATCAGGGGGATTTCTTTTTCTGGATTGCATTTGAAAACACTGTCCGTTGGGTTTAAGGAAGGAGGCGGGCACTTGTCAATCGGTGCTTTAGAAAACACTACTGGTTGGGCTTAGAGAAAGAGGAGGGTGGGTCAGTCAATCAGTCAGTCGACAGCGACTTCTGGTGGATTTACGCAACAAAAAATGCAAAAAATAAAAATACATACCTCCTGGGACGTATTTTGCACCCTCCAGAATTGTATATAGAAGTACGTTTTCAGATGAGCCTAGGTCAGAGCAATTCTAAGCAAATGTCAACTTTGCCATAAAAAATAACGTTTTCACCAAAACAATGAAACCCTTTCCAAGTTGTTTTGTGTAGACTTGTATTTTAAAGTACTGCAAAAATACTCCAAAATGTCTCTGTCAATGGTAAATCAAATATAATTGTTTGAAAACAAAGTCACACAAGTGCCAATATCACACCTGTCACATCCATAACGAAACTTTTCCCTCATAAATGCAAAAACTTAAAATAAAATGAATGATTTTTGTTCTATAGTGAGCCAACTCTTATCCTTTTGGTCGGCATCAGCGGTGGACTGGGACAGCATTTTCACCCGGGAAAAGTTATTATAGCCCAGGCTGCACAAGGTGTGATCGGTAAGTGAATAATTGGGGGTGGGGTTGGATGGCAATCGGTAAGTAAAGAGGGGGAGGATGAGGTTGTGATTGGCAAGTTAAGAGCGGGGAGGTGGTGGACTTAGGCGGCAGGCCAGAGTTACGGTGGCAGGACATATTGACCTTCAGGCCACCGGGAAATGTTCTGGTGCTCCCTACGGCCAGTCCGCCCCTGACGGTTGTGCAGTATAATTCACTGAATTTCAACAAAATATGTTGTACACAGCAAACTTGCATACTTTTCACATCCATAACACGTGTTTATTTTCCTCATTTAAATTATAAAATGTTTACAGATTGATATTTTTCTGATCTCTTAACTTTGTGAAAAATATAAACAGATGTTTCAATATAATGTTAACATATACATTCTCTGTGAATTTATGCTTTAAGTTTTTAATGCAAGTCTCACATAGATAACGCTTGCTCATATCTCATTTTATACAACAGTTCTGTCTGGTTCTTGAATCTGGGTGCGATATTCTGCAAATAACAGCACTTGTAGAGCCTCTTAACCATTCACCCGTGTGTATTACTCTGCCCATATACAGCGACAATCAGAGGACACTCTACAGTTGAAAAATATTGCTGCTGTTGGACAACATAATGTACTTTTAAGAAAGTGACGGTTGACGTTCCGCCACAAGATGGCGACAGAGACAGCATATTAAGTCCTTACGGGAGAAAAACAGCAAACTACAGCTGAACAAATGATCATAAATCAGGTAAGTGACATTCTTTAATCTCTCACTTTTGTATGTTATTAATCTTTCACTTTTAATCTTTCAATTTAATCTCTCACTTTTGTATGTTGTAGTGCTGTGTTTAGACCACAGAAACTGGTAGTGTTTGCTTTGCTTTGGCTTTTTCTGGGTTAATTATTGTGATCTCTCGGTTGCAACAGAGAAATACTGGGAAATCTCTGTAGACTGATGGCATTTCATGCCGTTCAGCCCTATAATCTTAAAAATGTTATCAAAAATCACCTGTTTTGTCATCAATTTAGACATTACGCTAGAGAATCAATTAAATACTAGCTCTAAAGTAACGTTTGTGAAGTAGCAACGGCTTCTGCTGTTCTGATGTCAGCTGCAGATGTAAAGAAATGGCGGAAGAAAGTAGTTCCTCTTAAAATACAATTTTAGATTCTCCGTGTTTGACTATCTTTTTTTTTTATTTACACGATTATGCCGTTGAACTGTTGTATAAACGCAATATCACACTCGTAGAAGTGCATTATGGCTGTATACTGGCACTGGTGGGACACTAAGGCGCGCGGACTGCAGCCTCGAGTCAACGCACGCCTCCCACCAGTGCCGATATACAGCCGATATATTGTGTGATATTGCTCATATATGTAAGCTTCTTTATACAAGGCCCCAGGCATACATGATTATTGCATGCATGTGGTATAAATTTTTATTGAATAAATTTTTTTGCACATCTAGAATATATTTTAGTATGACCATTTTGCTGCATATGAATGTTTAGTCACCCAATGTTTTAACAGCAACATTTTAATAAGTCCTTTTTACAGTTATCAGCGATGTAGACTTTATGATTTAAACAATCTACTTGCCATGTTGTGTCTGTATGAGTGGAATTTTTAAACAGCTTGTCTATCTAATCTATCTATCTATCTATCTATCTATCTATCTATCTATCTATCTATCTATCTATCTATCTATCTATCTATCTATCTATCTATCTATCTATCTATCTATCTATCTATCTATCTATCTATCTATCTACTGTATCTATGTTTTGTGAAGCACTACCGGTGATAAAACGGGTGTAACTTAAGACTATATGTCCCGCATATACTGTATAATGATGAATATTGTTTTACAAAGGTTGACTGACAAAACATCGCAATTACACAGAATATGAGACGCTTGCGTGTATAACAAGGACTAATTCTTGTTGAATCATTTGGTGCAGTCAATCACGCCATATCTCCTCAGATTTCATGCATTAAAAATCAACTATATTTTATATTAGCGCAGTACAATTTGATGATATATATATTGTCTGGACAAATTACTATCATATTGTATCATTTAAAAAGTCTATTGTTTCATACAGTGCTCTGTCGTTAACTTTGTGCTGTCACATAATACAATGCTTGCATACTTTTTCATAATTTATATAAAAGCAATATTATACACCATTATGGGATGCAGACAAACACATAGATAACAGCATCGTGAGTAAGCTGCAATCTTGAAAGTAAACTGTTGACATTTTGCTTGTTTATTTTATTTCATTTTCACATTTTATGTTTATATAGAAATAAGAGTGTTTTATATTTTATTAACTTACTTTATATTTTTACTAAAACATTTGGCCTAAAGTTCTAAATAAAGTGAGAAATATGAGCACATGAGTACATATTGTTTATAGTATAAGTATTCACCTTATTGGATTTACTGAAATGGTGCTATATTGTGATATATGTTATCAGGATATGAAATGACTTATGAAAATGAGAATTTTGTCATATCGCCCAGTCCTATTTTATATCTTATTTGCATATGTTGTTTTAAACAATGTTACTGAGCATAAAATGAAACACAGAGAATAACAAAATAAATGCCACATTATGTCGTAAATGTGAAATGAAAGTGTTTTTGTGTGTGTGTGTGTGTGTGTAACCCAAAGGGTCTTGGGAGTAACATGTTGAGCCCATGAAAGACTGTGTTCATTCGATGCAGCTCAGTGGTCACACAATAACGTCTCAATGCTCAGTTGGATAAACAACATTCAAAAATTCACATGTCCGAGTTAAACAAACTGAACTTTTGCATGTACATAAATGGTCTAAATTAAAGAAAGTCTGATTCCACACCGAATGCTCCAGTCTTTAGTACTATAAAAAAAGAAACAATTTCTCAAACTTCAGGTCATGAGTACTATTACTAACAGCCAAATAAAACTTGACTACTTTACTGGCTCACATATACATTTTATTGCATTGGAAAACTTTAAATCTGCCTAAAGCATCACATTGGCATCAAGATCTGACGGTGAGTCTATACTTGGAAAAAATGCAATATTCAATTAGAGGTTCTAGCAAACTCTTCTATGTTTGGCAACCCTTATTATCATATTTCTCTGCTATAAATGTACCTCCCGGGAAATAATGTGACTTATCTTGTATGTAACTGTAATTTCACTGAAACTTATGCTTTGTCTACGCTAGCCTATCGTTGTAAGATAGCACAGCACTATCCCGTTATTGTAACACCCATTATTGTTGTCTATTTATTTACTATTTTATTTATTTAAAAAAAAAATTCTTGTGTCCTTACTATTTTTATTATTATTACTGTCAATATTTATATTAGGTAGTGTATTTAGGGTTTGTTAAAGTGGGTTTAAAAAAAAAAACTATTTCTGCATAAACAATGACATCTGTATTGATTGACAATATTGATTGACAGGCGCGTCATCATATCCTCAGTTTGTTAATTCACGTCCGCCATTTTCAGCGTGAGTCGAAGCGATATCACTAAAGGAAAACGCTAGCTCTATTTTTAGATGCAAGGCTCATTGGGCTCAACACAAGATCAATATTCTCCACATTATCGCCGTAATCGGAATTATTGGTTGTATCTTTAAGTAGGTTTGCAAACATGTGTACTTCTCATGGAGTCTACCTTATACTTCAGCCGTTTGCATTTCTCGCGATCCCAGAAGCTCCCTGTGATCTTAACTAGCATGCGTTTTAGAATTCTAAACATAGGTTTCTATCAGGGTACACTCAAGTCGACGGCTGGGCACCGCAGACCACTGCAGACTTGAATTGCCGTTGTGTGTACCCTGATAGAAACCTATGTTTAGAATTCAAAAATGCGTGGCGCGACGATTCGGGACACTTCATGTTTCTGCCGTGCCACAGAGAGTGTCTGGTGTGCCGTGTCGCGGCTTTGAGCAGCGCATCCGGTGCCTCAGTCAAGGTTAATTCAGTGTGCGTGTGTGCTTGGTTGTTAGTTTCTGTGTACAAGCTCGGCACTTGAAACTAGCACACAGTTGGCTGTAAAACTGTGCAAAGACACAAATGATTTTGTACTCTCTGCTTGGTCTGTGTCCGAGTCGTATATGTACGACTGAATGCTGATCCTCTCACTTCTGCTCCTTCTCTGTCTGCCTGTCAGACTCTGTTGCAAACGCAGAGTGGGTGAGCTCATGGCCCCGCCCCTTGTTACGTTGGCGGGAAGCCGAAACTAGTCTACATGTGAAGCAACACACCCATAAATCAGCGAACTGTGGACACGCCCCCAACATGACACTTTTTAACACATTATAATAAAAAAAATCTGAATTGTGTTTTAAACTGAACCTAAACTGGCACACTCAGAAGAACCATAATATTAATATTAAATCATAAAAAAAGAGGTAAATTATATGCCCTTTAAATATTTTGTAACAAACATATTTGCTTGCATTTTGCAATAAAGTCGACTTTCAAGAAATAATCTGTTAGTGGGGTAAGTAAAATCATCTTACTTCAAACCCAAAACAGCTTATTCTTTCTGAAAAAAGACAAAAAATTTTATTTATTTAGAAAATATTTCTTGACTTAAGATTCTTTAGATATCTGGACTAGAAACTAAAAAATATGGTTAGTTTTTGCAGTGTTCAGTTGAACGCAAAACAAGATATTGTGAAGAATGTTGGAAAAAGCCTCTGTTTACATCCATAGTAGGAACAAAAGATAGTATGGAGTCAATGTCTGTTTTTTCCCCCACCATATTTCCATATATCTTTCTTTATGTTCAATAGAAGAAAGAAACTCAGGTTTGGAACAGGTTGAAGAGAAGTACATAGACAGAATTTTTATTTTGAGACGAACCATCCCTTAAAAGTACAAATGAAATCAAAACTAACCATATGATTTTTGTTAGCTTGCGTTGCTAGTCTTGTGGTGAACAATTTATCTGTGTCATTAAGAAAAAAAAGTTTGTCCTTGTAATCTAAAATTAAAATCTGAAAATGCCCACCCTGCTTGTTTTCAGTTAAATTCTTAGATTATGCCTGTCTGAGGTATTGGGCGTGGCTAAAATACATATCCACACCCCTCCAGCTGTCAGTTTTGACAACAAACAGAAATGGTGAGGAGGAGGAGGAGGTGTCTGTTAGGTCGTAATAACTCTCCTAAAACCCTTTTCCCATCTTTCTGAATGAAATGCCTACTTTACTACATCCAATCAGCCTGCAGCAGAAAAAACAAGCCACGCCCATGGTTTTCTCATTTAAATTTTCGTTTCTCTAGGAACTGTGTCACAATCCAAAAAAGTTGTAAGAAACGGTCGCAGCTTCCAGTTCATGTGGACTTTAAGGACTCTTTTTACAAAAGGGTATGTGATTGAATTAAAACATCAGTCATTCCAACCATACCATTGTTCCTCCTAAACTCCAACAAACTAAGGCCGGATAACTTGGTGAAACACCAGAGCAACCTGTTCTACCAGAAACATGAGCCGCTATAACACATAATGACAGACTCAAATCCTATAATGTGTATTTGATTAGCAGACGTTTACCCTGAAGGGACAGAATGACATAAAAATCCACTCTCCTGGAGTGGTTCCAGATATATACTGTACAAGTTTTTGTTTTTAAACGTTTTGAGACATTTTGAAAACAAACATTAAACAAAAATACTATGGAAGTCAATGGTTTCCGGTGTCCAACATTCTCTAAAATATCTTCTCTTGTGTTAAACAGAAAAAATAAACAAGTGGAAAGAAAATGAGGAAAGTTTTCACCTAATAAAGTGACTGCTGAGTGTATGTTGCAACGTGAATGCAATTTTACCAGATGACTTAAACAGCTTTAATAGGAAAAAATTCATTGTTTTGGATTGATTGGGGGTGATTTTGTAGGCAAGTGAGTCTCAAATAATATAGAACAAATAAATTACAAGCATAGATAATACAATATAGAAAAGATAAAGTGAATTATAGTTTTTACAGTATTCAGGTACAGATATTGAATAATCAACACTGCATAGTCTTCAATGTATATAATGTAATCTTTATTAAAGTTTTAAACATTATAATTCCTTGTGACAGGTGGACAGGAGTTCGGGTGGTTCAAAAGACCAGAATTAATCCCATACACAAGCTCATTTATCCTATTTTGACTGCTTAGCCATTATAAATAGTGAAAGTAACCCATTATATGCTTTCAGACCAAGCGGAATCTGACATAAGTGAAGTCATCTTTCACTACTGACCTTCTGTATTGTTGTTAAAAAATGGGTTAGCCTTAAATGGGTTAGTTCACTCAAAAATGAAAATGTATTCACTATTTAGTCACCCTTCACTTGTTTCAAATGTTTAGGAGTTATTAAAATATCTTCTTTTTTATGTTGAACACAAAAAGATACTCAAATGTTTGAAACAAGTGAAGGGAGAAACGAAATCAGCGAGTAAAGTTCAATTTTTAGGTGAACTGTGACTTTAAACATGCATGCAGATGATAAACCTTTACTCCATGATGATTAAACTCTGCATTGATTATAATCAACAATATTCCCAACTCAATGCATATTCTGCAGATGCGCACATTGAGAGATTGATCCTGTATTGTGCAGCCCTAAATTCCATAGTATTTGTTTTTCCTAATATCAAAGTCAGTTGTTACAGGTTTTTAGCTTTCTTCGAAATATATTCTTTAGTGTTCAACAGAAGAAACTCAAAGGTTTAGAACCACTAAAGGTGATTAAATGGTGAGCAAACTATCATTTTTGGGTGACTGTCCCTTTAAAAGCATTTGTTTTGTACTTTTAGATTGACACAATTCACCTGAGCTGTTCTCTAAGCAAGCCCTAAGAGATGGCGGTCAATGCAGGATGTGTTCCGTCATGATTAGCTTGGCAGTATGTCAAAAGCAACAATAGGTGCAAAGAAACACCACTATAAAGAACGACTTTCGGGTGTCTGTTACATCTGGTTTAGCTGGTAAAATGCTGACGTTTAACATGAGACTCAGACCCTTGTCATGTTACCGCATTTTCTACGAAACTCAACAGGTTGACACCTGCCTGGTGTCAACCAGAAAATGTACTACTGTATGGAGATTATGGCTGAAAGTGAATGGCTCTTACTAAAAAAAACAAATGTATGATTATTATATGATGTATGATCACAACTTGAGGGATTCCTGATTTTAATTTTAATGCAGATCTAAATATACAGTGTTATTACACTGATTTAGAGTCTTGCCTATTTCCTGGTGCTGACCTATTGTCTGTGTTTTGACTGTGTTTGATCATGCCTGTAGCCAGGGAGAGTTTGGGTGGTTCAAAAGACCAGAATTTGTCTTATAAATGAGATCATTTGTCCTCTTTTGACTGCTTAGCCATTATAAATAGTGAAAATAACCCATTAAACGCTTTAAGACGAAGCATAATCTGACATTAGTGAAGTCATCTTTCACTACTGACCTACTGTTTTGTTGTAAAATAGAGAAAACGATTTACAAGGAACTTTTATTATAAATCTTGGACCTTATTCTTGAAAGAAAATGACCAAATTTTAATAGTTTAGGCTACTGTTGTGATCCATGAATTTTCAAATGTACATTTTACAAGACAGGCTATAAAAATCATTAAGCTCTACATTATTATTAGTATGTTTTGTTCAATATTTAAATGACTGAATTCTGACTGAGGAAAGTTGAATGTGCAGCTCATAAATCACACAATAGGCTATAGTTTTTAATTTAAACCTTGGACAGATTTCAATTTTTTCCCCCAATGATGTAATAAATTTGTATTTAAAAAAAAAAAGTATTACGAAATTTCTTCAAATCTTTAGATGGTCATGATTCGCATTCATTAACTAATAGCTTTGTATAGTTTTATTTTATATTCTTCAGGTGATACAAAACACAGACGTTTCGGCACAATGCCTTCCTCGGTGTGTGACACAATCCTCTCACTCCACCCACAGTCCATCACATTACATCATTAGTTAGACAGCCACTCAATAGTTTAAAACTTCTCATTTTCATGTCAGTATACCATAATTAACCACACAAGACATATTTACCTTCACCTTCAAAAACATTTTTTCACAGAAAAATAGCATTTCAATTACCATCATTCATGTCTACATCAATGCAATGAAATTCCGATAGTCCAAAAAAATTATATAAAATACATTTTTATTACATTATTTGTATCATTATATGATCAAAATCTATGATTCACAATATTCAAATTTCTCATTTAGTACTCTTGGTATGAGTTTATCCTTGTAATTAATGAATCCAGAATGCTTCTCTTTGTAATAATCTTTTAATCAGATAACCTCCTCTATGCGACTCAAATACTTCTTCAATTCCTATGCATTCTAGTACTTTAATGTCATGTCCAGAATCTATAAAATTTCTTGCTACAGCCTAAGTTTTATCTTGTTGTAGTATACTTGATTTATGTTCACTAACTCGGAACTTCAACTGATATGAGGACTTCCCTATGTATATCTTTTAGCACGGACATTTAATATATGGACCACATTGCGAGTAGAGCAGGTGATACAGGTTTTTAGTTTTATCTGTTGCTGGATTCAAAAACTCTTTACACTTCACCAAATTCTGACATGTGGCACAATTTCTGCATGGAAAACAATTTTGTATGTAAGTGGATTTCTTATTTCTTACTATATCGAAGTTAATCATCATCTGTTTAGGAAATATTTTTAGTACATCAAAAAGTGTGGTTATGAGGACCATACGACAAGCTAATCCAGCTAAAAAAAGTGCTTAAAATGTCACTAAATGCAGTATTTAAGCCTCATAATTCAACAGAAAATGAAATGAATAACTGTAAAAAATTCCACTACTTGAGAAAAAAGAACCACCCCTTTCACCATGCTGGTTGTGGGCATGATGATGTATTGTCATGATTAATATCTATGTTAGTAGTACTGCTTTATTTTGAATTACGAAGTTTGCAAATGAGCCACAGGTAACTAACTAAACGAATAATTAATCATGGCAAACAGCTAAAACAACTTGTGTATTTACTTGTATTATAATAGAAGTGTTTCTGCTGACACTATTTTTAGCTGAATTAGCTTGTCGACATCTGTTAAAGTTTTAAATTAAAAACTGAAGCATATTGCCAATTATTAGACAAATAACAAACTGGACAGCACATTAAACGTTCCTCAGTCAGAATTTGGCAATTTGAATAATAAAAATGTAAACATAATAATATTAAAAAGCTTGACGATTTTTCAAGCCACTCTTGTAAAAAAAATAAATAAATAAATACATTTGATTGAAAATTCATGGACAACAGAAATAGCTTAATTACTATTCAAAATCATTTTAATATCGGCCGCTTTTGGTGCTTCTCACTATTTTAAGTTACTTGTAAAATGTTTTCTCTATTTAATAACAATACAGTAGAGAAAGATGACTTCCCTTACATCAGATTGTATGTTTCTTGCACAGCTGGATGTCGGACTCATGAAAAATAATAGCTTTGTGACACCGCCCCCCCCAAAAAATACCTGTAAGTTGCTCTCACAGAATCAAAACAAGACACAAAGTGGTGTGGAATCATGTGAATTAACTTTAGAGGTAGTGTTACATTAAAATAAAAATAAGACCCGTTTAAAATTGGTTTAAAAGCAACTAAAGACACAATAGGGTGCATTTTAGACTTATTTTAAGGCCTAACATTTCAAATGTGAAATTTAAAAAGATAGTTCACCCAAAAATGAAAGCTGTCATGATTTACTCACCATTTACTTGTTTCAAACCTTGTTACTTGTTTGTGTCCTTCCTCAATGCTGAAAGCCTGTAACCATTGACCTCCATAGTATTTGTTTTTCCTATGGAGGTCATTTACATGTGTTCAGTTTTCCTCAAAATATCTTTAGCGTTCAACAGAAGACATAAACTCATACTTAATGTTTGAAACCACTTATGGGTGAGCAAGTAAACATTTTCATCTTTGGGTGAAATAAGATTTTTACTATTTTTAAGATGCTCCTGAACATTAAATTATAACACATAGTTCGCAGTACGCTATCAATCAGAGTAAGGAGTTGTTTGTTGTTCTGATAAAATAGCTGGAAGCAAAACAATTCATTGAATAGCTTAAAACGAATGTTAGCCTATTATATTTCCAAATTACCTAAGGTGAGATCAAATTTACATTTGGCTACATGAGCCTCCTCAAACAGACTAACAGGAACTAGACACTTCCTTTTTTTTTGTGATGTTAAGCTATTTTTTAAAGTAAATTTTCTCAAAAAACCTTTAGTACAATTGTCATTAAATAAATAAGGCGTCATTTTTTATTAAATTAACATTCCCGCGAGTAGCTTAATTGGCGACCCGACAACCTAAAACAAACCGTCGGTTTATTTTTTTCACACATAAATTGTCAAGTAGGGCAAGGTTTTAAGTAAAAAAAAAAAAAATCACACTCACGAAATGAGAAGAGAAAAAACACATCCGATAACACCAGACGGGTTACAGCAGCAGTTCACCTGGCAATCAGCAGTGTGTTTGTGGTCTGAAGTTTGAGTGTGTTTCACGATCCTGCAGTTTCCACAAGCAAGTCCAGCAACACAAACGTTCAAGAAACGTCCAAGAAAGTTCTCCAGTCGATGTTTTAGCAACAAACAGGACCCTCCATCTGTAAAACAACAGGTGTCTCCTCCGCCCTCAGCCACACCCACATATACGCCTGAATAGTACTGTTTATTTTACTATATTGTTTTTAAGCAGGACACATTTAGTTGTACATATGACTGTAATATTTGACATCCTTCTCTTGCTGTCTAAAATCTTTAAGTTAAGAGTAAAACTGAACTCATTTTATTTGTATACTGTGGTAGTTAATTAATAATATCATACACTCTACAACAGAAAGAGTTAATTTAACCCAATTTGGGAAAATACGAAGCAACCCAACGGGTGAGTTTAATTTTTTTTTTTATTCAAATTCAATCCAGTTGTTTAGTTGGTCTGTGTTTTTATAGTGAAAACAATAAAAGCACAGAGATTAGTTTCAGAATAGTCTGGATGTGTTGTCAGACAGAAAACAAACAAAATACAGCCTAATATATATTGACTTGTATCTGTAAATATGTACTTTTGATAAGGTTATCAGCAATGGTCTTTGTTTGTTTAGCAGTGCTTTGCTGCCGTCTAGCGTCTCCAGAGCAGCGACAATCAAGTGTACAGTATTGCATGACTCCAGTTTTTCAAAAAGATTAATCTGGATCAAACTGGTCCAGATTTGGAAATCCCATATTTTGCTATCCAGGGCCCAGTTATTAAAAAGTAATCCAGTGGGATTTTGGCTCACTGATTGAATCAATTTTTGGAAATGTTTTTTGTTGTTGTTGTTGTTGCTGTTGTCAAAAGTGACACAGGGATATTGAAAAATGATCAGACCATGTGATCCAATCTTGCATTTGATTCAGATCAGTCTTGCCCTTTGGGTTATTCAAAACTATGAGCTCAGATTGGGATCTATTTGATCCAAAAAACAGGATTTTCCTGAGCCCATCAGAAGGGTGGATTCAGTTGTGATTTTTCTTAACCAAATAAAATTTAAAAAGTTTTATTTTTTAAGTAAATGATCACAAACTTAATGGTTACTGATTATATAGCCTATAAATTGCTTCATATTTGAAGCATATATGAAGCATGTCATGAGATATGGTAAACAACTACAAAACAATATCAAAGCAGTATTGTATTAGAACAGGTGACGCAGTAGGTATCGCTGTCACCTTACAGCAAGAAGGTCGCTGGCTCGAGCCCCGTCTGGGTCAGTCGGCATTTCTGTGTGGGGTTTGCATGTTCTCCCCATGTTGGCGTGGGTTACTTTCCTCCCCCACAAGTCCAAAGACCAATTTGATCAAGTTATTTTTTTTTAACTGGGCCTAGGATTAACTAATAGTGTAGCCTACTGGTTTAGCAAAGAACAACAGGTAGGCAAAATACCCCAATAGTATCTGGATGCACTTAGCGATGCAATGTCGGACACAATGCACTCAATGGAGTGAGTGACGTCACTGTGAGGGTTAGGGGCGGGGTTAGGTGAGCCCATTCAAAAACATTGCATGCAGCACAGATTGCACTGCACCAGGTCTGCATCCAGACCCCTCTCCAAATACCAGGAGACACAAACCGCCATTGTTTGTTTGAATGGTTATGGACCCTTTTCACAAGCCTGTTATGACGCGTTTAACGGTCATCAGAATCTTAAATCCTTGAAAGTTTTTAATATTTATAATATTTTTCTTAGATGTATGAACATTTCTATGTGTTTATGTATGTATTATATCATCTTTGTGTCAAATTACAAAAAACGAATTACTACTTGTGCAACAGGTTTCTAATGCAGTGTCTATAGGGACAGGACAGTAAATTTGACATTATTCTCTCCTTTGGCTGCCGTTTTCAACTTCTTTCCCTTTTCTGAAGTCTTGATAACACCAGCATGGAGTTTTTCTTTTATTTTAACAAATAAGATTTAAAAAATATATAGATTTGTTGTACTCTCCCATTCACTGTGCTCTAAGTTTTCCTAACTATGACGACTTCTGCAACTGAGAAACCCGAAAGTGTGAAAAGGGTCTATAACCAGAAACACTGAAATCAACAAACATTTGACAGTTTTTAGTTTGTTCTAATACAATACAGCTTTGATATTGTTTTGTTGTTGTTGTTGTTGTTTACCATATCTCATTAGCTGAGACATGCTTCATATAGGCTTCAAATATGAAGGAATTTATAGGCTATTTTATCAGTAACCATTAAGTTTGTGATCACTTAAAAATGAAACTTTTTTTATTTTATTATGAATATTTGGTTCAAAAAATAACAACTGAATCCACCCTTCAAATAGGATCAGGATAATCCTGTTTTTTTGTTTTAGTTTTTTTTGGATCAAATAGATCCCAATTTGAGCTCAATGTTTTGAATAACCTAAAGGCAGTGGTGGAAAGAGTTCTGCAAAAATCATACTTAATTACAAGTACCATTACTTGCCCAAAAATTTAGTGCAAGTAGAGTAAAAGTATCTGTTGTAAATATTACTCAAAGTATGAGTAAAAAGTAGCCCTTTTAAAAGTACTCATGAGTAGTGAGTTAAGCCGACATCTTGACCAATGCCATATTGACGTCAAATTCTGACATTTATTTGTCCGGTATGGCAACCAAAATCCAACGTCTGATAGACGTCATAGTGGTAACGTCCACACAACATCAGGCTGTAACATCATTAGACGTTGATATTTGGTTGATTTTAGGTTGGACATTGACATCGGCCTGACGAGATTTTCATTTCCAAACAAAATGCAACATCCCCACAACTTTGGGTACAACGTCAATCTGATGTCATGTTGACATCTTGTGCCTGCTGGGTGTTTAGGTCAATTTCGTTCATCATACAATAAACATCCTTCATCTTCTCATTAGTGACATGCATCTAAACAGTCTCTGGGTCATTGTGTGTGATGATTTTGAACATCTTCTTGGACACTTTTAATGCTTCCAAACAGTTTGCTGCAGTAAATCGCCCATGTCTTGATGTTGTTCAGTATGATGCGATTTACCTTCTATGTGTGATTTGGTCAGGAATCACAGGACTGATTTTTCTAATCAGTAGACAAGAAAAAAATAAAGTGGTGACTGCAGTTTGAAGGAAACTAGTGGAGTAAAAGTACAGATACAGCACTAAAATGTACTCAAGGGAAAATAAAAGTACACATTTTTAAAGCTACTCAGTAAATTACAATTTCTGAGAAAAACTACTCAATTACAGTAGTTTAAGTATTTGTAATTTGTTACTTTACACCACTGCCCAAAGGGCAGGTTTGCTCTAAATCAAATGTAAGATTGGATTACATGGTCTGATCTTTTTTTCAATACCTCTCTGTCAGTTTTGAAAAACCCATTTCCAAGATTTGATCCAATCCGTGATCCAAAATCCCACTGAATTTTTATTTGAAAAACTGGGCCTCCAGAGGACATGTTTGTCGTGCTAAATATAAAATAATATTTTCACTATGTTTCTGGTCTGTTTATATCAGTGTTATGTCTTTATTTGTTTTGCACCGTCTGTGAATCACGCAGGTGTAGCCACGAGGTTTAATACCTTTACTGAATACAATTGCTGATGAAGTCACACAGTTAATACATAATAGAGAGTCATACATAATACATGACAGTCTCAAACTCAGTTCCTGGAAGCCTGCGACAGCTTCCCACAGTATAGCTCCAACTGTCACCAGCTTGGAAGTGTCTAGTGAACAAAGGTTTTAACCTTGATTAGCTGGATCAAGTGTGTTTAATTAGGGTTGGAGCAGATCTGCATAGATTAGGGGTGCCCAAATGTTTTCTTATGAACCAAACTTGATTGAGGCTAGTGGGCTGAAGGTAAATATAGTTGCCATGGGTCATTTCCTAATTTATTTAAAAATATATAAAAACAAATGACTAAACATTGCTTTATATTAACTAATACAGTATTTTTTTACATTTTATAATGAACTTATTACAGTAAAAATAAAATGATCTAATTGATAACTGAATTACACTAGTTTTTGCCTTGATTTGCTCACAGATAGAGTCTGCATAGTCCTCGATCTGTTGAGTGACAGTATTTACATTTTTAAAATTCAGATTAATATACAACATTTAATTGAAACATTTAATTTCAGTTTGCTTTTTTGTAGCTCAGCAATACACAAACAAAACAGGTTACATCAAATTAGAAATGATGATCTCTTTTAAAGGCATTTGCCCCAACCGTCTCCATCCTTCTCCCACTCTTCGATGGGATGGTGGACCAAATCAAAGATTACAGTGGGCCAACTTTGGCCCGTGGGCCCTATTTTGGGCATCTCTGGCATCGAGGTAATGGTGTATTCTTAGAATATGTAGTCCTAAATATGGCAGGCATTTATTTCTGGCATTTATTTTTTTTATAAATCACAGAGTTTATTCCATTTACATGCAATTATTTTTATATCTGATTCACATTTTTTGGAATCTATCTATTGTCTGTCTACCTATACACATTATTTACAATTCTAACAAGTATCACATTTAGTGTCAAATATAAGGACATTAATCTGGATCTGACAGGATCTGAAAATCAAAGTGTATTGTTTTAATAGTCGATACATAAAATTCTAATTTCCTTCATTCATTCATTTTCCTTCAGCTTGGTCCCTTATTTATCAGGGGTTGTCACAGCAGAATGAACCGCCAACTATTCTGGCACATGTTTTATGCAGTGTATGCCCTTCCAGCCGTAACCCAGTACTTACACACACTCACTACAGCCAATTTACTTCATCCTATTCACTTACACAGCATGTCTTTGGGCTGTGAGGGAAACCGGAGCACCCAGAGGAAACCCACAACAACAAGGGGAGAACATGCAAACGCTACACAGAAACGCCAACTGGTCCGGGTAAAATTCGAATAAGCAACCATCTTGCTGTGAGGTGACATTGATAACCACTGCACCACCGTGCCACCAAATTTCTAATTTCTATAAAAAAAAAATTGAACTTGTACACTGCTTGAGCGTAATAAACCATGTTATTAAATCAATAGCTTTTACTTTTTTAGCATTTTAGTATAAATATAAAAATGTCCACTTAGTAATTTTTCAAAAAAAGTAAACAAATAACATCTCTATTGCTAATAATAATAATGATAATAATAAACACTAAACAATTGTGCTAAACGATTCCTAATCAAATAAATATTTGCATTCGATTTTTTTGACTCTGAATTCAGTTTATTTATTTGAGAAATTTACATTTAAAGCATTGAAACATTTGATAAAGTTTGATATATTTATCTGTCAAACACTTTTATGCAGTTTTAAAAGGCCAGCTTTCATTTACGTAACAGCTGTTAAAGGCACAGTTCACCCAAAAATGAAAATTCTGTCTTAGTTTGCTCATCCTCGACGTGTTCCAAACCCGTTTGAGTTTCTCTCTTTAATAATTCGTTTCTTTTTTCTTCGGCTCAGTCCCTACATCAGTGTGTCGCCACAGTGGAATGAACCGCCAACTATTCCGGCATATGTTTTACATAGCAGTTGCCTCTCCAGCCGCAACCTAGTACTGGGAAACACCCCTACACTTTCACATTCACACTCATACACTACGGCCAATTTAGTTTATTCAATTCACCTATAGCGCATGTTTTTGGACTGCAGGGGAAACCGAGCATCTGGAGGTTATTTTAGATAATTTAATTATTTTAGATAATTTAAGATTTCCAAAATTCTTCAGAATAGGGCTGCACAAAATATTGTTTCAGCATTGATATTGCAATTTGTGTGTCCGCAATAGTCACATCGCAGGATGTGCAATGTTGAGTTGAGGATTATAGTTGATCAACAATTGAGAATACATGAGATTCGTGGAGTCATTGCAAAGTGTAATCATAACAGAATGAAACTTGATAATTTGCATGTGTTTTAGTAAGTGTAGAGTATTTGGGCACAATAACATAAAACATTTGTGACTTTTTAATAAGTAATCATTTTTATTATTATTTATTATTTTTTTAGGGGTTTTCACCTTTATTGACAGGACAGTGGAGAGTAACAGACAGGAGAGTATGGGGAGCAGAGAGAGGGGAAGGATCGGCAAATGACCTCGAGCCGGAAATCGAACTCAGGTCGCTGCAAGCACCTAGGTGCTTTATGTCGACGCACCAACCACTAGGCTATTGGCTCAGACATAATTTTAATTATTAAAACAATGAAGACTATACAGTGTTATTTTATTTGTTATTTCTATATCTGAACACAGTTTGACTCTCGTAAATCATGAAGCACTGTTTATTTTACTTTTTTCTTAGATTTATTGTAAATATTCTTGCTTGCAATTAGTTTTTTTGTTGTTGTTGTTTATATTCATGATTTACACCCTTACAAAATCAACCCAACCTAATTCTAAATTGATGATTTTTTTTCTCCCACAAATAGAGCTATTCAAGCCATCTGGTGAAACTGTGTTCATGTCGCAACATATTCATTCATTCATTTTCCTTTGGCTTAACCTCTATTTCAGAGGTGACCATAGCGGAATGAACCGCCAACTATTCCAGCATGTTTTACGCAGCGGATGCCCTTCCAGCTGCAACTTAGTCCTGGGAAACACCCATACACACTTATTCACACACTCATATGGACAATTTACCTTACCCAATTCACCCATAGCGCATGTCTTTGGACTGTGGGGGAAACAGGAGCACCCGGAGGAAACCCACGCGAACACGGAGAGAACATGTAAACTCCACACAGAGATGCCATCTGACCCAGTCGGGACTCAAACCAGCGTCTTTCTTGCTGTGAGGCGACAGTGCTAGCCACTGAACCACCGTATAATAATGGTGAATATAATAAATAAGGGACTAAGCCGAAGAAAATAAATGAATGTAAAAACAGCCATAGTCATTGACTTCCAACAGTCATTGACTTCCATTGTGGATTTTGTTCCTACTATAGATTTTGAAGCCTGCTGCCCTCCAACGTTCTTCAGAATATCTTGCTTTGTGTTCAACAACAAAAAAGAAACTTATAAAACTTTAGAAGCACTGAGTAAAAGATGAAGACACACACACACACACATAAATATATATATATAGAGAGAGAGCGAGAGAGAGAGAGACAGAGAGAGACAGAGAGTATATTTCATATTTAGACATTTTCACAAATTTTCATACATTAAACTATCAGTTAAATAGAGGGTTATAATGTAAAGGAAGCAATATTTTACACTTCCACTTTATAGAAACAGTGTTGCATTCAGGATGCAAATTTATCAAACAATTATTTTAAACTGTCAGGTAATGCAAATATGTTGTTTTGATATAAGAAATAAAATTCACAGTTCCTGTTCCTACACTGAAGAAATGGTGTATGAACTGAATTTGGGAGTGCATTAAAAAAAGAAACAGCACGTAATACATTCAACTTAACATTTAAACTTAGAATTAGAGAGAAAGCAATAGTATTTTCTTGTTAAACATACAACATTTGCTCCAGTTTCAATTTTGTTGGGGTGTATTTTGGAGGGGTGACACGGTGGCTCAGTGGTTAGCACTGTCACCTCACAGCAGGAAGGCCGCTGGTTCGAGTCCCAGCTGGGCCAGTTGGCATTTCTGTAAGAGCTTGCATGTTTTTCCTGTTCGTGTGGGTTTCCTCCGTGTGCTTCAGAGTATGGGTGTTTTCCAGTACTGGGTTGCAGCCGGAAGGGCATCCACTGCGTAAAACATATGCTGGAATACTTGGCAGTTCATTTAGCTGTGGCAGCCTCTGAAAAAGAGACTAAGCCAAAGGAAAATGAATGAATGAATGTATTTTGTTGTTCAACAGAGTTTGTTGGGTGATTGAACGTCCATCCAATAGGAAATCAGCTGAGTCGGGCTCTGTGTGAGTATTGCTATTAGTCCAGAATAATAAAAGCGATTCAAATGTTCAGGTGGATTGATTAAAAACTGCCCAATATTTAGTTTCTTAGGCCTAATTCCCAAACGCCTCAAGCACATGCCAATATATGCGTCCTCAATAAAAATAGGCCTCACAAACCTCGAGATGTGTAGGATCTTCTCAGGCAAGTCCATAGAAAAGATATAACACATGCCCTGAGGATACGGAGGATATCTGGATCTGGGATACACGTCATGAGGGATGTAAAACTTGCTGGATGGATCTCTCATGACATTGTTTACAGACAATACTAGACCAGTAATGTAGTTATGTTCTAGTGTGTCCAGACTCACAAGCATATACAATAGGTTTTTCACGTTGAGGAGCACATCGGCGTCCACTTTTGCGGCGTATGAAGCCTGTGGACACTTTCTGCTGAGCCACTCCATCATCACCAACGTTTTAACCGTCAGGTTCCTGTAGGTGTCTTGAAAGCTGCTCTGCAGAAGATCTCCATGTTGCTGGCTTTCATTCTGGAGTTGCTCCTGTAAAGTTTCATTGCCACTTCGTGAGCCCAGAAGAAATAAAATCAGCGCGGTTTTATCTCGGACGAGCCCCTCATTTCCCCACGTTGTCCTGATGGCATTGCGTGCCTCGATGTTCTCCGGGGCCACCGGGACCATAATCACCACAAAGGGCTTCTGTTGCTCGCACTTCTCTGGCAAGTCGAGGATAAATTTGTAGTTTTGAGGGAGAACAACATTGAGCTTCAGCCATTTCTGTCTTTCGAGGGTTCTTGCGGTGAAAAACAGCAATAAGATATTAAGCACGATGAAGAGACTAACCAGTAACCAAGTCTTACAGTACATCAGAACGAGGCTGAAATGAGAAAGAAATTGTGTTTCTGTAAATATGATTTATTTTATTATTATTTTATGAAAGAATCAAGTTCATCAAGTTCATCACTGTAAAAAGTGACTAGTTACTTTACTTTAAAAAGTGAGTAAATCTGTTGTAACTTAAAGGGCACCTAGTTTATCTCTTTTTTCCAGATTTACTATAAGTCCTTTGTGTCTCCAGAATGTGTCTGTAAAGTTTCAGCTCAAAACACCCATCAGATTATTTATTATACTTTTTAAAAGATTGTATTTTATAACTCTGAGCACCAGGTGGCGGTTTTTGTGTACTGCGCCTTTAAGGCTAGTCCTCGCCGCCCACCTTTTCTACGTGCCTTTCAGCGTGCCTCACAGTGTTGCCAACTTAGCAAATTTGTTGCTAGATTTAGCAACTTTTCACACTACTCTAGCAACTTTTTTTCAAAAAGCGCCTAGCAACAAATTTAGCAATTTTAAAAATTCTTTTGGCTACTTTTAGCAATTTTTAAAATGTGACTCAAAAGAGCAGTGGCTGCAAGCTTCACTCAGTAGAGTAGATTGCAAGCTCAGATAGTTTTTCATAAATGTTAATTTACTGATATGTGTTAACATGTATAATTGTTGGTAATTTAGGTAGCAATAAACTCCAATAGTGCTATAATTGTTGTCACTTTCACAAATGTGTTGATTTCACAAGTTAAAAAGAGTTAGTACACAAGCTGTGATTGTTTAAAAGAATGTACCTGTTCATTATCAGTGTTATATTTATTCTTATCAAAAAGTGTTTGTATTACTTTTACAAATAGTCAACTATATCTTTCATACAAATCTAAATAGACGTACTGAAATAATGTTTTTGCTGAGATGGCCAGTCAATTTAAGAAAACATTAATTATTTTGTATACTATATGAAGATGTAGTTTTGAGTTGCGATTATGCAATTATGTCATCACGCAAAGTAATATGTCAATAAGAACCTATTTTTTGTGCATCTGGATGTAATGTTTTAATATAATATAATACACAGTGCCTCAGAGAGCAGAGACATGATGGGCTTACGCTTGTCAGATACTACGTAATGACGTTACTGGTATGCAAATTAGTGCGTGACGTCATCTGGCAACATTCATCTACTTTTCGGGCAGATTTTAGTTACTTTTCATTGGAAATAGTGGGCAACACTGGTGACATCATCCTCAGACAACAGACGGACATAAAGGAAGAAGATCTCACGTAACAGGGGCGACGCAGTGGTGCAGTAGGTAGTGCTGTCACCTCACAGCAAGAAGGTCACTGGTTCGAGTCTCGGCTGGGTCAGTTGGCGTTTCTATGTGGAGTTTGCATGTTCTCCCTGTGTTCGTGTGGGTTTCCTCCGGGTGCTCCGGTTTCCCCCACAATCCAAAACATGCAGGACAGGTGAATTGGGTAAGCTAAATTGTCCGTAGTGTATGAGTGTGAGTGAGTGTGTATGGATGTTTCCCAAAGATGGGTTGTGGCTGGAAGGGCATCCGCTGCGTAAAACATGTGCTGGATAAGTTGGTGGTTCATTCCACTGTGGTGACCTCGGATAAATAAAGGGACTAAGCCGAAAAGAAAATGAATAAATGAATGATCTCGTGTATTTGTGATAAATACTACAGTAAGAACTTTAACAATCAGTATTTGATGCATTTGTTGTGGAGTTGCAACGATGAGTCACACACAATGTCGTTACAAAGTTCACGCACACACCGATACACACAGTGCGAACGTTTAGCTTTGCACTCTTTTTGGACGCAAATGTGACAAGATACAGGTTAATCTCAACTGCTGTATGGATATCCGTTATGTTAATGTACAAAATAAACCTGATTTAATGTCTACAAACCGGGATTGAAGCGTCTTCTTTTATAATTGTTTTGACACGCTGCTGTGTTGTTAAATTGAAAAAAAAAAGGACTGGATGTGTTTATATCACCCCAATATGATGGTCTATACACTATACCAACACATATGTCTGTCCAAACAGCTGGAAAAGTAGATTTTTCACCATAGGTGCTCTTTAAATCTGTTAGTTGACTTTAAGGTGTAATATGTAGAACTGAGGTATTGAGAGCTGTAGGCGAGAGCTGTGGGAACAAAGCGAGGCTGGTGCTTGAGTTAAAATGAGAAGCACCTGCTTCACACCGGACTCAAGTCCCACCGAGGAGCTCTAGATTATAAAAGGAGGAGAGGACCAGGCCTGGACAGTTTATGTTTTACTTTTGCTTTTCACTGCGGTTTCTCCTCCTCTTATCATCCAGAGCTTCTCCATGAGACTTGAGACAGGTGACAGGTCGTGGTGTCAGCACTCACGCCACTATACCTCGCACACTCACGGCTCTCAGCCCCATCACACTCGCTATACAGTGCAAACGTAATATATTGGAAAGATTTTTTTCAACCCACGCACCTCCAGGTTGCCAGATTGACGCCACAAACATTAACAAGCATGCTTGACAGTCAACCTTACATTGTAACCTGCTCAACTAATGTTTACATTTGTAATGTTTATTGTTTTGCAAATTAATCTTCGTCTCATTTTGGAGGCTGCTACTGTCCTCTGGAGGTCACATTTTTAGCCACACCTGCATATATTAAGGGGAGCCTTCAAGACTCAAATGAAAGTGGCTTATTTTCATTTTCCTTTGGCTTAGTCCTTCATTTATCAGGGGTCTCCACAGCGGAATGAACCGACAACTATTCCAGCATTTTTACGCAGTGGATGCCCTTTGAGCCGCAACACAGTCCTGAGAAACACCTATACAATCTCCTTTACACACTACAGCCAATTTCATTCATTTTTGGCTTAGTCCCTTTATTAATCAGGGGTCACCACAGTGGAATGAACCACCAACTATTCTGGCATATGTTTTACGCAGTGGATGCACTTCCAGCCGCAACACAGTACTGGGAAACACCCATACACTCTCATTCACACACTACAGACAATTTTATTCATTTATTTTATTTTCAGCTTAGTCCCTTTATTAATCAAGGGTCATCACAGCAGAATGACCCACCAACTACTCCGGCATATGTTTTGCGCAGTGGATGCCCTTCCAGCTGCAACCCAGTACTGGGAAACACCCATACGCTCTCATTCACACACTACAGCCAATTTTAGTACATCCAAATGCCAACTGGTCCAGCCAGGACTGAAACAAGCGACCTTTTTGCTGTGAGGAGACAGTGCTAACTGCTGAGCCACCATGTCCCCTAAGTAAAGTCAACTAATTGCTAATTTACTGTGTATCGATGCCATAGGAAAACAGTTTGTACTTTACATGAACAGCTACTTAAAAAGCTATTTTTGAAAAGGTCAATGACAAATCAGCAAATTTGAGGGTTAAAAAACATGATAGTTTTCTGTTTCGAGAGCTGCTGTGATGAAAAAAAAAATGAAGTAGAATGAACAGACTAACCAGTAGCCAAGTCTCGCCAAGTCTCAAAGTAAAATAAAATAATATTTCTAGCAATGTCATACATATTTTGAAAAGATTGTCACAAAAAAATGTTTGTGTAAATACCTTTCCCTTAATTCTTTAAAATAACATTTTAATGAGCTTAAGTCCTCTTTTCTATTATACAAAACTGAATGAAAGAGTTTCGTGGATGTTAAATGTTCCTTATGGAAGCATCAATGCCAATAAAGAACCTTTTTTATTAGACTTGATGACAGAGTGATATTTTTATTTGTTGAGCAAGAAGTTTCCCTGATTTATCTGAATGTTCATATCATTTGGAGCGGGATTGCAGCAGAAGTTGCTCTGTTTGTTCAAATGTTATTAGGTCAATCTATATTTGTATCTTAGCTCTTTCTTTAAAAATCAGAAGATGGCTTACTTGCACTTTTCAGGTCTAATTATTGGTGTCATTTTATTTTGTTGGTCCGTTTGTTGAATTTAAGTTACATTGCATCTACATGCCAACTAATTCTCATTAGATTATCAGTAGACTGTAAGGTTGGGGTTGGGGTTAGTGTCAGTTGGCATGTACTTGCAAAGTTTCTTATTGTCAGTTAAATGTCTGTTTAGCACCAGTATCAAGATCATGTAATTGCTGGTTTCTTTTTTTTCTATATTACGATGTAAATGAAATTATTTCCTTTCCAATATAAGCTTTTAAAGACTCCCAAACTGTAGATTTACTAACATATGAAGTGTCATTGACAGCATCTATTCTACTATTAATTAAGTCTACAAAGGCTGAATCAGAAAGAATAAAGTTATTAAAGCACCATGTGTTCCCAATTGGTGACTTGGGAAATGCTAGTTTTAGTACAAACTGGGCTATGAGCTGAGATTACAATAGATTCATATTTACAATCAGTAACAGAAGTTACCAGCTTATCAGGGGCTCACAAACTTTTCAGCCCGTGACCCCTCAAAATACACCAGTGACTCGCGACCCCCAATATTTTATATAATATATATAATATAATATATACAAATGCAAAACGGCTCAAACACACCAATAGGCCCAATCTATTCTTTGTTTAATTTTGGAGAACGCCACTCAGATCATCCTCCATGTTCAGTCGTGGCCTGTATTTAATTTTATTGTATGCGAGTGCTGTAAAGGTGTCAGAAAGTTTACGCTGGTGCCATGAAATCAATCTGTTGCATCTGACCCTATTGCTGTGTCTTTAATCTAACGTAATGAGACCCCAGGGGTCGCAATCCAATTGGAAAAAAAAATGTGTTGTTTTATAACTATTATTGTAACAGTACATCTATCAAGAATTAGTCGATTCGGGAGTATGAAAGATGTACGGGAGAGAAAAAGGAGAACTCAGATCAGCATCAGATTTGGATAAGAAACGCCAAGGATCAGTAAATTTAAAGGTCTCCAAAAAAGTATGTCCCCCACAGTGTCATTTTTAAGTGAACTATCTCTTTAAATGTGAAGGTCATTGTCATGCAGCTGATAATGCAAAAGTGCTGTGCTTCTCCCAGGTGAACAAGCAAATGATTTTAACCACTGTGCTCCTCTGCAAAAATCAAATCAAACTTCCCTGATGCAAATAGTTAATCTCTAAAACCTCAAACAGGAGATGTCATTTACTTAGGAATAGTTCACCCAAAAAAAAATTTTACTCAATGGTCACTGATTTTCAACATTCTTCAAAATATCTTCTTTTGAAACTCCAACAGGTTTGTATCCAGTGAAGTCAAAAAATGATGACAGAATTTACATTTTTGGTAAATTAATGTAACTATCCATTTAAATTGATGAAACTTAATTACACAACAGAAAGTGAAAGCTGCTAAATGTTGGCACATACCTTATTCTGTCCTGATATTAGCAGGGATGCCGTGTATGTCTGTCCTCAGACTTGCTGTACCCGCTCAGCTCCTCCTCTTGTCTTTTTTCCTGACCTATCAAATCCTTTAGTTTAAAACCAGCTGACGGGGCAAAACTACGAAATTAGGCAAAATCCTACAATCAATTCGCTACTCAAAAGGATCATGTTACTATTCGTCTCCCAATCCTTCTCTTCAGTTCAGTTGGCTTGTGTCCATTTAGATTCTGTCACCAACCAGCACCGAAAGAAAGACCAAGAAACGTCTTTAATGCCGTACTAAATACCGTGTTTTATTTGTTTACATGTCTCGAAGATTTGGACATTGAAAGAGTTTGGAAACCTCCTCGCCAACATTATTTGCATGACATGCAAATTACAAAATGAAGGAGCCAATGTCACCTTGTTAACATTTAAATAAAGAACTTACAAAAAAAAAACAAAGATCTAATAATAATGGTACAGTGGTGGTTAGCACTGTCGCCTCACAGCAAGAAGTTTGCTGGTTCGAGTCTATTTCTGTGTGGAGTTTGCATGTTTGCATGCGGTTGCTCCGGTTTCCACCACAGTCCAAAGACATGCGCGATAAATTAATTGAATGAGCTAAATTGGCTGTAGTGCAGGCGTGTGTGTGTGTGTGAATGCGAGAGTGTATGGTTAGTTCTCAGTACTGGGTTGCAGTAAAACATATACCGGAATAGTTGGCAGTTCATTCTGCTGTGGCGACCTCTGAAATAGACTTTAAGCTGAAGGAAAATGAAAGAATGAATGAAAATATTAATAATATTCATACATTTTCTTTTCAGCTTAGTACCTTTATTCATAAAAAATCATTAAAACATTAAATGAATAGAGATTCCATTATAAATCAGTCATATATATGAGCTCATAATCATGAGCTGATTTTCAGTCTATAAAATTTAATAAAAATATTTAACAATACTGCAAGAATTACTGCAAAAAAGAGAAACTTTAATAGGGTGCATTAATAAAAAATAAAATTCCAAAATGCTTCTCCTATGACCAGTGAAAGCTTTTCTTTTTAAAGGGTGTTCATGGAACCCTCAATACCAATAAAGAAGTAACAAAAGTAACAATTTGACTTCAACAAAGTAAATTTTCCTATCAAAGAAACAAAACAGTAACAATTTTAAGGCGCGCGTGTCTGTTCCCTGCACGACAAAGAAAAGAAAGTCAAACCAGCATGATGTGCAAATCTGTATTTTCTGACTAAATATTAAACGCCTTAAAGGATTAGTCTCCCTAAAATGAAAACTCTGTAATTACTCCCCCACAGTTCAAAGACATGCGCTATAGGTGGAATTGGATAAACTAATTTGGCCGTAGTGCATGTGTGTGAATTTGAGAGTGTATGAGTGTTTCCAGGTCTAGGTTGCAGCTGGAAGGGCATCTGCTGCGTAAAACACATGCTGGATAAGTTGGCGGTTCATTCCGCTGTGGTGACCCCTAATAAATAAGGGGACTAAGCCGAAGGAAAATGAATGAATCTTTACTTAAAACTTTATAATGATTGTTGATCACCAACAAAATTAAATCTTCAACAAGCACCAGCGACTGTGGATCACTGGAGAACTTCATGCACGTCACATCACGCACTACTTCCAGAATGCCTTGCACTAATCTCCATGGTCCCAGCTGAAGCTCACGAGGACACACACATACGCAGATAAAGCTGCGGTGCATATTCTAATTATTAGGAGGACTATATGTATTAGTTTGTGTTTCCCTCTGGTTGTGGATTGTTACAGTTTTTCTCAGTGGCTTTGGTGCATTTCTCACTACACTATTTACATTTGCACAACAGTTAATGCATTTCTCAAAACAATTAGTCATTTGTGCACACCATAGTAGCAGTTTCTCATTCCTTCCAACAAATTGCGAATGCTTTTAAACATGCATCAATTGCTTTCATACAACTCTCTGCTGTTTTATAACATTATCATTTGCTTATGTCATTCCATATTAAACTAATAGTCCTCATTTTATTACTTGGGTCATTACATACAAACATGTTGAACTAGTTGTCAAAATCTGTCAAGCTAATTTTATACATTTTAAATCTTTTTTTCCTGAAAATGTCTCCTCAATTGAACAATTTCATGAATGATTTACAGACCTGTGTATGTTGTTGGTTCAGTTCCAACATGTACTGCCATATTGTTCACAGTTATGCACAGCTCTACCCAAAGGAAGTGTATGTTTGTTGTAAATAAGGATGTATTTATTCTTTTGCACAATACTGTAAATAAGTTAGAATTGTAAAGAGCAAATGCAGTAAAAATGTGAAACACATATTCAGTGTCTTTTACTCAGATACCTCACTAAATACAGTGATGTTTAACTTTACTGTAGTTTTCAAAGCCTGTGCAAATAGTATCTAGTGCTGTCTTGAGCATTTTCAGGAAGTGTCACCAAAATCTGACTTCTTTGCTTTGGAAAACATGTACAGATTAAACTGTCATAATGAAAACATGACAAATACATTTGAGTATCTTGTTCATAAACAACGGTGTCAGGACTTTTCATCTTGATGACACTGACACTTTCATTGACATCATAACTTGCTTTTGAGGAATGAGCTCTCCATTTTGAGCAAGAGACACGCTTTTGCAGGTTATCAGCTAGGTTTTGCAGTTTGTACTAATTGTTTTGAGAAATGCATTAACTGTTGTGCAAATGTAAATTGTGTTGTGAGAAATGCACCAAAGCCACTGAGAAAAACTTATTTGTTGCTTCTATGATGCTGGTGTGTTTTATGATCTTGTTTAGCTTTGTCTTAGTTTTGTTTTGTTAATCTTTGTTTCATTAAATCTGCGTTCGGATCCGCACTTTGTTTCTTCCTTCACCCTACACACCGAGCCGTAACAGAAACAAAATCGACAATTTTGACTTACGTTGTGTTTTGGGCTATAATAAAGGAAAGTTTATTTATATATTAATTTCGAAAGGATCACGTGCTTATGATTGGTTGCAGCTGGTCCCACATTATTCAATGTATGATTCACCAATGAAACGATTCCTAAGCCACTATAAATACCCTAAGGTCCATATAACAGCCATCTTCATTTTGAAGAATCCCCCCCCCCCCCCTACTTCTCCTCCTTTCCTAGATGGGTGGCCCAGTGGTTAGCACTGTTGCCTCACAGCAAGAACGTCATTGGTTCTAGTCCTTACCAAGCCAGTCGATTTTTCTGTGCGGAGTTTACACGTTCTCCCACGTGGGTTTCCCCCGGGTTCCCCAAAAACATGCAACCTAATTGACTAATCCAAATCGGCACCATAGACATGCTCCTAGTAAGTAGTTAACTCTCAATAGCAATCACAATCTGTTCATTACCTACTACAGCAGGGGAGTTCTCGAGATCTACCTGAGCTCAAACTCTCCCGCCTTGCAAACGGGAGGGAACCCCAGGCTCGAGGATATTCTGAGCTCAGGGCTCTCTCCCGGGACAGCATGCCAAACACGCACAATCATCAGCTAAGTGTGAACTCTTGAAATATATATATATATATATATCAATGTACAGTAACATATAAGACAAATCACAGACAAAACTAGTTAAAATATACATTTATAAATAGTTATAACATTTATTAATTAATAATTTACCATTTCTATACATACAAATAATAAAACTGAGTGAATTTAAAAACAATGTCAGCCATAAAAAATACACATGAAGGAAATATACAACAACAACAACAACAAAAGTGGAGCATAACCATCTTTTTTACATTGCAAATCAACACACAGCCACCTCATAGGCTTTACATAGGCTTGTTTACATCCTTCCAGATGTCTATTAGCTGCTGTGGGGATCCGAGGATTGTCGTAATGGCCCTGAGAAAATTCTCTCGTTTATATTGCCCCATATAGATCCTGAACTGAGAAGGTTCTGGTGGAGATGAGGGCTCAACGGCCAACTGTTTCAAACAAGCTCCAATATATGCATCTTCAATGTTAAACGGCTTTACATACTTGGAAGCTTCGACTATTTTTGATGGCAGATCATTAGAGAAAACATATCCCATTCCCAGAAGATATGTAGGGTATTTTGGTTCAGGGTAAAGCTCCTTTGAGACGTACCATTTTGAGTTTTTGTTCCTGACAACAAATCGGTTACGCATTAACACTCCGGTAATGTAGTTTTCTCTGGGTGTATTGGGAGCTGATAGGAGAGTCACCAGGTTATTCACATTTAAGAACATGTCTGAATCAATCTTCATACTGTAATTAGCTTGAGGGCATCGAGTGGCCAACCAGTCCATGATCACCATGGTCTTTATGGTCAGGTTGAAGTAGGAGTCCACAAAGTTGCTCTGGATTAAGTCTCTGTGTTGTCGGCTCTCTTCTTCCAGCTGCTTTTGAACTTTTTCAGAGTCTGCTCCTTCAATCAAACCCACCAAAAACAGAGTCAACACTGCTTTCCCTTGGACTGTCGTTTCATTCCCCCATGTGCTCCGGATGGCGCTTCGAGCCTTTACCTCATAGGGAGCAACAGGAACCATCAAGACCAGGAATGGATTTTTCTGCTTACATATATCAGGTTGATCCAGCGTGAAATAATAGTTGAGGGGATGAGCCATGTGATGATGCTCTGAAATGTTTTGCGTGGCTCCTTGTTGATTAGCAGTTTGAGTGGGTGCTGAAAACATAGTTTGATTGTCAATGGAAGAAGTGGACTCAGTTACGTAATAGGAGCGTATCTGATTTACCACGGTTTCATACAGGGTGTCAGGAGCAGCAGCGGACTTGAAAGAGGAATCAGAGATGTAAACAATGATGGACAAAAGGAACGTCAACGCTAGCAGCAGAAGGAATCCGGTTTTAATGTGACACCTGTTTGGAACTCGATCCTGAGCCAAGCTGCATCTAAAAGAGAGACCGAAACTATTATTCTGCATATCCTATGGGTAGCACACCTTAAGTCATTGTTCAGATGTTGTATTTCAAGATATTTGTCTGGTTTTGGTCCTCAAAACTGCTACTGCGAGGATACAGGTTACTAGTTTTCTCATTTCTGAATGTTTACCGTTTTAGACCGTTTTTTAACTTTTGTTGTACTTCAAAAATGGTAAAAAAACAAACAAACTGGCAACTGGTTTGATGAAAACCATAATAAAATTGTAAAAATGTATGGTAAACTACCGTATTTTTAAAATTTATAATGTTTTTGAAGTACAAAACTAAAGGAAGTAAAAAAACTTAACCTGCTAACTCGGTTACAGATGTTTACTGTATTTTTACAGTGTTTTACCGTTAAAATCACTACCTTTTTTTTAATAGTGTAGTGATATGTAATGCTGTAATGTGGTCAAAACCTCCCCAGGACTATAGTTTAAATATAGTTTAGTTGTGTGTTTATATGAAGATAATCACACACCATGTTCATCACCCAAACAAAATCAAGCATTTAACAACCCTGTTTATAGCATAAAATGTTATTCATATAATTTATACTTTAATCTGGGGTATATGTTGAGACAATGTGAATAAATTAATCGCATCTGTCTTGGTTAATGTAAACCAAGTATAAAAAACACATGAATTATCATAACTGAGTTTAATCCATCTTTTATTCTATACCTCTCAATACAAAGTAGGTTGTGTCAAAGCAGCTTAACATAAATGAAGAAAAGTGAACAAAAAGCCATAACGATATTTCAAGTCAGGCAAGCAGGAGAGAAGTAGGTGAATTGTTTATGTTAACTGGTATTTCACTATAGATAATCAACTGTAAATGGGGGGAGAGACTAATTTATCATTATTAGATTAAATATTTTCTCAGGGGGACCATCAAACTTATCAGTGCTTCAGATCTCAGTGAAATGACTTGAAACAAGTTAATGTTATAGAACAAGGATGTCCAAACTGGAGTTTAGCTCCAACCCTAATCAAACACACCTGAACCAGCTAATCAAGCTCTCACTAGATACACTCAAAACAAAAATGTTTACTGCTGCTTGTTCAAACTACCTGTTTAAAATGAGCTGAAACAACACAACTCTTGTCATTTCTTTGGCCGATGTCTTTGTTTTATGTTCTGTCCTCTTACATTTGTAAACCATTAAGTTAATTTAAGCGTTTCGTGTTGGGACAACATGAAGGAATTGTGCTGGTCCAACTACCTGGTTGGTGGATTTGTAGTTCCCAGCATGCTTTGCGTGGGATTGAATGAAGAGTGCGAAATGCTGACTATAAAAGTAATCTTAGGTGTTTAAAGTTAACAGAAAGACTAGTTAGAGTTTAATTTCCTCTTCAGTTTGAAGATTAAGAAGATTTTCATGTAACGCTTTCAGTTTTGAGATTACCACCTTGCAGAAGCACTCATGCTTTGGGTGTTGGCAGCTTAATTAGCAAAAATGCTGTTTGATGCTCTGCTCAGTGAACAATAACTGTCCAAAAATAGTTCTGAGATCAGTCTTAATCAACTGTATATGTAACAGATGAAACATGCTCTTAGTTCTTTAAGGATAACTTCAAGAGACTTCGAAATGTATGACATATAATAGATGTATGATATTATTAGACCTTAGAGTTAAATACAAATGCACTGAAGAAAATGATGTCTGCAAAACTGTTGCAAACAATCTATTTGAGTTGAATTTAAACAAACAAATTAATTTTAATAATGTTCAACATAATTTGTTGGTTTAAATTCAACCCAAATAAATTGTTTACAACCCCTTAACGTAAAAAAAAAATTAGTAAATCGAAGGAATCATCTTTGAATAATCTTTTTCAGTGTGTATTTAAACTTTTATTTGATAAAATCATGTTGGACCAACTTAATTGCATTTAATTGTGTAATTATATATTTGTAGTTGGTGCTAAACAAATTTATTGGATGGAAATTAAATGGAGTTCATCCAATGAGTTATTTTTTTTAGTTTATTTTTTTGAGTGTATACTAACTAGAGATTTCCTGGCAAGTGTGTTGAAGCAAGTTTGAGCTAAACACAGCACGACACCGACCCTCCAGGACTGAGTTTGGACACCCCTGTTATAGGATAAGGAACATGACTACAATAAAATATTACCACAACAACAATAAAATAATATTTTAAATAAATGATGATAGAAACAATACACTACTGATTAATTTGAAGACTAAGAAATTGTGATTTTTTAGTTGTAAAATGTATTTTATTTGCATAAACTATATTGTTATGGCTTTGATATCCATGACAAATGATTTAAATCATAAAAATTGCTATTATCTAATAGTCACATACTGTACATATGACTGAGGGAGAGAGAGATTTGATTTTTCAACAACTTAATTTACAAATACCTATCTTACATTAATTTCCAAATAACACATCAATTTATATTAACCAGCCATTTAAAAAAATAAAAATTAAATAAAAATTATTCTTCATCAATTTTACACAGAGCATCATGACTACACCATTTCAACTCAAAAGTAGAAAGATCAATCACAACTTTGTAAAACCTCAAGTCAATTGAAATTCTTGCCTTAAGTAATGCTTTAAAGACAACATTGTCAGGTCTTTCTGCTATATTATGCTTCTCCTACTTAAGTAGATTGCCAATTTTGCCTGTCTAAGTATAAAGTTCAATAGCTGAAATTTAACACGTCTCTTTTGTGTATATTTAAAACCAAAAATAAAAATTTCAGGGTAAAAACACTCAATTAAAATTTTTGGGCCTCATTTTAAGCTGTTACTGAGAAACTTGGTTTTAGATATGTGCGATTGATTTCCCAGTTTATAACTGTAGGCTAAAGGAGGCATTTTCAGATGAAAATATGTTGGAAGATTATATTTTAGGGGTCAGTGTCCCTCACAGTGAAGACCCTTTTGCTTGTTTGATAATTCAACTAAATTTCGAAGAGTGTTCAGGAATCTATTTTAAAAAAGAAAAGTTTTCATGTGTTGATTTTTTATGTGAGAGAGAGAGAGAGAGAGAGAGAGAGAGAGAGAGAGAGAGAGAGAGAGAGAGAGAGAGATGAAACAATTCAGGTGTGCGAATTTGATTATTTCGAAACAATTCAGGTGTGCGAATTTGATTATTTCCTCACCTCACAGTAACTTGGCTTGAATTCTCTGAGGTTTTTTCACACATAGCTGACTATAAACAGTGGATCATTTTTTGCTCGAGCGGGAAAGCTAAATTATTTAGCGAACACGTCAGTCACTACCTTTGGACAGTTTAATGTTTGAAACACCTTTTGTCCACGCTTTCATTCACATTAAATCATCTAATCATTAACGTTAGACTAGACATTAGCAGCACTTTTTTTAAAGGGATAGTTCACCCAAAAATGACAACTGTCATCATTTTTGCCCTCTTTTTACTTGTTTCAGATCTTTATAATTTTCTGTCTTCTGTCGAACACAAAGAAAGATATTTTGAAGAAAGCTTCACACATCTAACCCCTGACTTCCATAGTATTTGTTTTCCTACTATGGAGGTCAATGGTTACAGGTTTTCAGGGTTTCCTCCCAAAACATTTCTTCTTTTGTGTTGAACAGGAGAAAAAAAAACTCCTAAAAGTTTAAAACCAAACCACATGGGTGGATCGTGCCATTAATAGGCTGTAAAATATGTAAAAATAACGTTCAAAATGAAGTATAATATTAAATATACAATGCTTTTGTATTGTTTATACAGTGTACTCAGCATATAGATATTTAGTAGGCTAGTGAACCACATCATTACATTACAATAGAACAATAAGATACACATAATATGTACACGAGTTTATACTTAATAAGAGACAGCTAAGTGTCAGCTCACCTCTTCCAGCCATTTCTGAAGAGTCTCCACTCCATGTCTTGGTGTGTGTGTGTGCATCTGGATTCAGGCCAATAAATGGTCCTTTTAGCTGAACACCTGGGAGTTAAAACTGCCTTGGTGTTACAGTTGTCCCACCTCCTCCCACCTCATACAGGTGTTCACTATGGACGGGGGGCTGGGATGGTGGAGCTTTATTGTGGCTATTTTCAAAAACTCCATAATTTTACAATACATGGTAAATGCAAATCAGTTAGTATTCATATGCAAACTCTGCTTCAGATGATTGATGTGTTTAACCCTCAGGTTAAATTAAACATTAGCTTTAAATTCCCCTTTGGAAACAAAAATAGCACACTTCACAGTTATGTCATTGCACTCTTTATTAGACTGATGCGTCATAGTCTGCTATTTCATAAATTTCATTCCAGTCACATTGACAGACGTCTTGTGTTATGGTAAGAGACATTAGCATTAGCTAAGATTCATGAGACATAAGCCTCAACGTCAAGAAGGTGTACAAAAAAAAGAAGACTGAAGTAAATCTGGTAAAATATACATACATGAACTGACAATATACATCCGAATGTATTTCATACATTGTATTTCGTCAATAATGACATAACAATAGAAGGCACTTATTACTGGTAAAAATATGTTCGATAAAATATTCTGTGCAAATATATTTCATTAAAATACTTGCGCTGGCCCAGACAGGCCGTAGTCTTAGCATTTATCCACTGTGCATGGCAAATTTAAAATCAGAGCTATACATTACATACAGGACCCCCGGTGAAAACCAGGCTCCATTTTTACATTTAACTGAGAAAGCATCCATGCATTAAGGTTAAGGTCACAGAACATAATAATGAATAACAAACAGCGGAGTCCAAGTGGACTCATGTCATCAAATGACACAGTTTTGACACAGTCAATGTCTCGTCTTCAAAAATGTACATGACATAGCAAAGTTGCACCATTAAATGGCTAATAATAAAAGTTCAAGCTGATGATTACTTAAAGCAATCAAGGTGCACGTCTACACAGACAAAAGTATTACTTAAAATGACCCAAATATGTTCATTTTACTTCATTTACTTAACTCTATATTAAAAGATGATGTATCCTTTTCGTATTGCATCCTGTTCTCTTTGTTTGACCACTGTGGGTCAAATTTCCTCGTAAATGCAGCTGTCATTACACACCGGGAGACTAATTTAAACAAACAAAGGCGCAGATTATGAATTACGAAGCTCTGCCCTCTAAGCAGTTCTCATCAGACGTCACATTATGTTCATTGACATCTTTTATGGCATTCTGATTTATACCGTGTACAGATGGTGAATGAATATTAGTGTCAGGAATCAATATTTAAATTCTGCAACACTGCGTAATGTTGCATGTTTAAACACTATGTTTATCTTGCTCTTTGTTTATATCATCTCACATAATTCCCTAAAAGGCAGCACCCCAATGTCTAACATTTACAATTCATCATAAAAACAAATACAATGTGTGTGTGCAGTCACACTAAGACTACTAACTATAAAGATTACCATAATGATAACCATCTTAGTGTGTACACCAGCTGACGTTCTGTTTACTGTCTCTTGAGAATCTTTGAAGTAGCCTGTCAGTGTTTTTTTATTGTTGATCAGCTGGAAAGTGATGCCAGTGATATTGCCCTTGTTTATCATGTAATCCTAATTGTGGTTCAGATACATTTTTGGTGTATCTGACTTAAACCAGTTCAGTTTTTTGTGTGAACAGAAATCTGGATTAACACCACATTCATGAAAACTGAAATCAAATAAGAATAGGAAGATTTGGATCATATTTACAAATAGTTTTTTTAGGGTCATTACATTGTGACAGATTCACTTTGTGAAAACTGACTGTGTGTTCTGAATTGATCTCTAATTTTCTATCTAATATCTAAGATTAAGTGGGTGCAACCTGTTTCAAAAATAGCATGCCTGGTGGAATTATAAAGCAAATCAAAGCGTTTGTGGGGTATTAGACTCTGATCAGTTTCCTTTTAATAGTGTGAACAGAAAACTGGATTCACACCACATTCGAATTAGAATTAGAATAGTTTTTTTATAGTTACATTCAGGATTTCACATAACAGATTAGATTTGTGATAACTCAGTGTGATCTAAATTGATAATCTGAATGAGATTTATGTGGGTGCAACCTGTTTCAAGATTAGCATATCAGGTGGGATTACAAAGCAAATAAAAGCATTTTGTTAATCAGTTTCGTTTTCATAGTGTGAACAGAAAACTGGATTCACACCACATTTGTGAAAACTGAAATCAAATTAGAATTGGAACACCTGGATCATATTAACAAATAGTTTTGTTTTGCCTAATTCGGGAGATGACATAACAGATTTGATTTGTGTGATCTGAATTGATATCTGAATCATATTTACATGGATGCAACTTGTTTTAAGAACACAATGCCTGGTGGGATTTTGAAGCAAATAAAAGCATGTTTGGGATATCTGACCTTGATCGGTTTCATTTTCAGTGTGAACAGAAAACTGGATTCACACCACATTCATGAAAACTGAAATCAAATTAGAATTGAAACATTTGGATCATATTTACAAATAGTTTTTTAGCCTCATTCCAGATTTGATATAACAGATTAGATTTGTGAAAATTGAGTGTGATCTGAATTGATAATCTGAATGAGATTTACGTAGATGCAGCCAGTTTCAAGATTAGCATATCAGGTGGGATTACAAAGCAAATAAAAGCATTTTGGTGTATCTGACCCTAATCAGTTTCGGTTTCACAATGTGAACAGTCAAGGGGATTTAAAACACATTCATGAAAAGTGAATCCAATTAGAATTGGAACATTTGGATCATATTTACAAATAGTTTTTGTTTTGCCTCATTCAGGAACGTGACATAACAGATTTGATTTGTGTGATCTGAATTTATATCTGAATCAGATTTATGTGGGTGCAACTGGTTTCAAGAATAGCATTTCTGGTGGGATTACAAAGCAAACAAAAGCAAGGGGTATCTGACCCTAAACAGTTTTGCATTCACAGAGTGAACCGAAAACTGGATTCACATCACATTCATGAAAACTGAAACCAAATTAGGATTGAAACATTTGGATCATATTTATAAATAGTTTTGCCTTATTCAAGAACATGACATAAGAGATTTGATTTGTATGATCTGAATTGATATCTGAATCATATTTACGTGGATGCAGCCTGTTTCAAGAATAGCATGTCTGGTGGGATTATGAAGCAAATAAAAGCATTTTGGGGATATCTGACCCTGATCAGTTTTGTTTTCACAGTGCGAACAGAACACTGGATTCACAGCACATTCATGAAAACTAAAATCAAATTAGAATTGGAACATTTGGATCATATTTACAAATAGTTTTGCCTTATTCAGGAACGTGACATAACAGATTAGATTTGTGAAAACTGAGTGTGATCTGAATTGATAATCTGAATCATATTTATGTGGGTGCAACCTTTTTCAAGATTGGCATTTCTGCTGGGATTACAAAGCAAATAAATACATTTTGAGGGTATCTGACCCTCAAAAATAATCAGTTTCGCTTTCACAGAGTGAACCGAAAACTGGATTCACACCACATTCATAATAACTGAAATCAAATTAGAATTGGAAGAATTTGATTATATTTACAAATATATTTTTAGCCTTATCTGAATCAGATTTCTGTGGGTGCAGCCTGTTTCAAAATTACAATGCCTGGTGGGATAACGATGCAAATAAAAGCATGTTTGGAATATTTGACCTTGATCAGTTTCGTTTTTACAGTGTGCACAAAAAACTAGATTCACACCACATTTATGAAAACTGAAATCAAATTAGAATTGGAACATTTGGATCATATTTACCAATAGTTTTTTAGCCTCATTCAAGATTTATTATAACAGATTAGATTTGTGTAAATTGAGTGTGATCAGAATTGATAATCTGAATGCAACCTGTTTCAAGATTAGCATGTCAGGTGGGATTACAAAGCAAATAAAAGCATTTTGGGGGTATCTGACACTAATCAGTTTCGCTTTCACAAAGTGAACAGTCAAGTGGATTTAAACCACATTCATGAAAATTGAACATTTGGATCATATTTACAAATAGTTTTTTTTTTGCCTTATTCGGGAACATGATATAACAGATTTGATTTGTATGATCTGAATCAGATTTACGTGGGTGCAACCTGTTTCAAGAAAACCATGCCTGGTAGGATTACGAAGCAAATAAAAGCATTTTTGGGGTATGTGAACCTGATCGGTTTCGTTTTCCCAGTGTGAACAGAAAACTGGATTCACACCACATTCATGAAAACTGAAATCAAATTTGAATCAGAATGTCAGAAACAGTCGAATCAAATTTGAGTTTAATTTGCAAAATTAACAGCGTGATCTGAATTCAAATCCGAGTCAGAGTTACCTCTGGTGTACACAAGGAACATTTACGTGGTTGCAACTTGTTTCAAGAACAGCATACCCGGAGGAATCACTACCCATGAGTGAGGCCCTCGTCGTGCTCCCATCCTGCCTTCATCTTCATCATCAATATCAATTTCATCCTCTTCCTCGATGCCTCGTTCAGCCTGACCCCCACTTAAACCAAATGGCGGCAACAACAAAGGGTGCAAAATAGGCAACTTGCCAAGCCCAAGAGCACTGGAGCTGGGGTACAGCACTGGCCCTGCTCCTAAAAGCGGACTGAGCCTGGAAAGATCCAGAGGGTGACCTCCAAAGGGCCCGGCGAAGGCATGACCTCCAAATAATGTGGTCGTCGCCCCCGGCAGGATGAAATTAGCCGCCGTTAGGTGAGATTGATCCATTCGTCGTCCGTCCACCAATGATGCACCGTCTGATTCCAGCCTGTTGGTTCTCGGAGAAGTGGCGCGATCTTGCACTACGGCATGTCCATGTGCCTTGATGTGTTTACGGAGCGAGCTGGGATCAGTGTAGCGCTTCAGACACCCTACCATTTTGCAGCAGTAGGGTTTGTCCACGTAGTGTGTGCGCGTGTGTTTGAAGCGGTCGCTGGAGTTCGAGTAGCGTTTGTTGCAGCCTTCGTACGGACAGATGTAAGGCTTTTCTCCTGAGAGGGCAAAAGAGCAAGAGATAATAATCACAGGTTGCACTGGAGGAATGCAAAGGTCAGGATGGACCAGGTCAGATAGCAACAATTAGGCCAGGCCTGTAGAGACCTGTCATTTTATGTAGGAAAATGATGTTGTGTGTGAATGTTGGAGGCTTTATTGAGTGTGTGTACACTAGGGATAATAAATTTAATGGTATTTTGGAATTAGGTCGACACTTAGAATAAAACATAAATATTTAACTAATCTAATTCTCAATCTGGCTCGCAGAGCAGTAATTTAAACAAATGGTAGCATAAATGGGAGTTCACCTATAAATGAAAATTAAAATAAGTAAAAGAAGCATTTTTGGCATATCTGAAACAAACACAGTTAAGTTTTTGTTTTGTGAAAATAAAATGAACTAATCAGATTCAAACCACATGACGATGTATTTGATTTTATTGCTTGAAAAATGACAGCATGCTCTCATCTGTAACAGTTATAACAAAAATAAATATAGTATATTAATGTTACATATATATATTATAAACACTCACCGCCCACTATATTAAGTACAGCTGTCCAACTGCTTAATAATGCAAATTTCAGCCAATCACATGGCAGCAACTCAATGCATTTAGGCAGGCATGTAGACAAGGTCAAGACAATCTGCTGCAGTTTAAACTGAGCATCGAGCAGATGGGCTACAACAGCAGAAGACCACACCGGGTGCCACTCCTGTCAGCTAAGAACAGGAAATTGATGCTACAATTCACACAGGATCACCAAAATTGGACAATAGAAGATTGGAAAAACGTTGCCTTGTCTGAAAAGTCTCGATTTCTACACCGATATTCGGATGGTAGTCAGAATTTGGCGTCAACAACATGAATGCATGGATCCATCCTCCCTTGTATCAACGGTTCAGGTTGGTGGTGGTGGTGTAATGGTGTGGGGGTTATTTTCTTGGCACACTTTGGGCCCATTAGTACCAATTGAGCAACGCCACAGCCTACGTGAGCATTGTTGCTGACCATGTCCATCCCTTTAGGATAACGTGTCATGTCATAAAGTGCGAATCATCTCAGACTGGTTTCTTGAACATGGCAACGAGTTCTCTGTACTCAAATGGCCTCCACAGTCACCAGACTCAATCCAATAGAGCACTTTTGGTATGTGGTGTAACTGGAGATTTGCTTCATGGTTGTGCAGCCAACAAATCTGCAGCAACTGCGTGATGCTATCATGTCAATATGGAGCAAAATCTCTGAGGAATATTTCCTGTACCTTGTTGATTCTATGCCATAAAGGATTAAAGCAGTCTGAAGACAAAAGAGGGTCCAACTCGATACTAGGTGTACCTAATAATAGGCCGGTGAGTGTATACAGTAAACACACATATATAAAATATTTGTTTTTAATGTTAATATGTAATAAAATAATTATGTAAATAGTAATAATTTATTTACTTTTTTAATAATAATATATGTTTTTATAAAATAATATCTTTAGTTTTTTGTCTTATATTGAATGCTGAAATATTTCAGTATTATGAAAACTCTGTAGTGCAATTCTTTTTTAAAAACTAGACATTTATTGTTACTTGTAACAGTCATGAAAAAAATTACTTTGACTATAATTACTTGTTTAGATGAAATATGTTGTTTAGACTGCTTAAAATTAATAATTAAATATGTTTGAAAAGTTTTAAAATAAGACAGAAAGCCAGAATCACAGTTATTAGTTGCAAATAATAATAAAAAGAAACAAATAATAATGACTTTGTCCTTTTTTAATACCCTAATAAGACAACATATGATGTTAGATACAACTTATAAAATCCTAAACAAATCAAACATTTCAAAACTTCGTTCGTTTTACTTGGGTCCAGATTATATTACAAATTTACATAAATTTACAGTTGTTTTTTTACTCTTTTCTGTTTAAGGGTTAAACTAATCTACTGTAGTGTTTATGTTTGTTATGTAGCTTTTATGTTTTTTGTACTTTTTTTAACGTAAAAATGCTTCTCCATATTGTAAACGTGGGTGTCTCACCTGTGTGTGAGCGCGTGTGTATTTTCAGGTTCTCCAGACGTGAGAAGCTCTTGTGGCAGGTCGGGCAGTGATGAGGTTTCTCATTGGTATGAGTGCGGATATGAATCAGCATCTTGTACCTGAATTGAACAAATGGATCCTGGATTATAGCTCACATAATGAACGTAAACATCCAGTACTTTATGACACTTCATAATGAGGGAGTGGGTGAAACTTCAGCGTCAAGACAAATGTCATGCTTATTTTACAAAAACTTTTTGTAGAGACAAGGGATAATACTTTTTTAACCTTATAGCAAGTTTAAACTACACTTTATTGTATTCATAATAAAATATAATATAATATAATATAATATAATATAATATAATATAATATAATATAATATCCACAGTCTGACCTGGCATTAAAGCCTCTCCCCTTGCGCGCACAGCCCTCCCAGTGGCAGCAGTATCCTGAAGTTTTTTCTGGTTTCACATGCGAGTCGTTGACATGATCCACCAGATCCTGCAGGCTCTCGAACAGCAGATGGCACTAAAGAGTAAAGAAAGATTTCATTAAAGTCTCTTCTTTTTGCTCAGTGTGCATCTACAGTGTTCCAAGTTGCTGGTTGATAGTTTCTAATTAGCATTTGTATTCATGATATTTTAATCTCTAAAGTTTAAAAATGGGAGTGAATTATCATTGTGTGCGTATGGAAAAGGACTCACAGGTAACTAAACCGTATTTTTTCCCCCTATTATGGAAGTCAGTGGGGACCATCTATGTTTTTGTTACCTAATTTCTTCAAACTCTTCTTCTTTTGTGTTTAGCAGGGGAAACTGATGCAAGTTTGGAACAACATGAGGGTGAATAAATCTTCATTTCTCAAGGAAATTATCCATTATTCCTCGATTCTGAGATTTTCAGAATGTGTTCTGTCTTGAATTGATTCTGATGTTATTTTTTAACAGCAGTTAGCGCTGTATGCTTTACAAACACCACTCAAAACTAAAATAATCAATAATAAAGTCATTAAAGTCAATTTACATGACAGCTGAATGAACAGGTGCTCTTCCATGTAAGCATTTGTGTGTAGATAAAAAAAATAGGCTACTGCAGCATCTGATGATAAAATGTAGCCTAGTGTGCCATATGCTGTTAAAAACTAGCCTAGAGCACTCTCTGCTGTTAACTAGCCTAGTGCGCCATCTGTTGTTAAAATTAGCATAGAGCACAGTCTGCTGTTAAAAACTAGCTTAGAGCGCCGTTTGCTGTTAAAAACTAGCCTGGAATGCCATCTGTTGTTAAAAACAAGCATAGAGTGGCATCTTTTGTAAAAACTAGCCTAGTGTGCCATCTGCTGTTAAAAACTAACCTAGAGCTCTGTCAGCTGTTTACAAAGTAGCATAGAGTGCCATCTGTTGTTAAAAACTAGCCAAGTGCACCATCTGTTGTTAAAAACCAGCCTACAGTGCCATCTGTTGTTAAAAACTAGCCTAGAGCACAATTTGTTGTTAAAAACAAGCATAGAGTGCCAACTTTTGTAAAAATTAACCTAGTGTGCAATCTGCTGTTAAAAACTAACCTAGAGCTCCGTCAGCTGTTTAAAAAGTAGCATAGAGTGCCATCTGTTAAAAACTAGCCTAATGCACCATCTGTTGTTAAAAACTACCCTACAGTGCCATCTGTTGTTAAAAACTAGCCTAGAGCACCGTCTGTTATTTAAAACTAGTCTAGAGCACTGTCTGTTATTTAAAACTAGCCTAGAGCACTGTCTGGTTTTTAAAACTAGCCTAGAGCACTGTCTGTTATTTAAAACTAGCCTAGAGCACTGTCTGCTTTTTAAAACTAGCCTAGAGCACTGTCTGTTATTTAAAACTAGCCTAGAGCACTGTCTGTTATTTACAACTAGCCTAGAGCACTGTCTGCTTTTTAAAACTAGCCTAGAGCACTGTCTGTTATTTAAAACTAGCCTAGAGCACTGTCTGCTTTTTAAAACTAGCCTAGAGCACTGTCTGTTATTTAAAACTAGCCTAGAGCACTGTCTGCTTTTTAAAACTAGCCTAGAGCACTGTCTGTTATTTAAAACTAGCCTAGAGCACTGTCTGTTATTTAAAACTAGCCTAGAGCACTGTCTGTTATTTAAAACTAGCCTAGAGCCCCATCTGCTGTTAAAAACTAGCCTAGAGCACTGTCTGTTATTTAAAACTAGCCTAGAGCACCGTCTGTTATTTAAAACTAGCCTAGAGCACTGTCTGCTTTTTAAAACTAGCCTAGAGCACTGTCTGTTATTTAAAACTAGCCTAGAGCACTGTCTGTTATTTAAAACTAGCCTAGAGCACTGTCTGTTTTTTAAAACTAGCCTAGAGCACTGTCTGTTATTTAAAACTAGCCTAGAGCACCGTCTGTTATTTAAAACTAGTCTAGAGCACTGTCTGTTATTTAAAACTAGCCTAGAGCACTGTCTGCTTTTTAAAACTAGCCTAGGGCACTGTCTGTTATTTAAAACTAGCCTAGAGCACTGTCTGTTATTTAAAACTAGCCTAGAGCACTGTCTGCTTTTTAAAACTAGCCCAGAGCACTGTCTGTTATTTAAAACTAGCCTAGAGCACTGTCAGTTATTTAAAACTAGCCTAGAGCACTGTCTGTTATTTAAAACTAGCCTAGAGCCCCATCTGCTGTTAAAAACTAGCCTAGAGCACTGTCTGTTATTTAAAACTAGCCTAGAGCACCGTCTGTTATTTAAAACTAGCCTAGAGCACTGTCTGCTTTTTAAAACTAGCCTAGAGCACTGTCTGTTATTTAAAACTAGCCTAGAGCACTGTCTGTTTTTTAAAACTAGCCTAGAGCACTGTCTGTTATTTAAAACTAGCCTAGAGCACCGTCTGTTATTTAAAACTAGTCTAGAGCACTGTCTGTTATTTAAAACTAGCCTAGAGCACTGTCTGCTTTTTAAAACTAGCCTAGAGCACTGTCTGTTATTTAAAACTAGCCTAGAGCACTGTCTGTTATTTAAAACTAGCCTAGAGCACTGTCTGCTTTTTAAAACTAGCCCAGAGCACTGTCTGTTATTTAAAACTAGCCTAGAGCACTGTCAGTTATTTAAAACTAGCCTAGAGCACTGTCTGTTATTTAAAACTAGCCTAGAGCCCCATCTGCTGTTAAAAACTAGCCTAGAGCACTGTCTGTTATTTAAAACTAGCCTAGAGCACCGTCTGTTATTTAAAACTAGCCTAGAGCACTGTCTGCTTTTTAAAACTAGCCTAGAGCACTGTCTGTTATTTAAAACTAGCCTAGAGCACTGTCTGTTATTTAAAACTAGCCTAGAGCACCGTCTGTTATTTAAAACTAGTCTAGAGCACTGTCTGTTATTTAAAACTAGCCTAGAGCACTGTCTGCTTTTTAAAACTAGCCTAGAGCACTGTCTGTTATTTAAAACTAGCCTAGAGCACTGTCTGCTTTTTAAAACTAGCCTAGAGCACTGTCTGTTATTTAAAACTAGCCTAGAGCACTGTCTGTTATTTAAAACTAGCCTAGAGCACTGTCTGCTTTTTAAAACTAGCCTAGAGCACTGTCTGTTATTTAAAACTAGCCTAGAGCACTGTCTGCTTTTTAAAACTAGCCTAGAGCACTGTCTGTTATTTAAAACTAGCCTAGAGCACTGTCTGTTATTTAAAACTAGCCTAGAGCACTGTCTGCTTTTTAAAACTAGGCTAGAGCACTGTCTGTTATTTAAAACTAGCCTAGAGCACTGTCTGTTGTTTAAAACTAGCCTAGACCACTGTCTGTTATTTAAAACTAGCCTAGAGCCCCATCTGCTGTTAAAAACTAGCCTAGAGCACTGTCTGTTATTTAAAACTAGCCTAGAGCACCGTCTGTTATTTAAAACTAGCCTAGAGCACTGTCTGCTTTTTAAAACTAGCCTAGAGCACTGTCTGTTATTTAAAACTAGCCTAGAGCACTGTCTGTTATTTAAAACTAGCCTAGAGCACTGTCTGTTATTTAAAACTAGCCTAGAGCACTGTCTGTTATTTAAAACTAGCCTAGAGCACTGTCTGTTATTTAAAACTAGCCTAGAGCACTGTCTGTTATTTAAAACTAGCCTAGAGCCCCATCTGCTGTTAAAAACTAGCCTAGAGCACTGTCTGTTATTTAAAACTGGCCTAGAGCACCGTCTGTTATTTAAAACTAGCCTAGAGCACTGTCTGTTATTTAAAACTAGCCTAGAGCCCCATCTGCTGTTAAAAACTAGCCTAGAGCACTGTCTGTTATTTAAAACTAGCCTAGAGCACTGTCTGCTTTTTAAAACTAGCCTAGAGCACTGTCTGTTATTTAAAACTAGCCTAGAGCACTGTCTGTTATTTAAAACTAGCCTAGAGCACTGTCTGTTATTTAAAACGAGCCTAGAGCACTGTCTGTTATTTAAAACTAGCCTAGAGCCCCATCTGCTGTTAAAAACTAGCCTAGAGCACTGTCTGTTATTTAAAACTAGCCTAGAGCACCGTCTGTTATTTAAAACTAGCCTAGAGCACTGTCTGCTTTTTAAAACTAGCCTAGAGCACTGTCTGTTATTTAAAACTAGCCTAGAGCACTGTCTGTTATTTAAAACTAGCCTAGAGCACCGTCTGTTATTTAAAACTAGTCTAGAGCACTGTCTGTTATTTAAAACTAGCCTAGAGCACTGTCTGTTATTTAAAACTAGCCTAGAGCACTGTCTGTTATTTAAAACTAGCCTAGAGCACTGTCTGTTATTTAAAACGAGCCTAGAGCACTGTCTGTTATTTAAAACTAGCCTAGAGCCCCATCTGCTGTTAAAAACTAGCCTAGAGCACTGTCTGTTATTTAAAACTAGCCTAGAGCACCGTCTGTTATTTAAAACTAGCCTAGAGCACTGTCTGCTTTTTAAAACTAGCCTAGAGCACTGTCTGTTATTTAAAACTAGCCTAGAGCACTGTCTGTTATTTAAAACTAGCCTAGAGCACCGTCTGTTATTTAAAACTAGTCTAGAGCACTGTCTGTTATTTAAAACTAGCCTAGAGCACTGTCTGCTTTTTAAAACTAGCCTAGAGCACTGTCTGTTATTTAAAACTAGCCTAGAGCACTGTCTGCTTTTTAAAACTAGCCTAGAGCACTGTCTGTTATTTAAAACTAGCCTAGAGCCCCATCTGCTGTTAAAAACTAGCCTAGAGCACTGTCTGTTATTTAAAACTAGCCTAGAGCACCGTCTGTTATTTAAAACTAGCCTAGAGCACTGTCTGTTTTTTAAAACTAGCCTAGAGCACTGTCTGTTATTTAAAACTAGCCTAGAGCACTGTCTGTTATTTAAAACTAGCCTAGAGCACTGTCTGTTATTTAAAACTAGCCTAGAGCACTGTCTGTTATTTAAAACTAGCCTAGAGCCCCATCTGCTGTTAAAAACTAGCCTAGAGCACTGTCTGTTATTTAAAACTAGCCTAGAGCACCGTCTGTTATTTAAAACTAGCCTAGAGCACTGTCTGTTATTTAAAACTAGCCTAGAGCACCGTCTGTTATTTAAAACTAGCCCAGAGCACCATCTGTTATTTAAAACTAGCCTAGAGCACCATCTGTTATTTAAAACTAGCCTAGAGCACTGTCTGTTATTTAAAACTAGCCTAGAGCACTGTCTGTTATTTAAAACTAGCCTAGAGCACTGTCTGTTATTTAAAACTAGCCTAGAGCACTGTCTGCTTTTTAAAACTAGCCTAGAGCACTGTCTGTTATTTAAAACTAGCCTAGAGCACTGTCTGTTATTTAAAACTAGCCTAGAGCACTGTCTGTTATTTAAAACTAGCCTAGAGCACTGTCTGTTATTTAAAACTAGCCTAGAGCACTGTCTGTTATTTAAAACTAGTCTAGAGCACTGTCTGTTATTTAAAACTAGCCTAGAGCACTGTCTGCTTTTTAAAACTAGCCTAGAGCACTGTCTGTTATTTAAAACTAGCCTAGAGCACTGTCTGCTTTTTAAAACTAGCCTAGAGCACTGTCTGTTATTTAAAACTAGCCTAGAGCACTGTCTGTTATTTAAAACTAGCCTAGAGCACTGTCTGCTTTTTAAAACTAGCCTAGAGCACTGTCTGTTATTTAAAACTAGCCTAGAGCACTGTCTGCTTTTTAAAACTAGCCTAGAGCACTGTCTGGTATTTAAAACTAGCCTAGAGCACTGTCTGTTATTTAAAACTAGCCTAGAGCACTGTCTGCTTTTTAAAACTAGCCTAGAGCACTGTCTGTTATTTAAAACTAGCCTAGAGCACTGTCTGTTATTTAAAACTAGCCTAGAGCACTGTCTGTTATTTAAAACTAGCCTAGAGCCCCATCTGCTGTTAAAAACTAGCCTAGAGCACTGTCTGTTATTTAAAACTAGCCTAGAGCACCGTCTGTTATTTAAAACTAGCCTAGAGCACTGTCTGCTTTTTAAAACTAGCCTAGAGCACTGTCTGTTATTTAAAACTAGCCTAGAGCACTGTCTGTTATTTAAAACTAGCCTAGAGCACTGTCTGTTATTTAAAACTAGCCTAGAGCACTGTCTGTTATTTAAAACTAGCCTAGAGCCCCATCTGCTGTTAAAAACTAGCCTAGAGCACTGTCTGTTATTTAAAACTAGCCTAGAGCACCGTCTGTTATTTAAAACTAGCCTAGAGCACTGTCTGTTATTTAAAACTAGCCTAGAGCACCGTCTGTTATTTAAAACTAGCCCAGAGCACCATCTGTTATTTAAAACTAGCCTAGAGCACCATCTGTTATTTAAAACTAGCCTAGAGCACCGTCTGTTATTTAAAACTAGCCTAGAGCACTGTCTGTTATTTAAAACTAGCCTAGAGCACTGTCTGTTATTTAAAACTAGCCTAGAGCACCATCTGTTATTTAAAACTAGCCTAGAGCACCGTCTGTTATTTAAAACTAGCCTAGAGCACTGTCTGTTATTTAAAACTAGCCTAGAGCACTGTCTGTTATTTAAAACTAGCCTAGAGCACTGTCTGCTTTTTAAAACTAGCCTAGAGCACTGTCTGTTATTTAAAACTAGCCTAGAGCACTGTCTGCTTTTTAAAACTAGCCTAGAGCACTGTCTGTTATTTAAATCTAGCCTAGAGCACTGTCTGTTATTTAAAACTAGCCTACAGCACCGTCAGCTGTTTAAAAAGTAGCATAGAGTGCCATCTGTTGTTAAAAAATAGAATACAGTGCCATCTGCTGTTAAAACCTAGCCAAGAGTGTCACTTAATGTTAAAAACTGGCATATTGCACCATCAACTATTAAAAAAAACTAGCCTAGAGCGGTATCTGTTGGTAAAAACCAGCTTAACTGCTGTCTGCTGTTCAGTTATACTTTTTAAATAATACATGTACATTTGTCTGATTAATATGTTTTAATATAAAGTACACTAAGCAAGTAAATCTCCACTGTTATAGTTAAAACAACAACAGCCCTACTTTGTCACTCACCTTTAGCCAGCGGCAGGCCAGCTGTTCGTCACCCGAGGGCTCAGGGGAGTGTTGACCAATCAGCATTGAGGAGGGCAGGCGCAGGGGACCCTCTGCACCAATCGGCAGGAAGAACTGGAATCCCGGAGGAGGAGAGGCGCTGTCCTCATGGTATGGAGTGCTCTCAGATTCCTTCAAGTAGAGGAGGTTATGAATGAATGATGCATTTCTGAATCATGCCTGACTCATCCTAGATGAGGAGTAGGAGACCACCTAAAGCCTGAACAAGCCCGGACATGCTCCCAAAGAAAGAGTTCAAATCAGGATACTGTGAGACCGGACTGGCATGAATTAGTGAATTGAATTATGGGACTGGTAGTGAATAAAGTAGTCTTTCTTCATGTCTACACCACAGAGATTTGAATCACTTGAATCTGTTTACCATAAAAACTCAAGTTGAATATTTTAATGCTATTTCGAGACTCCAGTGCCATGGATTGATGATTTAGAGTTGTATAGTGTCATAACTATAATCTATAGTGCATAGTTATTTTGTTTATTATAATAAATTAATGCATTTAACATAGGTGGCTATGGGAGAGTTACTCACAGAGGCCAGCAGAGGCGCTGTGGGGCTCCAGCTGGCACCACTGTCTATTGGAGAGGGTGGTGAAGGAGAGGAGGATGGAGACAGACTCAGATCCACAGCAGTGGATGATGAAGAGTCTGACATGTCCTTATCGGCTGCATCTGGAGAGCAGAAAAGAGGAGAGAAACTCACTACTGACTCACCCTCAAATGATTCCAAACCTTTGTGAGTTTTTTTATTCTGTTGAACACTAATGAAGAGCCATTGAATAAAGCTGAAAACCAGGTTCCCAGCTTTCTTCAAAATACCTACTTTTCTGTTCAACAGATGAAAGAAAGTCAAAGGAGTTTGGGACAAGTAAACGGTAAGTAAATGATGATAGAATGTTCAGTTTTGGGTGAACTTTCCCATTTTTGCATTCAAATTTGCATGCTTTTTCAAAGAGGTCAAGTACTCTCCCTGAATGAAGTTTGGACGTACCACAGTACATTTGAAAAGTTGTCATAATCAGAGATGTATAATGCACTAGAGACCCAGACTTAAGTAAAAGTACAAGTGAAGTGCTCTTTAAGCACCATACTTAAGTGGAAGTACTAAAGTATTGAACTTTTTTTGTACTTAAGTATTGCAAGTAGTTTATTTCAAAATTTTCTACTTAAGTACTGAAAGTAAAAGTACAAGTATTGTTTAATTTAGTAATTAAAGAAAGCAGTCATAAGACATCATATTGTTTTGTTTATTTTAAATATCTTTTTTGGGGACACGTGATTAAGCAGAACGAAAAGAAACATGGCTTACGATACTGTTTTTCTCTCGCGCTTGAACCACAGATCTGACAGATTATAACAGCTTTAACACACACCTTTCAAAGTGGTGTGTCACAAAAACACAAGTTACCGGTTGTAAATGCTGTAAACGGAAATTCTAAACTATGGCGCCCTCCATGCAGCAGCCAAGAAAAAGGTCTGTAATTGTTACGAGTAGGGGTGTGAATCTACAATGGTCTCATGGTTTGATTCGGTTACGATTATCATGCCATTGTTTCGGTTCAATTCGACATCTCGATGCATTGACGATGCTTTCCATACATAATTAGATTTTCTCTTCACAACACAAACTTTTTTTATTTTAACTTTTTTTTAACTTCTATAAATATATTAATATATTACTTGTAATACAATTTTGTTCTTTAATACAGCAGTAAGATATATAATCTGTATCTTTTATTTGTCCTGCTCAAAGAAAACACTCTTTCTGAATGTATCAAACAAAACTCCAATACATGCACAGAAGACAGCATGAGCATTTATAGCAAATAAACTAATGTAAATATTATCCCGCTTGCTTTTTGAGCGCTGACAGGCGAGATCTTACACCCCTATGATTGGTTATTTCTTCACCTGCTCAACAGAAAGGGCTGCAATCGGCTTTAGAAATGAAAGCGCTGTTTACCGATGGCGGTGAACAGCCAGTTACAGTCTATATGCGCATAATACGCGGTTATCACAGGTAATCCATAAAAGACGCAGTGGAGAAAACTCGCACCTCAGGCATGCTCGTGTCAGGATCCACAAGTATCACTTTAACAGCCAAGAGGAGAGAAAAATCTACCTCAAAAACACGCCAGCGGGTCAAATGTCTAAAGTAAGAGAGAGAGGGGTAAAGATGGAGTTTTACAGCATTTCTCCATAGTAGTGAAATAGCGGCTTGTGTGCTGTGCCGCCTTCATTGTAGTAAGAGAGTTATTTACTCGCCCTCGCCTCCTTCGTCATAGTATTCTACTGCGACATCATGCATAGAAGATAAATGACGTCAGTACGTAATAACCGCTTATGATTTATTACTGAACCGATATCAATAATTTTAGGAAAATGAAAAGTCAGTTTTGCACGAAATGGATTGCTTCCATTCAGTTTTGCTCGTCTCAGTTTGCCTATCCACTGCAGTTAGGGGTTGCCAGGTCCAAGAAAATTTGCAGCCCTTTGCAGCATTTTTTTCAATTGCTGGATTCCCACAAAGGGGAAAGTTTATCATATCATCTGTGATATTTTGTGATACACAACCTTGTAATTTTTGAAAAAGAAGCAGCACATTACAAAATTCAAAAGAAAACACAACCCGCAACTTCGCACATGCACTCAGACACTATAAACTTTTAACATCTACACTTACCTAACTCCTAACCCTACCTCTCACAGTGACATCACTTGCTCTATTGAGTGCATGTCAAAGACTGCATGTGTAACTCTGCAGCCAGACACTATTATATTCTTTCCTGCAACTGCATTTTCAGAAGAGCTTAATTGTGTGAGAATACTGTGACCCTGGCAACACTAACTGCAGTCAAAGTCTATAGAATACACAAGACATGTCACTCGTATAGTTTTAAAAAGTGTAACGGTCAATATGGTGAATAAAGCCCCACCTACTAGTACAGGAGCCAATCATCGATCGCTATAGACTGACGTTTCTCCAGACGTGTGCTTTTACGACAGTTTGGTGGTCAACAAACACACATCTCAGCGAATACTTGCTTCACAGACATAAGAAGTATATCCAAATAAATCTTGAAATCTGTTCTTTTAAATGAACCAAATGTACTACAAAACGTTTTTTGGTTTTGTAATCTGTATGAGATGAACGCAAGCTACAGTCTGTCCTGTCAAATGCACATTACATGACATCAATTACTCAAACTAGTAAACAAAGAGTCGCTGTAGTTTCTGGAGGAGATTCACCATCAAGACCAAGTTGTGTCTCAAGGCGTTTCAAAGAAGGTCGCCAAGTGAAATGACTTGCCTTAAAGGGACCTTTCTACCATTTAGTACCACTTAAAGTGGGTGGGATTATCATTATAGCTGCTCAGCTTCTACTGCAGTGACTTCTTGAAAACCTTTTTCACCCTGTGTCTTCCCATCCATCCTTCTCGGCTACCAACAAGAGTAATGTCTTGACCTCTTCTACTGATGCCGATACTAACATTTAAGGTGTCGTTTTCTAACGATAGTATAAAAAGGTTTTATTCATGAAAACCAACAATACAGCAGTGGCAGCAGCTGATTATTTAAATATAGCAGGTTTGATGTCTCGTGTCAAATCCAAGAATGCTGTCAATCTCAGACAAATCAGTGATCATGTTTTGATAATGTTACAGCACTCTTAGGTCCTAACCCAATATAGCACTAAAAAAACAACCCAGGTTCATTCTGAAAACATAGCCCTATATACATTTCTGGAGGTATGTTTTATTTGTGTATGCATTTGAGATCTTAAATTTCTTTTGCGAGTGTCATTCTCACCTGCTGTTTTCGCGCAAGTCCACCAGAGGCCGCTGTCAACTGACATATTTACTGACTGACTCACCGATCCCCCCACCCTCCTCTTACCTTAACCTCCTAGGGCTTGAGTGTCCACATACGTGGACAGCACATTTTAGCTCTTAAGTGGCTATTTAAAATACTTTGAATGTTTTCTATTTTGTTACAGACACACAGTGTCATCCTGCAACTGTTTTGCAGCATATGAAATGTCCCAAACACTATTCTTAACTGTCCAAAATGGGGAAAAAATTTTGTTGTTACTCTCTGATAGTCAAAGCAAGTAAAAGAAAAATCTATGTTATATATGCATAAAAAAAATCATGAAAAATGTTTTATGTAAATTCGGACCACGATTCCACATATATGGACATAAATTTTCTCTAAAAGTACATTGTATCAAAAGATTATACCTAGTTTTTTATTCTAATTAGGTTCTAATAAGCCCAAATAGCAAAGAGAAATTAAAAAATGCATGTAAAAAACACCTTGGGCTTTAAGAGGTTAAACCAACCAATATTGTTTTAAAAAACACAGATTGACCAGCCCACACACTTCCGTAAACCCAATCAACAGTGTTTTGTAAAGCCATCCAGAAAAAGAAACGATTTTTACCACGTTTTCAGATTTTACCACATTCTCACCCTGTTATTTACTTGTTAATTGTTTTTTTTTTGGCTTCTGTTTTTATCTGACCCACTTTCTGGAACTTTTCTTCACCGAACTCATACTCCGTCATTGCGGTCAACTGTTCTCTGCATCTCAAGTCAGCCGAACTAACATGGCGAGCTTACTGGACAAACTGGTAACATCAGGAAAGCCGTCCACACGGAGATAATCGTTCAGCTGGTAAGTGAGAAAAGGAATGGCGTCATACCACCCCATAGTATACATTTTACAGACGGTTACAGATGGACATACAGATGGTTTTACAGACCTCTGGCTACCTCTGACTACATAATTCGTGATCTCCAGAAATGTATATAGGGCTACGTTTTCAGAATAAGCCTATGTTGAAAAAAAAGTACTATGTACAAAATTTATAAAGATTAAGTATTAGATTGAAGTTTTAAAAATGTTGTGATTTTATCATTTCAAGAGTTCACATTTAGCTGATGATTGATTATAAGCTTGATAAGATTATAAGCTAAGATTGAGCTCAGGTAGATCTCAAGAACTCCCCCGCTTATTTGTGGCTAATAACAAATTGCTTTATGAGGCAAAATACAGTTGGCTTGGAACTTGACTATAGTGCCAATTTGGTTTAGTCAGTTTGCTTATGTCGAATGTTTTTGTATAATAGGAGGAAACTGGGAAACCTGGAGGTGAACACGTGAACAAGTGGAGAACATACAAATTCCATACAGAAAAACACCAACCGGCCAGCCAAGGACCAGAAACGTGACGTTCTTCCTGTGAATCAATAGTGCTAACCACTGGGCTGCCGTGCTGCCCAATCTGGGAAAAAAGGGGAGGCATAGGAGTGGACACTGGGATTCTTAAGACGGAGACGACTGTGGTATGAAGACTATGATCATTTATAGCGACTTAGGAATCGTCTGATTGGAGAATCGTGTATTAGCTAATGCGGGTCCAGCCTTGATCAATCTTCTATGAAATAACTAGAAGTAATGTAGTGCTAAATGCAAAATTACTACACATTCAGGTCCTCCAGCTGCCTCCGAAACAAAATTAGGACTTTTATTACAGCATAATAAGGGCTATTTAACCAAAACACAATCAGCATGGCTGTGATTCTATTGATTGCATGCATAGCAGCGCATGTCATAAATGTAGTGGAATGTGATTTATATATAGTGGAGTTATGTAGTGGTTTGTGTGGTCAGCTGACTCACCAGGGCTTGATGACTTATGCAGTGTCCGGGATATTCGGGCACGAGCAAAATGCAGAGGGGCACAGATGGAGGTCCTGATCGTCCTGTCACGACCAGAGGGGATCTTCAAATCCAGGGGCTCGTCCAGTGACAGCATGGCTTTGATCCGCCCGCCTGAGAAAAATCAAACCATATTATTATATGAAAGAAGGCTTTTTTTCCACTACCGACATTTCACAGTGGCACCAAGAATGACAGCTGTGATTTTGCAGCTTACTTTTGAGAAGGAAATACTCCCTCTCTTACACACACGCAGGCAAACTCCTACACACATGCAGGGCTACATTCATTTCTGCAACTGTAAGTCATTTACATTTCTTTCTGCCAGACAGGTCACGCACACTCTTGCGAATGAAAGTGCACACACACAGCAGTTCATCACACCAGCAGCCCCGCTGCAGTCAAAACATGCAGAACACATTACAGAGATATATAGATTCTTAGCTTTGCTTCATTCTTTTCCTCTGTCTCAGTTTCTTTCTGTGATGCATCGGAAAAGTTGATGAAGAGTGGGCCTCTGGGTCTGCATCCATGGGTTATGTCTATGTTTTTACAAAGGGGCCCAGAAGTCTGAGACTTTATGAGTGAGTTATTATATCATTCATTCAACTGATCTTTTTAAAACCACTGAGTGTAATGAAGACCTTTGAGTAAGAATGTTGCAAGTTGTCCCTACTCCCCTGACCTCGAGTGACATCAGTTTGAATCCTGCCCAGAGGGAGGGGCGAGTAAAACTGTAGGGGTGATATTGGTGACGTGACCCTGTGATGCTTAGATTGCAATAGAGGGTGGGTAACAGAATCTCTGCATGTAACCCTTAATTCCTTAGGCACAATAAGCGCACTAGTTCAAAATACAATGTTTTTATTGTCATATTTACATTTCTGTACGATAAAATTCTTACTTGTTTCCATTTGAAATGCTGCAATACAAAATTAGTATATTCTAGTATATTACTATCTATTACTAGCAAGTAATTCCTTAGCATTCTTAGTTGTGCACCTGCCTCCCATTTTTGTAGAAGGGGCAGAACTGTGGAAATGGCATTGGTGCCATTACCCAGTTGGAGTGAGGTTTAGGGTAGAAAGCCTATTGGAGGCTGAATACCCAGGAACTTCATGAGTAGACCTCACTACTCTGGCCCTAAGAGATCCACTAGTGAGTGACTAATGTTAAAATCAGTATCCTTGTTGGTGCACCTCACATGCTGAAGATGCTGATTTGAATCTGGCTTGGTGTGGGCTGAGTAGAACAGGAGGTGTTAAATTGGTGCCATGACCCGGATGGAAGTGAGGTTAAGGTAAGTGAGCAAAGGGAGGCCGGCAAGTAAAAGCATCACTCTCCTTGCCTCAGAAGGTGCATTAGTGACTGATGTTAGAGGCCTTAGCATTCCTGTTAGTGCACCAGCCTCCTCACGTCATGACTTTACCAAGTACTATGCAATCCTGGATTAACATCTATGTTGATCCTGGAACATCACTTTGGAAAATGTAATCCATACCTATTCCCTACCCCTAAACCCAACCATAACTGTAAATTATTCCCAAAATCATAGCAAAAATAATAGTTGGATAACAATCATGTAAAAGTGCATAAACCGTAATCCCAAACTTAATATAAACGGTAAACATGTCCCTGTTTCTGATTGGCTGATTGGAATGTTGTTCCAGCATCAACATAGATTTTAATCCAGGAACATGTTCTACTTGGTGAAATCAGGTTGGCGAATTTCAAATTCTAATCAGAATGGGAAGAGAAGAACCAGAGGAGGTATTTGGTGCTATGACCTGGATGAGAGTGAAGATTAGAGTAACAGAGACTGACATTAGAGGCTGCAGACTTTAGCATCTTTGCTGGCATGCTCAACTCTGTACAGAGATGACTGTTCAAATCACAGTCAGAGTGGATCAAGGACAATTGAAGAAGTTAGGCTGGTGCCAGGACCCATAGAAGTGATAATAATGAAGGCCAGTTAATAGGAGCTGAATGATTAAACCTCATTCACCTAGTCTCAAGGGGGACTGAAATTAGGTCCTGTTTACACCTGGTATGCGTTTTCGTCAATCCGATCACAAGTGGACAACACTAAGTACAGGTTTGACCACATTCAGAGGTGGTCGAAAACACATTAGATCGGTTTGCTCTAATAGTGTAATTGCACATGTAGTTGAATGCGGTCGAGCAGCCTCTAAATACTGCCCTCTGACTAGACACGTCATCAATGTGTGACATGTTGCTGGTCATAAGTAAACTTACAGAGCACAATATTGTTCCATCAGTCTTGACTTCTGGCATATACAGTTCATATAGTTTGGCAGGGTCTTGAGGATATCACTGCAGAAATGAATGTGGCTGCTCTCCTCGTCTTCCGCTGTTGTCTTATTTTCCAATATGTTAGTTGCATGACTATTTGAGCTTATTTCGTCCACATGTTCGAAATAACTGAAAAAGCCAATACATAAACATACACAGTGTGTTGTGCAGCATCTTCAAGCTTAACAACAACACTAACAGCTGGGCTCTGACATAATATTAGTGCGGCCTGCTTGACGAAATCAAGACAGAAGTGGTCAAAATGGACAGACAAGACGCATTTAAATAGCAGGGATGAATGTTAATGTGTTCAACCAATCAAAATCAATCTTAATCCCAGGTGTGAACAGAGCCTTATACTGCATTCACACCGGACATTGTTGAACCGTCAAGCGCAAGTGATTTACATGTTAAATCAATGCAAAGACAAAAATAGACATCCTGCAGCGCGATATGCGTAAATGATGCGATTCACAAGAATGTAGTGGTGCGAGTTGAGCGTTTAGCACGTTTGACCCGCAAATCGCTCGAGTTGGAAAATCTGAACTTCAGCAGACAATTCACCCCGCATTAACCAATCAGGAGCTTTCTCTTGTAGAGGCGTGATTATGACGTAGTGCCTGTTGTTGGTGTCCAGAGGGGAAATCCTCTTGCCTAACCGGACAACAGTTCATCAAACTGGGCTCAGCTCAGTCTAAAGCACCGCTGAAAGCCTCCATCATCACGGTATAGTTACTGGAGGAGTTGACAAACTCACAAAGCTAGGTGCACCTCTGAACGGATTTAAAAGACTAAGACATGGCGCCTTGAAGAATTCCTGCCTCCCATGACAAGGATGTTGGTTGGAATCCTGTTTGGAGCAGAACTGAAAAAGTTACATTGGTGCCGTGACCCGGATTAATGAGCTGAGTTTGATGAAATTCAGCTTGTAATGTATGGGGAATAAGAGAAGTGACAATGGTTGCATTCAACTATTCATATTTTTACCCTCTATAACAGGGCTTTTCAAAGTCTGAACTCCGGTGCAGATCTGGACCGTGAGGGCATTCAATCCGGACCCAACTCCATTTCGTTTTGCAAGACCAAAAGGATTCAAATTCAAAACGAATCACGGACATTTTGATTGGCAGTATCCACAAAATACAGATATAAAGGTCGCAAAACTACAACACCTAAAGTATTCATTACCTTTTGTATTTTTTGCCTTTTTTTCCTGAAAGGGGTCTGGATGCAGATCTGGTGCAGTGGCAATCTGAGCTACATGCAATGCTTTTTAATGCCCACACCTAACCTTACCCCTCACAGTGACATCACTAGCTCCATTGAGTGCATTGTGTGTCTGACATTGCATCTCTGAGATATGCAATCTCAGCATGCATCTTCATGGCTGCATCTAGACACTATTGGCCTACCTTTTATAGCACTTATATTAGTGGTTTTGCCACATTTGTTTTGTATTTAATGTGTTTACAATGCAAATGCAACTTTATTTAAAGAAAGATAAATAGTGTTGACTTGTGATGCATGTTATGGATGTTTATTAAAAACAAGTTGTGGAATATTAATTGTTCCGGGCCTTTAACATTAATAAAAATTCAGATTTGAACATGTTAATGTAGATATTGAGAACCCCTGCTTTATAACAACACAAGCAATTTATATTTAAAAATAGGAGCTTTTTATTCATTAAATATTTAGACCCTGTGGCATTATGTGTTGATGTGCATTATGAAAATCTTCCTATAACCATAAACAGAATGTATTCCCTTTTAAAGGAATGAGGAAATGCAGCACTTTTAATAATCCCCCACTTTAAGCATTGCCCCAATTCCTATTCCTTGCCGAAAACATTCCCTTAACTACTGAAATGTTGATTTTCCCACAAACACTTCTTTCCTTTCATAAACTCCTGCATCTTTAACTCATTCCTCTGATTCTCTTTCTCTCTGAGATATTACACAGTATTGCAAAAGGTTTGAGTGCTCAACACTTCTCCACGTCTCCATCCCACCCTCCCTCCTTCACTCTCAGTGTCTGGCAGAAGGGTTTGTTTTCAATCCAACCTCCTCCTCAAGCTCCACCCTCACTTTCTGAGCTTTATATTCACACTGACACTGAGACATACTGTACAAACACCACAAATACTGCACGCATTTCTGAACGTCGACCTGCTGGTAATAGCCAACAGGTTTAGAAATGGGTTTTGAGTCATTGTATTATGCATCTAAAATGCATATAATATATATTTAAAACTTTTAAATCATTTTAAATTGTAGTTATAGTGTAAATGCCATTAGAAATGTTTATGGTTATATTCTCCACACAGATGCACGCAAGGTTTCCCATTCCTCCACATCTGCGAGTGTCTGTAATTCTGGCCCTTTCCCTCCTTTTGTTGACTCACAGCGAAAAGGCAGTGGGTGATCATTCCTTTCCTATTTCTCCTTTTCACTCCCTCCTTCCCAAACTCAGTGATGCAATCCCATTATTTAGCCTGCAATCTTGGTGTCTGGCATGAGGAAGAGAGACAGAAAAAGAAAGAATTGTGCTAGAGTGTCTTACTTGAAGGTTTTTTTAATAGTCATGGGCCCAAATTCACCTTTAGTGTTCATTATTTGCCATACATTTAAAAAGTTTTGCATGAAGTTAGCAGTTTATTGTATGTAATTAAGTTGACTTATTGCACAATTACATTTATTAAAATGACATATACAATAATATATAACACATGGCTGAAATATGACGTCAGGATCATTATTTGTTATTGCTGCTATTGTTATTATAATAATGATTAACTCTTTCAATTTGATAGTCAGATTTTTTTTTTTCATTTTTCACCAGATTTCATCATGACCTCTGGAATATATTGTTCTATGAATATCTGAACATACAAAACACTAAATAAATGTTAAGCAGCATTTGAGTGCAAGTTTCATTAAAAAAAGAAGAAAAAAAGCTGAAAATCTTTGTCAAACAATGAAAATATGCAGTGCATCTGAAATCATATACTTCCCTTCTATATACACTACCTGACAAAAGTCTTGTCGGCTAATAAGTGGCTCATATGAAAGGAAGCAGAAATAATGTACAGTATAGAATATAAAGTCATGGTGCAGTGGAAAAAGAATGAATATTGTGTACAACTCCTATGAGCTTGGAGGACTGCATCCATACATCTCTGAAATGACTCAAATAACTTATTAATAAAGTCATCTGGAATTGCAAAGAAAGCATTCTTGCAAAACTCTGAGTTTATCAAGATTTTTTGGATTCATCTTTAATGCCTTCTCCATCTTACCCCAGACAAACTCAATAGTGTTCATGTCTGGTGACTGGGCTGGCCAATCCTGGAGCATCTTGACCTTTTTTGCTTTCAGGAGCTTTGATGTGGAGGCTGAAGTATGAGAAGGAGCGCTACCCTGCTGAAGAATTTGCCCTCTCTTGTGGTTTGTAATGTAATGGGTAGCACAAATGTCTTGATACCTCAGGCTGTTGATGTTGCGATCCACTCTGCAGATCTCTCGCATCACCCCATACTGAATGTAACCCCAAACCATGATTTTTCCTTCACCAAACTTAACTGATTTCTGTGAGAATCTTAGGATCCAATAGGTCTTCTGCAGTATCTGTGATGATTGGGATGCAGTTCAACAAATCTACCTTCGGCCACTTTTCAAGTGATCATCTAGAAGTCAAGTTATTATTTGTTGCTCTTACAACTGGGATCGACAACAAGACTTTTGTCAGGTAGTGTAGTATGTGAAAACAATATGTGAGTAAGAAGTCATAAATCATAAGCATTTAAATAAAATGAACTACTAATTACCACTTCCGCTGAGAATCCAATGAACACTTTACTACCCATAAGGCCATGAGAGAGAATTTATGTATATGAGTGAAGGAAAGCAGCGTGGGTCATGTAATACCAATAAACGGCAGATGTAGTATGTCCAAATTTCATTCATAAGTTGTGTCTAAAATGACACACTAAACAATATACCCTGTACACACTCAACCATGTAGTGTACAATTTTAGCTTCCCTAATGGTACACTAACATTTTTAACTAACCAGAAATTCAAACCGTTTTCTAGTTGAAGTTTAACAGTTGCCAAATGAGTGAAACAAATGACCAAACTACCAAATAATACTTCATAAATGCAACCTCATTTACCATCAGGAGATGACAATCACTTATGTAAGTAGATAAGGTAACCCAAACTCAGCGTTCAATAGCTTCTCCACTTCCACTATGTGAACAAATCAGAGACTGTTGAGTGCCTGAAGTGTTCAACATTACACACTTCTTTTTATTGGTTGAATAAGTTCCTCATCCAGGTATTGAAAGTGTATTTATTTTTATTTTAGAACTTTTAGCATGAATGCACTACTTACACTAGTTATACTACAAAATGGCATAGAACAGTCTACAAGTATGCGATTAAGGATGCACCTATGGAGTAGGTCAAATCCATCAACATTCCTAAAGCTTGCAGTCATCTACCTCATTATGGGATCAACTTCCAGTAACTTTGTTTTTTATATTCATTTATTTGCTGTTGATTGTCTGATTATCGTGTCAACTTCCTGTGCGAAAACAATCCTGCTTGCGCCAATTTCTGCATCTTCTTCAATTGTTTTTGGATGTTGGAAATCTCTGCATCCATGCTGTGTAACAGTAATTGAGTCTATCCAAGTTCATCATTCATTAATTCATTTTCCTTTGGCTTAGTCCCTTATTTATCAAGGGTCGCCACAGTGGAATGAACCGCCAACTATTCAAGCATATGTTTTACACAGCAAATGTCCTTCCACCCCTAACCCAGTACTGGGAAACACCCACACACTCTACATTCACACACTATGGCGATTAGTTCATGTGTTTGGACTGTGGGGGAAACCGGTGCACCCAGAGAAAACCCACACCAACATGGGGAGAACATGCAAACTCCACACAGAAATGCCAACTAGTCCAGCTGGGATTCAACCAGCGACCTTCTTGCTGCAACAGTGCCAACCACTAAGCCACCGTGCCACCTACCAAGGAAACTGGTTTCAGAAAAGAAAATAAAGCTGTAGAATGGCCCAGCCAATCACCTGACTTGAATCTGATAGTAAATAATAACTACTATATATATATGAGTATCTTTTTTTCACATGGTTCATCCACAAGTAAATGCAGTATAAGGAAACTTTTAAGTTGGAGTCTTTGGCTTGTCCAGATTGTCATTTATTTTCTTTGTGTGACATCAGATTGTTGTTTACGAAATGCGCATCTGTGCAACGGCGGTTCTCCATGCTCCATCGCGAACCGATAATAACAATTTTTGAGGCATTTGATTGGCCAACATAGCCTTATGGTTTGAAGTAAATCACCACCAGTTGCTTTGGCATGCTCTTGACAGTGCAACATAAGACGTTTTTGTGTTTTCATGTGGATGAAGATTTCTTTTAAACCATGCATGTGGGGAGGATTTTTATTTTAACGAAAGAGAACAAACTTTGTTTGCAAAAATGCCCATGTACTTGTGGACATGGCCTATTAGATACCAATCAATCAACAAAACTTCTGCATTTGCAACCACTACTAATCTAAATGCCTCTGAATTTAAAGTTCAGCATAAATGTGAGTAATTATTAGGTTTAGCATTGCTTAAATCTAAGAGACAAATGCAATGCCACAAATCAACAATCTTACTTTATTTTGTGGTTTCACTTCAATTGCATTAACCATGATAGTTTAGTTTAATTACACATGGTCATTTTTATCCTCTTCTCTTAAAGTGGGCTATTTTTCATCATTTTGTTAGCTTTTTTACCAAAAGCTTGTTAAAATCGGACTACTAACTGCAACTTTTTTTATTTTTACTGCTAATAAGAGTTTTTTCCCTCTCAAACTGTCTAAAGATCGCTGTTTAAAAACACTCTGCCATCCATAACAGGATGAGGGTGGAGAACAAAACACAGCTAAATAATGAATCACTGATGAGGAAGAAACAACAACATCCTACAGAAGGCAATGAGCAGCACTTCGCTCTCTCTCTTTCTTTCTTTCTTCATCCCTCCTTCACTTTCCACCCCCTGCGTCTGGCAACAGGACAAGGTCAACACAACCTCCCCTCCTCTAAAATTCCCATTCCTTCTCTCTCTCCATACAATCTGTCATCCAGACACACACACACACACACATTCCTTTGGCCACAACAGATTCACCCAATTTGTTTCCACTGTGCTTTTAAGTGTACATTAGAAATGCAAAGAGAGAGCCAAGCCTATAAACAATAACAAGAACCAGCTGCGGACCCAACGCCGCTATCGTGTGCCATTTCTTCAGCGACGTGGAGCCCAGAGGAAGTCTGGAAGAACGACGCGGCTGAGAATCAAATGGACGATGTGGATTAAGTGCAATTCGAAATTCTTCAGACATCATTTTCTCCCCTTTCTCTCGCTCTCATATTTCTCTCTTCCCTCTCTCTCGCTCTGATTTTCCATGCCTTTCCTCCTCCCCTTGGATTGCTCATGATTCGCAAAGGCCTCCAGGAACTCCGTCCAAGCTCAAACTCAAGCCAACAGGGGGAGAGATTGAGAAAATAGAATGAGACGCAAGGGTTGATGAAGAGAAAAAAGGGAGGGCGGGAGCTCAGGAATTCTCGGTTTCTCTTGGAAATAGAACAGATGTGTTGCTCAACCGTGTGTGTTTACTGTACTGTATATGCAAAGCCTTCTCCTATAGGTAAATGTCATGAGGAACTACTGCAGACGAAGAATTTCAGAAGCAGCCATTGGTGGTTGGTGTTTCACAAGACAAGAATGTGTGGTTTCATCTCTCCTTTCTGTCTTTCCTCACCCATTCTCTTTCCAGCGAACCCAACGAACTCCAAAGTGAAGACCACATTGTAAGTCGAAACAGAAGAATGACAGACACATCCCTCAAAAATCGCAGCGAACAATGTCTCATGATGCACTGAAACATTAATTCACATACTCCCTCCAGCCACACACATCCAGCCACAATCTGTCTCTCATTCCATTCCTCAGACCCTCTCTGTTAATGTTGCAGTTTGTTGCATCAGGATCGGGCTTGGCGGAGCACCGAGAACCTCCCAAAGTACTGCCATAACCACCATAGACAGAAAGTTGGACATGGAAAACGCCCACATATTCGGATTAGCAGTCATCAATATGCGTTTTTTATTAAGTGATTCTTAAACCTTAATTTGGTAGATCTAAATCTTGAATATTTCTGTAATATATCAAGGGTTTAATGAGCTTTAGCATTGATGAACTTCATAGAAAATTGAATTGCTAATTAAAACGACATTTTTCAAAAGTAACTGGGTACTTTAACAGTGTGTACTGTTCATCTATTTCCCCATCTTCATGTTTTTTTTGCAAAAATATGTCTAATCGTCATATATAAAATTATATTCTTTCTTTATGTTTTAAGTTAACAAGCTGATTGCCTTGCATATAGAATAATGCTTAACTGGTTTGGAAGATGAGCTATGATGGGTATCCTTGCTAAATTATTGGTAACCTCATGAATATGTATTTTAAATTCACATATTACATTCCACATGAGCTACACATGTTATGGTGTGAATGGTTTCCACTACATTCATACTTCCATGGCAGGGCGCCACATCGAAATTCATTCCCACCACGGCTACATCACAGCTTCTTACTCAAAACCTTTACTTGTTGCTGTTTTTTTGTTGTGTGTTAAAATGTAAGTGAATTATAACAGAGCTAACTTTTCTGTAATCGTAGTAGTGCTGTGCGTTATTTGTTTAATCCTTTGAGGTGACGTGCTGACTGACTGACTGAATGACAGAGCTGCGCGATGCATGAGGTTAGCAAACACGGCGTATATTTCAGTTATGATGAACACAGTTTCCATAATTTATTTATAGTTAAAGGTCTACGGTTCAGTTTATGGTTTATTTCACTTTACATGAGAACGCATTAATGCCGTTCTGTAGGTCTATTGGAGACATTCATAAATATTCTTAGCACATCTAATAAATGTTGGAGACATACTCGTTACACAAACGCACTAAATCACACTTTAGCAGTGTTTATTTGAGAGCGTACAAGAAAATCTGTGCTTAAGTAGCGTATATTTGAGGCTGCGCAAGTTTTGTGCACAAACCGAGTAAAATCGCCACGCAAGCAAAGAGATTCGCACACCCGTATTAAATGAATGCGGTCTCGACTTGAAATACAGCCATAGGTAGTTGAAAGATCTGTGTAAAAGGCCTGCCACCACAGCTGAAAAAAAATTCCTAGAGGAAACACTGGGTGTGTCATGACAAATCGAGTCCTTTCTTGAAATAGGGGCTCTTCAATAACAAATTTGTTGATAGTTATGTAAAGGACAAGTTATATAAATGTAAAATGTAGCTTACAATGTGGTTCATAATGCACAATGTGGTAATGTAATTTATTTAACTTAGAGTTGTAATTGATATATTAGAACATTTGACACTTTATTTAATATAATTATTCCTATGTAAAAAAATGAAGGGATGTAGGGAAAGTGTCAATTTGTAGTGTATACAGAAAGATGTAAGGTTACTTGATATCATTAGTAGATAGGCTAACTTGAAGTGTGACTATTGAACATCATAAACCATATTCAATGTCATCAACATGCTTCGAAAATGTGTGATTTTGTAGAAATTGTGATCAGACAAGAAAATATCCATTAAAAGTAATTTGAGCTAATGTGTTTGCTTAGGTCCAACATAGAGACCCAATTTTGAGGTCGAATCTGATTTGTCACCACACTATCTAAAAACGTTACAAATATATTATGTTTTTAGTTAGCAAGATAAAGTATAGGATAGCAGTAATAGATTAATATGGAGACCTAATTTTGAGGTCGAATCTGATTTGTCTCCACACTATATCTAAAAACTGTACAAATATATTATGTTTTCAGTTAGCAAGTTAAAGGTGTACGATAGCACTAATAGGTTTATAAGGAGACCCAATTTTGAAGTTGAATCTGGTTTGTCACCGCACTATATCTAAAAGTCTACAAATATATTATGTTTTCAGTTAGCAAGTTAAAGGTGTAGGATAGCACTAATAGTTTAATGTGAAGACCCAATCTAAAAACTTTACAAATATATTATGCTATCAAGTTAAAAGTGTTGGATAAAACTAATAGATTAATATGGAGACCCAATTTTGAGGTCGAGTATGATTTTGTCACCACACTGTTTAAAAAATTTACGAATAAATTATGCTTTCCATTAGCAAGTTAAAGGTGTACGATAGCACTAATAGGTTAATAATATGGAAAGCCAATTTTGAGGTGGAATCTGATTTGTCACTGCACTATATCTAAAAACTGTACAAATCGTCAACTTAGAATTATAAGTTTCTCTGACATTTTTGTCAAAATTGAGTTATTGACATATTCTTATTAAATGACAACTTATTTACATTATGGGATGTTTTTTAATAAGTTGTTTACATTTTAAGACTTTTTATTTAAAAACAAATGTTAAACACATACTGTTATCTATATGGAATGCATAAACTTTAAAGCTTAATATCTCAAAATCATTCAAAACGCAGATAGAACCTTATAATTCCAAGGTGACAAAATATATGTTTTTAGTTAGCAAGTTAAAAGTGTAGGATAGCACTAGCAGATTAAGAAAAGCACTTCTGATCAACCATCAATACGCTAAATGGTAGCTTAGCTTGCGCTGACACTAAACCTATACATCTGGATCCCAACACCACATAGTGTCAATATACTAAAATGGGTTTATTTCATGATGAACCTCTGGCAATAAATTATCTTACTTTTCACAAACGTACAAAATAAATAAAAGAACATACATAAAAGTAGTACCTGCAAAGACTGCAGAGCAATATGACAATTTTAAAACTAGCAACTGAAACTAAAGCAACTGGCTTTATATTCACACATTCAGACTTTCTCCTTAATAATATAATTTCAGAAAACTATTATTTGCAAATAGGGAAATCCTATTAGCAGCCAATGACTACCAAAGTACAACATTTTTCAGTCAAATAAATAGTTCTAATGTTGTTTTGAAGTCATGTTTACATGTGATTTCAACACGAATATTAAAAGTATCATATGGTAAACACTACGAATATAATACCAAGTTTACCTCAATGAAATGTAACATCTGACCAAACTCAATCAACCATGTTAGAATGGCATGCCAAACATCATAATACAGCATGAATTGCCTTCCATGCACCAACTCACAGGTGTCCTCTTTTCACACCTGTAGCTGCCCTGACATGACAGTCATAAGTTATATAACACCAGCTGGTATCTGTTTGTGACGGCGTCTGTTTACCAAACCCATTCAGTTCTGAGTGGGTTTCAATTTCTGTTTAACGTTAAAACTGGGTCAGACTGTCTGGATTAAACTTGAGGAAAACAACACACATACATAACCTTAAATATTTTCTTAAAAGGTGTGTTGATGCAGATTGTTTTTATCCAAAAAAAAAAGCGCGCGACGGTTTTACCTCAAAACGACGTTCCGTCAGATTCCAAAATACGTGACGTGCTGAGAGGACCTGAAGCGTGCGCTCCGTTTAGCGTTTAGATTAAATAAAACGCCAGATGTCTTCATCAAAAACACTCCTGGTTCCAGCTGAGAATTTCCAACTCACGCACAACACAATACTTAGAATACCAAAAGGGCAAACTCTTCTTGTAGTGTACGATTTAATATATATTTGTCGGCAAAAAGGTTATATAATGCTGTCAAGTTACGATAAATCGTTCCTAAATAAATACATTTCAAAGGAGCATCGCTTGCTTACGACGCCTGTCTACTGTCTCCCGGTTCCTTCCTCAGTCTGAAAAAAGAGTGAGAGGGAGGAGAATAAGACGGAGGGTGGAGGACATGAAGTGATGATTCTTTATTTTCCTCCAGATGTGGTCTTTCTCTCTCTCTTTCTCTCCCTCAGATTACTGTATTATTCCCCCTCCATCCCGCCCTGCTGTGTGACCCCGCCCCCCGTGGAGAGACGTACGTGACGACGTTGTGAAAACTGTCTCGACTTCGGTCAAGATGTGTTGTTGTATCCTCAGTTCAACTCTCCGTTTGCTTCTGTTAAAGAGAGAGAAAAAAATAAGAAAAAAAGGCACAGACTGCTTAATTTAGAGCCATTTATTTGACAGAGTTTGTATCTGTTGCAACTTGTATATTCAGGTGGTTTTCTGCTTCGTCTGCCAAATGTTTTTATTAGGATCATCTTGTAATTACAGATAAAAAGGTTAACTTAAATGGATAGTTTACCCCAAAATGATCACTCACCCTCCAATTCCAATTCTTTCTTCTGTTGAACTCAAAAGAAGATATTTTGAAAAATGTTGGAAAACCTATAACTATTGAATTTCAAAAGAAAAACAAATAATATGGAAGTCTTTTCTTTTTTTTTTCTTTTACATTTTTTTTATGACTGATGCAAATGTTAAAAAAAAATTATAATAAAATGAAATATTTACATTATATCACATTAGCGGCGTCACAGGGACGCAGTGGGTAGCACAATCGCCTCACAGCAAGAAGGTCGCTGGTTCGAGCCTCGGCTGGGTCAGTTGGCATTTGTGTGTGTGTAGTTTGGATGTTCTTTCCGTGTCTGCGTGGGTTTCCTCCGGGTGCTCCGGTTTTCCCCACAAGTCCAAAGACTTGCGCTATAGGTGAATTGGGTAAGCTAAAATTGTCCGTAGTGTATGTGTGTGAATGAGGGTGTATGGATGATTTCCAGTGATGGTTTGCAGCTGGAAGGGTATACGCTGCATAAAACATGTGCTGGATAAGTTCATTCCACTGTGGCAACCCCAGATTAATAAAGGGACTAAGCCGAAAATAAAATGAATGAATGAAAATGTATTATTGCTACTGTACTACAATACACCAAAATAAAGTTTACTGAAGTAAAAAAGTTAAGTATACTACAATATTTATTACAGTTTATCAGTTTTCTAGAGGTAATACTACTTTATGCTGTATAGAACTGCAAACAGTTGTAAATAATATAATAACAAAACACTTTATAGAACGGTTCAAAAATACTAGAGGCATAGTATACTTTCTAAAATTTACTATGGTATTTTCATGTTGGTTCAAGAAAAGCATGTGTAAAAATATACAAATACATGGCAATACACAAACTTTTAGTAGTGTAGCGTATTGTTTGTAGTGTAAACATCCAGCCAGTACATGGTTTGTCTCTTTTACAACATATTCAGCAAGATTTCGGTTTTGTCTAAAAATGTTTATGTTAATGTGTATTTGTGCCAAAGTAGGATAATAATATGGCATGATTATTATAATGTGCCATATTATGCTATATATGGTGCGTTCAGGTACAGGAGTAGCATTTTGTAGCCAGGTCATTGTTAAAAATACAATGTATAAAGCTTGGTAATACTGATAGTTTTATTACTTTTGTAAACATTTAGTCAATAAATCGTCACCTTAGAATTATAAGGTTTTATCTGACATTTTTGTCAAAATTGAGTTATTGACATATTCTTATTAAATGACAACTTATTTACATTATGGGGTGGGTTTTTTTATAAGTTGTTTACATTTTTAAAGTTTTTATTTAAAAAACAAATGTTTCACACATACTGTTTGCTATGGAAGGGAAAAACTTTGAAGCTCAATATCTCAAAATCATTCAGATCGCAGATAGAACCTTATAATTCCAAGGTGACATAATATTTTTCTAAACCTGGCTTTTAAAATTGGATTTTTGTGATGTCTGCCACATTTATATGTGATATTTTTGTAGCCTTGTTGTGGCACTACAAGCGGCAATGTTGAAGCCAAGTATTACTTCAATAATAAAATCAAAATACTGGCACTTATAATGAGTGGTGGAAAAAGTATAAACAAAATCAGCCTCAAGTAAAAGTACCATTACTTGCCTGAAAATGTAGTGCAAGTAAAGCAAAAGTATCTGTTGTAAATATTAATCAAATTAAGAGTAAAATGTAGCCCTTTTAAAAGTGTTCGAGAGTAGTGAGTATTACACTGTAGAAAGCTGATGCATTTACATGTAATTTGTGGATGTGTGTAAACGTAACATTCTGTAGTGCATTTAGTTATTGCCCAGCAGGCACACAACGTCATAAGACGTTAATATTAGGTTAAATGTAGGTCGTAATGTCAGGTGACCAAAATTTAATGTCTAGCCAGTGTACAACATTATTTTGTTGTCCAATAACGACGTCAAATGATGTTGATATTTGGTTGATTTTAGGTTGTGTTAGAAAGCCAAAATCCAACGTTGAGCCAACATCTTAAACCAACGTCATATTGACGTCAAATACTGACATTTATTCGTCAGGTAATATATGGTAACCAAAATCCAACATCTGATGGATATATTGGTAACATCCATACAACGTCAAGCGGTAACATTATTAGACGTTGATATTTGGTTGCTTTTAGGTTGGTCGTTGGACATTGTCTTCAGCCTGACATTGGGTTCTAACGTCAACCCAATTTTCATTTCCAAGCAAGATGCAACATCCCCACAACATTGGGGTACAACATCAATCTGACGTCACGTTGACGTCTTGTGCCTGCTGGGTGTTTTTAGGCCATTTCGGTCATGTTACAGTACACCCTTAATCTTCTCATCAGTGACATGTATCTAAACAGACTCTGGGTCAATGCGTGTAAAGATTTTGGACCTTTTTTTGGACACTTTTAATGTTTCCAAACAGTTTGCTGCATTTATAAAGTGCTCGAGGTTGTTCATTATGATGCGATTTACCTCTTGTATGTGCGATTTGATTGGACAGGAATCACAGGACTAATTTTTCTAATCCACATAGGCAAGTAAAAATAAAGTAGTGACTGCAGGTAGAAGGAAAGTAAGGAGTAAAAGTACAAATACTGCACTAAAAATGTATTCAGTGGAAAGTAAAAGTACACATTTATAAAACTAATTAATAAATTACAATTCCTGAGAGTAGTTTGAGTTTTTGTAATTTGTTACTTTATATACCATTGCTTATAATAATTTATTCTTAGTGTTCATATCTAGTTCTATCTAGTTTGTATTTGTTGTAACATATTCAGCGAGATTTCTTGATAATACCATGGTACAATGATTGCTATACCCATGTACCATCATGTAGAAGATGTACAATCCATTTAGCCGTGTCCTAAAGTAGGCTACATTTTACTATCATGACAAAATTGACAATGGTAATAATACTAATATTTCTTACTTATAATTAATAAATTTTCCATAAACATGGCGTGTATAGTTTGTATTTGTTGCAACGTGCAGGAGGATTTTGTTCACCAAATGTTTGGTACTGTTTCTCCACAAATGAACTTGACCAGAAAAAGTCTACATTTAACAATATACCTTGAATGATCCGGATTCGTGCACCATAGTGTAAAAGAATAGCATTTTTAGCCATGTCAAGCATTTTACCGCCATGACAAACAAACAAACAAACAAACAATATATTCTGTAGATTTCTATCTTACGTGTGATTGTAAATGTGTGGTCAACAAAAGCGTGCCATCTGGTGGTTACTTGAGGTATCGCCTAAGTTTAAAAGTGACCTCTACAAAAATCTTTTATTTTTATTGGTAATGTTTATGACCCGTGCCCACATTTGTCCACTTTGATTAAGCAACTGATTATCCTTTACAGCTCCACAGACCCATACCAAGGAAAGGTTACTAGTAGGCAAAGGTTAAAGGCCATCTGATTGTAGAAAGCAGCTGCTGCCAGTGCTGACGCTTGTGCAAATGCTGCGACGTCCATGCGCGCCTCCCCACCCCCAAAACCCTCTCTGCGCTGGTATATATAGCCAGAGAAGGGAACCAGACAGTCCTGGCAGTCAAAATGAGGCTTCTCCTCCCCGTCTGCTGCCTGCTGGCTCTACTGGCACTCACCACTGCAGGTAAGAAGTTTAAAAGCTGGACTGTGAATGCAGGTGGACTGCTGAATTAACGGCTGCTGGTGACCTCTGCTAATATATTTGTATACAGTTATTGGGTTTCTGTCTTGATGAACTGGGCCTCTGGATAAAGACTGTGGGAAATTCAGATGTCCTTGGTGGAAATAAATGCCTTTTTCTATGCTTGTACACTCTTAAAGGGAGGTCAGCCAAATTTAAATGACCTCATGATTCATTCTCCCTCATAATCCTTGATGTGTTTCTTTTTTTCTGTTAAACACAAAAGAAGATATTTTGAAGAATGCTGGTTGCTGGGGGCCATTGAATTTTGGAATTGCTATGAAAGTCAATAAGTCCCAGCTGCCAGCATTTTTTGAAGTATCTTCTTTTGTGCTCAACAGAAAAAAAGAAACATAAATAGGTTTGGAACAAGTCAAGTGAATAAATGATGACAAAATTAATATTTTTGGTGAACTATCCCTTTGAAATCAAGTTTTTTTTGTTGGCATTAATGGTTCCATGAAGAATAATGGTCCACTCATGGACATGAAAAATATTATTTACTCACCCTCAGGTGGTTCTAAACCTGTTTGAGTTTCTTTCATCTGTTAAACCCAAAAGAAGATATTTTGAAAAACGTTGAAAACCTGTAACCTATTGTCATAGTAAGAAAACCAAATAGGCTAGTATGGAAGTCAATGGTTACAGGTTTTCAGCATTTTCAAAAGTATCTTCTTTTGTGTTTAACAGATGAAAGAAATGGATGTGAATGATGAGGAATAGACAGAATGTTCAGGTTTCTATTTCTTTAAATAAAAAGTAAGCTATGAATTTATATGTTGTGGTATTTGAATTAATCTGTTGTGCTAATTCATTTGCTGTGATATTCATAAAGATAAATACACTCACCGGCCACCTGTCCAATTGCTTGTTGACGCAAATTTCTAATCAACCAATCACATGGCAGTAGCTGAATACATTTAGGCATGTAGACATGATTAAGATGATCTGCTGCACTTCAGACCGAGCATCAGAATGGGGAAGAAAGGTGATTTAAGTGACTTTTAAATGTGTTTCATACAAGTGAGTGGGCTTGACAAAACACCTGTAGAAACACACTTTTCTTTCTGTAAAAAACACTCCTTTATCGGCTGGGCTGATAAACAGGTGCGATTTACAGGGGGGTTTGGGGGGATTGACCCCCTCCCCCAATTAACGCTTGATTCCCTCCTGAAGGACGTCAGAACAAGATGTATGGGGGGGGTCAGTCCTTTAATACTGAGAAATATGTCACTCTGATCTGTATTTTAAATAATAATGTTAATAATTAAAATAATAGATAATATACACACTTGATCACCCCTATAACGGTTCAAACCATTGTGAATGCATATTCCCACATTCAGTCTATTCGAAAAAGTCTGAAATTGTCAGATCTAGAGCACCAATACACATCGTGTTCACAAGACTTTGCTTTCTCGTAAAATAGGTTTTTGTATCTACATTTAGCCTGAAGGTAAAGTCAAATTAGACGCATAGTTTGTAGTTTAACCTACAGTAACATCTGAAATGGCTAATCAGAGAATACTGTAGGTCAGATTACGAACTTAAATATGTTTTATTAATAAACTAGACAGAAAAAAAAAAAAAACATAAATGACTGAAGCATGTATTACACAAACTAACCAAAACAGTTGACCGCCTTGATTGTCAAATTCGCACACTGCCGATAAACGATATTATATCGAATCGCTATCATTTATGTCAGTAACAATGATTAGTTTTGAACATTTTTACTCTATATTGATCTAAGAGCCAATCACACAGCAGAAATGTACAACAATGGGAATCTAAAAGTGTGTCGATATTAGAGATGTACTGAATTTTTGTCCGAAAATTTATCGGCTGAAAATGTTATGTCATTTAATGGACCCTCTATGTTTTGTGGCTTCAATCGTTGTTGTTGGGGTACTCTTTTAAATCTGGAAGCATTACCAACTTACATTGAAATATATACTGTTATAGTTCAATATGGAAAATAATTATCGAGATTTTATTTTTGCCATATCACCCAGCCCTAGCTGAATGACTCCTCAATTGTAAGTTGCTTTGGATGTAACTAAATGTAACTGTAAATGTTATGAAAATTACTATAATACATGTGGTTTCCTTTTAGTTTGATGGTGTGGTTAAGGGATAGTTCACTCCAAAATAAAAATTGTTTACTCACCCTCCACTTGTTCCAAACCTGTTTCAGTTTCTTCTGTTGAAAAAAAAAAAAACATTGATTGACTTAATACTTTAATACTTTAATACATTTCAATACTTTATTGTCAGGCTTGCGTCTGATTCTTTTCTTGCATGATAAATACTCCTAACAAATACTCCACCCCCCGCGCAAAAAAACTAAAAATTTTACACAGGCCTTATTACAGCCTGATGTAGAAGTGATTTTTTTTATTTCACTTGATTAAAACTTTGGACTCTAAATTGACGGTTAGACTTTAATGGTATAAATTCATGATCTTTAATGGTATAAATTCATGATTCAACACATGACTAGGGTTCGAAATTATGTTCCTAGCCAGTTCTTGTTATACAAATGGTCATATAATTTCTCAATAGGCTTTCCTACTATTTTTGAACCGATTTTAATTTGCTTCATCAACTTTTTTTAGTCAGACATTCTCATATACCATACAGAATTATAATACTGCAGAACACTCATAAGTACAGACATAAAAAAATGTTAACAAAAGATATATGATAACATACGTTTTTTGTTCCTTCTAAAGATGCCAATTGCTGCGTTTTCCCAACATTCTTCAGATTGTCTTGTTATATGTTCAACAGAAGAAAGCTATTGAACGTTTAGAACCATTTGAGTCTGAGTTAGAAGAAATGTTTGGGTGAACTATCCTTTTAAAGTCAGTTCAAATCAGTAGTTCAGTTTGTCTGAAGTGTGACTAAGAATAATGAAGTTCAGTAAGTACAATACATTCAGTACGAGTGTGTCCTGAATTCTCACATTCTGGATGGCACGTACTGCATGTGTTGTGCCAAAAAAAGTGTTTCTTGGGAGTCATACACACAAAGCCATGAGAAACAGAATGGCCGCCTTTCTTTTGACTCCTGTGAATTATGTAACTTTAGATAGGCGTGGAAAAGAGCACAACACACACTAGAAACTATCTGAGAGGCATGACAACAGCTGATGGAAAGTGTGAAGAGCTTGTTATTCAATTTACACCACTCATATAAATATGTTGAGTTGATTCAACCCACATTTAGAGACAAAAATGCATATATTAAAAAATAAATGATAAATAAAAACAAATACAGACAAATCCAAACACTGGGTTAAATTGGAAGATGATTTGAAATTTAACCCAGTGGTTAGGTTTAGCTACAGCATTTTACAATCTGAATTAATATTGCCTGATCAAGAAAATGACTGACCTTGAAATACATTCATGAGTCTGGAGGTGTCTTTGATGTAATTTCCTGTCTCATGAGTAGGACCAGACAGAATCTGCGGACGTTTTTTGATATTTCTGCTGAGAATTTTGGTAAAAATCTGCGGATTTCTGCGGAATTATTTTGGGCATATCATAACTAAAACCTTAATATGTGAAATAAAAAAATAATATCTTTTTAACTATTATTTAACACTTAAAATGCAAATCCAGTTAGATTAACTTTATTTGGTAAACAAAGCAAGTCTCTCATATAATATCTCCACCAAAACACAGAAAATATTACTGTACAAACTGCATTGTACATAAATCAGATGAACATTTTCATATTAGTCAATAATATTACTGTAATTAATTTTAAAATGGAATAAATATAGATTAACACACATTTACTCAAGTAAATAAACAGAATTAATGATGGCCTAAAAATCTGCAGTAATCTGCAGAATTTTGCGCGCGCAGATTCCATGTGGGCCTACTCATGGGCCTTTTTTGCATATTGATTGCACAATATGACTTTATTTGACTTTTGTTTTTCAAATATTAGTAAAGAGTGCAGCCATTTTGCTAATATTTTATTTATAAATTAAAAATCACACTAAAAATGTATCATAAAAGTATAAATTAGACTAAATTAAAAATTTGCTCAACACAGAAATGTATTTTTAAGATTTATTTAGGAGATTTTTTTTTAAGGAAGGGAGGGGTTTCGTTTGTGTTGCTGACATTGTGCATTTGTTTCGTTATATATGTAAATTGAATTTTAGTGCATTAATAGACACACTAATAAGTGTGAAAATATGATAAAAAGCATCAAATGAGCTATTAACACAATAACAATTTGTAGTAATACAACTTGAGCTGTGGTCACATCAGTGTGATTTAAGCAATATTTTGCGTGGCCTGTTGATATTTGCAAGTAACACTGAGATATTAAAGTACATCTCATAAAGTAATGTTTGCTAACTATTTTAGCTGACTATTTTTCAGACTATTTTAGCACGTCTGTTTTCAAATAATTACTGTAATTATCACAATATTACAAATTTGGTGGTTCATTAAGCCTATAAAATCTACAATCATAGCCTGGATTGAGTTTAAGGCAAGGCAAGTTTATTTATACTGTTTAGCACATTTCATACACAGTGGCAATTCAAAGTGCTTTACATAAACAGGAATAAAAGAGACAAATACATAACAAATAGTATAAAATAGATAAACACAGATTAAGATGTGTTAAAAACAGGTTATTAAAGAATGAAAAAGAAGAGAAAAACCTAATAGTGTGTTCTGTCGGACGCATCACAGTGCTCCTTCAGTATAGGCACAGCTAAACAGATGTGTTTTAAGAAGACATGCTGGAGTTTGAAAGAGCAGATTTATTTTACTGTATGTAATTTTGCTAGATACAGAAAAGCTGGGAAAAAACAAATATGATAAAGGTGTATTGGAAAAAAGTGATTAGTTTGCTTTATTTTTAAAAAGTGAGTACAATTTGCAAGTCAACTTAACAGTTTCAAGTTACACTGGGTTTACTTACAGTTAAAGTCAAAATTATTAGCCCCCCTTTTCAATAGTCTACAGAACAAACCATCGTTATACAATAACTTGCCTAATTACCCTAACCTGCCTAGTTAACCTAATTAACCTAGTTAAGCCTTTAAATGTCACTATAAGCTGTATAGAAGTGTCTTGAAAAATATCTAGTCAAATATTATTTACTGTCATCATGGCAAAGATCAAATAAATCAGTTATTAGAAATGAGTTATTAAAACTATTATGTTTAGAAATGTGTTGAATTTTTTTCTTTCTTTCTGTTAAACAGAAATTGGGGAAAAATAAACAGGTGGCTAATAATTCAACTTCAACTCTACACTATTTTTTTAAAGTCAACTTGTTGCTTTTAAGGCAATTGGTTTACTCGCTATAAGTAACTAACTTGATTGTTTTATGTTCAATCTACTTAAATTTGTATAAATGAATGAGTAAACTTAATTTCTTCATGTTGATTGTGTGGAATCCAGCATTTTATACAGTGTGGTATGACCAACACTCAAAATATTACTTTTGCTGTTTGTTCAAACTTATTTAAAATGAGTTGAACCCACACTATTTATGTTTGTTTTTTTTGGGACAACTTAATTGTTTTATGTTCAGTCTTCTTCAATTTGTAAAAACAATTAAGTTTACTTAATAGTTTTGTGTTGGGACAACATGAAAGAATTGTATGAACTTTTGCAAAACCAAAAGGTTTTCCCTTATGTAAAACTTGCAATTGTTACAATTCCTATGGAAATAAATGGGTTTTGCCCACCAAGTTCTTCTTTTTTATCATTACAGTTGTAAATATAAATAAATTCATATTTCCTGCACTCTAGAATCTCTATTGATTGTATCGGTGATAATTGAATGAACTCATCAAGTCAGCCTTTTGTCTCCGGTTACCGCTTGAAGCTATAACTTCCTCCGACTCGCGTTTAAGTATTATCCTTGTCTGTCCTTGCATTGCTCTTGTTCTGTCAAGTGCTCCAGCCTAGAGAGCGGCATGAAATCAGACACTCTTTGAGCGCCAGTTGCGTCGTCATGCTTCACGGCTCCACTAACACTCCCCCTGTACTTTCTATCCACATATACTCTTACGGTCCACAGCTGCTGTCACAACGGTACTGTCTCAATCACACTTTATTTCTGTCCTGCAGGCCTTGTAGGGGCAACCATTATGTTAACAGTAGGACCCAAAGAGTCTCTGTTCTGCCATGCTACTGTATGCGGCCTGATTTAGCACATGGGGTTTTCCCTGTTCGCTTCACTCGCGCCAGACAAACATACGCAGATATTAATCGCAAGCCAGAATAAACAATGTTACATAAAATAACACACAGAACACATGTAGTACTAAAGTCAGGAAGTCATCTAATCTACTTTAAATCGAACTTTACAGAAATATACAAACATGAGGAATGCTATGTAACTTTTAAAACTACACTGGAAAAATAGCAGTTTTATTTCAACTCTAACAGAAGTCAAATCAACTCCGAATGAGTGAACATCTTGTCCCAATATTTTCAGAGTTAAATAACTCTTAAGAGAGTTACTTGTACAATACTATAAATTAGTTATATTTATATTGTATCGAGTAAAAAAAAATAACTGGTGTCAGTGTAGCCTTGTGGTTAGTGCGTCGACACATGGCACCTAGGTGTTCATGGCGACCCGAGTTCGATTCCTGGCTCGAGGTCCTTTGCCGATCCTTCCCCATCTCTGCTCCTCATGCTTTCCTGTCTCTAAATCTCCAAAAAGGTGAAAACCCCTAAAAAAATTATAATAAATGGTCTACACTACTGAGAGTCGATTGTTCCCTGACTCTGGTGTAAAGAGGGAAAATTCAACACTTTAACAGAGAGAATTTAACTAAATTTGAAACTTTAGTGTATCTAGTTAAATATCACAATTACAATTATGTAGGTTTTAATAATTTTTTTTAACAAAACATGTTAACACTTGACAGCCAGCACTACAGATTTACACTTTTTAAGACTTTAAAAGATATTAAATATGGCATGACTTTTATATTGCATTTCGATTTTTTTGGTCAAACGAATTTCCGGACGTTGTAAATAACAGCAACAAGTTTTGGTTACCTTTAACTGCTTGATTTTACAGTGGACCACACAGCTTCAAACTCTGACTGTGTTAATTTAGCTAACTCAAAAAAAATCTAACTCAATAATGTCAACACTTTACTCTGAAATGCTTTAACACTGATGAATTTAACACTGATGAATTTAACACTGATGAATTTGCTGTGTAGCTTTTTTGGGGCTTTTGTCTTTTTTATTTTTGTGATTCTGATTCCTCTTAGCAATTCTGGGTCTTGAATGGTTCTATTAAAAGAAGAAAATTGATAGATAAGATTTTGTCAAAAACAAAAAAGCCACACTGTAAAAAATATCTGTATATGTAAAAATATATGTATATGTTTCCCTTATTTTCTGTTAAAGGTTTTTCTCCATATGTATGTATGTATATGTATATATATATATATATATATATATATATATATATATATATATATATATATATATATATATATATATATATATATATATATATATATATATATATATATATATATATATATATATAATGCTTTTGATTTGCATTATGGGGTCTTAATCTATCCTCCAACATGATTCGAGCCTCGGCTGGGTCAGTTGGCATTTCTGTGTAGAGTTTGCATGTTCTCCCTGCGTTTGCGTGGGTTTCCTCCGGGTTTTTCGGTTTCCCCCACAGCCCAAAGACTTGCGCTATAGGTTAATTGGGTAAGCTAAATTGCCCATAGTGTATGTGAGTGTGTGTAGGTCTTTCCCAGTGTTGGGTTGCAGATGGAAGGGCATCCACTGCGTAAAACATATGCTGGATAAGTTGGCGGTTCATTCCGCTGTGGTGACCCCAAATTAATAAAGGGACTAAGTCGAAAATAAAATGAATGAATGAATGAATGAATGAATGAATGAAACCACGTAATAAACTGCCAGTACCTTTTCCGGTATTTTTACACACACTTTTTTTTTAATGTCTACTGAACATACAATATTGACATCCACAGGACTTTCGTATAACGTCTAATTGAAGCCCAAATGTGGTTGTTGTGGACGTCTTTTCTATGTCAAACCTGAACTCATTTCAGACAGCATTTTCTACTGCTTATATGCTCTGTGCATAACTGTAGTCTTATATCAGAAGGTGGCATACAGTTTGAGATGATTTGATAGTCTCAGCAGCAGGATTGAATTGGAAATGTGTTATACCTTTGTTTGCTTTTTCATTTATCGTCTGCTGCTGAGACATGAGTAGTTTACGTTTTTAGTTTACGTTTTAAACTACTAAAATGTCAATGAAAGTTACCTTTTTAAACTGCAATGTTGACCCAGCTGGCACAGGACTCCAACATGAGGTCAGATTGATGTTGTACCCCCACAACATGGGTACGTTGCATTTTGTTTGGAAATGAAAATCGGGTTTACGCCAGAACTCAACAGCAGGCTGACCTCAGTGTTCAACGTCCAACCTAAAATCAACCAAATATCAATGTCTAATGATGTTACAGCTTGACATTGTGTGAAGTTTCCGCTGTAACGTCTATCAGATGTTGGATTTTGCTTGCCGTACCTGACAAGTAAATGTCAGTATTTGAGATCATTATGACGCTGGTTTAAGAAGTTGGCTCGACGTTGGATTTTGGTCACTTTCCTGCACAACCTAAAATCAACCAAATATCAACATAATTTGGCGTTGTTATTGGAAATTGTCCTTAGACGCTGTTTAGACATTAAATATTGGTCATCTAACATCACGACCTAAATCTAACCTAATATTAACTTCTTATGAAATTGTGTGTCTGCTGGGAATTTTCAACACCAAAGGTCAACAGAGTTTCTGTTTATAAAAAAAAAACACCTGTCCCAAAATATGGAAACAGTTCATTAAAACAGTAATATTTTTTACAGCGAGTATTTAAGGTTATGATATTAAATTAATATTTTTAAGTAGAAACTCTGAGTGATGTACACTGCAAAAAACTATATGATCAATCAGTCCTGACAGCATATGATTTTAGTTCATTGTAACTTATTAAACTAAACTAACCATGTTCTAACTTAATTGTATAAGTTACACAAGCTGTTTTACGTGAGTTTGACATAATATAACTTCAATGGACTCATAAGGTTAATTTGATTCGGCTTAAAACTTTTAGGCAACCAGGATTTTTACAGTGTATTTTATTTCTCAGTTGGTTTTTGACGAGTCACCTCTGCAATCTTTGAAACATTACTACTCTGTGTATGTTCATCTGTGTATCGTGAATATAAAAGAGGAAGTCAATGTTAGCAGAATAGAACATATAACTTGTATACACAACCAATAACATTTTTATCAGAGAACAACGGAGAATCTCATCCTCAGCATAGGCTATTTGTGTCAGGGTGAAGACCTGGAGCACCTGTCCATTCCTGTCCTCACCTCAGGACATGCTGTCGAACAGGGGGATGGGGCGGCTCTGCGTCACGTAGAACATACTGGAAGAAATTGCACATCAAACATGACTTTTCAAATTACAGACACAGAGCTGTCAGGATTAGTGCTATTAATTCAGCACAAAATACATGAGACATTGGAATGCTAATCCACACAAACGGATTTCCCAGAAAGCTCACCAGCCATTGATTCAGAACAATACCTGTGGGTACAGACATAGTCCCTGGAGAGTAGAGCTATGTGCTATCATTTCAGAAAGATAATGATTTCAAAAACAGCCAAGGAAACTCATTCAATCATTTTCCTTCGGCTTAGTCTCTATTTTAGAGATTGCCACAGCGGAATGAACCGCCAACTATTTCAACATATGTTTTATGCTGATATATTTTTATTACCCATACACTCTCACATTCACACACACTCATACACTACAGCCAATTCAGTTTCAATTCAATTCACCTACTCTATAGCGCATATCTTTGGACTGTGGGGGAAACCGGAGCATCTGGAGGAAACCCACACAAACACGAGAAGAACATGCAAACTCCCCATAGAAATGCCAACTGGCCCCGCCTGGACTCAAACCAGCAACCTCCTTGATGTGAGGTGACAGTGCTAACCACTGAGCCACCATGATGCCTGCCAAGGAAACTGGTTTCAGAAAAGAAAATAAAGCTGCTAGAATGGCCCATCACCTGACTTGAATCCCATAGAAAATAATAACCAAAGATCAGCGTTCATAGATGACAACCACAAAAAATTTGAGATTTTATACTCTACTCAAGTATGGGGGAAAAAATCATCCTGAGCAATGCATGCGATTCTCCATACAAGAGGCATTTCGAAGCTACCAAATAAGCCTTTTATACAAAGTATTAGAGACATTTCAGTAATTCAGTTCTTTCTCCTAGCTGTCATTAGCACATTTTTCTGAAATTAGTTAGTTTTGTTGTATTGGTGTGTTTGGATAGTTTGGGTTTTTTACCCAAATATGGGTCAATTTCATGTCAACAGCTTCTTTAGACAGTTATTTACCAGGAAAAATCATGACGTGTTTAATACTTAGTTGGAATGCATTACATAATCGAACTTCATTGCTAATCCACACAAACAGATTTCCCAGAAAACACGCCAGCCATTGCCTAGGAACAATACCTGTGGGCGCAGAGATGGTCCCTGTAGAGCAGAGCTGTGTGCTTTTTTATTTCAGAAAGAAAATGATCCCAAAAACAACCAAAGAAAACTAGTTTCAGAAAAGAAAATAAAGCTGCTAGAATGGCCCAGCCAATTACCTGACTTGAATCACCTGACTTGATTGTCCCAGCCAATCCAGACTTGAATTGATTGTTTTGTTGTATTGGTGTGTTTGGATTGTTTGGGTTTTTACCAAAATATGGGTCAATATCAAGTCAACAGCTCCTTTAGACGTTATTTACCAGAAAAAATCATGACTTGTTCAATACCTAATTGGAATGCATTGAATCACTGGACTAGATTGGAATGCTAATCCACACAAACAAATTTCCCAGAAAACACCCCAGCCACTGCCTAAGAACAATACCTGTGGGCACAGAGATGATCCCTAAAGAGCAGAGCTGTGTGCTTTCCTGACACTATAATTGGCTCTAATTTAATTAAACCAATATGGCGGAATATGATGCAGAGCAGAAAATAATACTGTTCTGTCTTTTGCTGCTTATTTGACTACTCATTTAAAATGAGTTGAAACACAATTCTGAAGGGTTTTTTGGACAACTTAATTGTTTTACGTTCAATCCACTTGAACTTGTAAAAGGCTTAAGTTAAATTTATTGATTTGTTTTGGTGTTGAAGGAGTTGTGTGGAACCCAGCATTTTATTTACAGTGTACAAGTACCACACTAGTTCTGTAACACATCAGGACCAGCCGATCTGTCGATTTTTAGTGACATTCACATAAAGACAGCATTTAGTAGTCAAATAAAACAAAGTAGTTAGTAGGGGTGTGTGATAATTATTGTGTTCAATAATATTGTAATTGGGGGCGTCACTGTGGCTGTACAAGTATTTCTCAGTGCTGGGCATTTATGAGTTGATGTACTCTCTGTGTTTGGTTGTGGCGGGAAGGGCATCCGCTGCATAAAACAAATACCATAAGTGACGGTTCATTCCGCTGTGGTAACCCCTAGATAATTCAATGACTAATCTGAAGGATAGTGAGTGAGAATATCGTAATTGTTGTTCTAGTGGTTAGTTATGAATTTTATTCATTCATTTTCCTTCAGCTTAGTCCCATTATTCATCAGGGGTCGCCACTGTGGAATGAACCGCCAACTTATCCAGCATGTTTTACATAGCGAATGCCCTTCCAGCTGCAACCCAGTACTAGGAAACACCCATACACTCTCACATATACTACGACCAATTTAGTTTATTCAATTCACCTATATTGCATGTCTTTGGACTGTGAGGGAAACCGGAGCTACGGAACTCCACAAAGAACTCGACCCAGCTACCTTTTTGCAGTGAGTCAACAGTGCTAACCACTGACCTACCGTGCTGCCCTTAGTTATGAATTCATTTATTCATTTTCAGCTTAGTCCCTTTATTAATCTGGGGTCGCCACAGCGGAATGAACCGCCAACTTATCCAGCATATGTTTTACACAGCGGATGCCCTTCCAGCTTCAACCCATCACTGGGAAACATCCATACACACTCATTTACACACATACACTACGGACAATTTTAGCTTACCTAATTCACCTATACCACATGTTTTTGGATTTATGGGGGAAACTATTAATTTTATTATGTAATTATTTTTATTTATGTCAGCTTTGAGGTGATGTTAAGATGCTAACACACAAAAAAAAAACGCAGTCACTAATTTGGCCTTTCAAACTATTAGCACACACTCATGGTTGTGTAGATGATACTCTAACACTATGCCTTTGGCCAACACACAGCTTGTCTGTGTAAGTGAGTGTGTGTGCATATGTGCACAAAACATATCACACTCTCTAACTAGAGCCATATCAATCAACCAGAGACTTCCAAGGAACACATAAGCCTGTCAGAGAGCATTTTTACAAGCAAGTGGTCAAATGCCAAAGGTAGAAAAGCTTATAAGAAATAACTGTAGACATTCTACTGCCCCCTGCTGTTAGCACACGTTAGAAATGTTGCTTTAGTGCGCATGAGTCAAACTCAGTTTCTGGAGGGCCATAGGTCTGCTCAGTTTAGTTCTGACTCTAATTAAACATACCTGATCAAACTAATTGAGTGCTTTAGGCTTGTTTGATATCTACAGATAGGTGTGTTGAAGCAGGCCTGGAACTAAACTTCTTTAGTGTATGGCTAAGATGCTTAAGAATAAATTAGTGATTTGTATTTTAAGGATAACTGAACAGTAAATCTAATAAGCTCTAATAAATATGCAAGTTTGCACTGTAATATGCTAAAACACTCCAAATATAGCAGAACTGAAAACATTTTATTTTCCAGGCCATTGAAATCACACCAAAAACTGTGTACACCACGTTATGCACCAACATTTACAGCTGGATGAACATTTGCTCAAATGCAGAGCTGTCCTCTCAGTGGAAGCATCTGACATTAAACCAAATGTGGAAATCTGGTAGAAAGCCACCATGCTAGCGCCCTTATCAGAGCCGCCTGCTGCCACGTCGGAGGACAGTATGAAAAATAAACCGTGCTCTGATGATCCGCATGAACAGAAAGACTTGGCGTTCTCTTCTTCTGCCAGCTCTGCTCCCTATTTTAGAATGTGATTCACATGAAAAGCATTTATCTCTCATCCAGAGCATTCGTCGCCGTATGAATCACAGAGATGGGTCATCGCCACAGACTCACACGTTCACTCCAAATCAGCTCTACCACCTAGTCAAAGACTGTTCAAATCAATAAACCATGAATGTTGTGTAGATTACACCATCTCCCACACAGAATGCTATATGCTAATGCTAATGTTACATAGGCCTATCTGTTGTTTGAGATGCCTCTCTTCAGGTGATGTGATGTGATTTGAACTAGTGATATATCAACATTTTGACAGCCAGGAATATCTAGTTGAAATGGCTAAATTAATGATTTGAATGAAATAGTTTTTAAGGCCTAAAATTGTTGACTGAAACCGTTAGCGCTTTTCTGTTTTTGCACTTTTATTGCATCCGTTTCTGTTCAATGCACACAATGTGGACTAGCTGCTTCAGGTAAAAATAAATAGGGACACTCTGGCTTAAGCAGAAATTATTCTTGAATAGCAATCAGTGGGGAAAAATGGTCATTGTGCGCACAGCCTAAAGAAACTTTCAGCAGCGGCTCGAATTAAATCTGCACTCTGCCACTATTGCTCTCAAAAGACCTTTTAATCTACATGGTCTTCATCAGCCAAATCAAGCAATGCAAGAAAACCTGAGCTTTATCCTTTTAATCACAACGCACCTGAAAACAATGGTTATTTTAATTGACCAATCAGAAAAAATCATGTATAAGAAACAATGTATACAGAAAAAGAAAGAAAAACAATATATACAATTAAAACTATACAAAAATGCGTCGAATAGCAATATGTCATATTTGTTCAGATGAAAGCAGCTGTTTTTGCTTGCTAACATCTGACATTCATGAAATTAACAGATTAAATGTTCACCTTATTCTCCGCGTACGAGTGGGCGCAGCCATTTGAATCATTTTGGCTCGAAACTTCCAGTCTCATTCACTTCCATTCATTTTTAAACATTAAAAACGGCTCGTTTTGCTGCTTGGTGTTGCAAACTGATATTTTCTTATTATATTATTTTACTTCGTCTGTATTGTCATGCACTTGTTTGTAGAGTAAGTAGTTTGACTGTTTTTTGCCGTTGATTATTCCTAGTCATTTCTCCCATAGGCAACTGAATCGGAAGTTCTAAAACAATCGCAAAAACGAGCACACTTCCGCATTGAAGAATAAGGTCAATACTGTGGAAATTTTCAAAAGCAGGTGGAGTCCCAGGGCCACACCCACTTTTATGTAACAGCCATTGGACAATAGTTTATTGTTGTTTGCAATTTGATGCAAAATTCTGGTATTCTTTGAAACGGCATCATACCGGTTACTTTTTCAATTCTGTTGTCATATAAAAAATTATTCATTCTTAAAAGAGCAATAGGTTAAACAATTTTAGATATGCTGGTTGAATGTCTCTTCTCATTCTGATAGCAGTTATTAAATTAAGTGGTCCAAATGTGTTTATATGTATTGTAATATGTGTTGACCAAGAAAAGTTCGTCCAATAAAGTTTGATCTGAACATTATGATAGGCTGTCCTACCTGTAAGGATGCAACGATTATAGATTTTGGTTGTATGCTTATAGTCTGAGGAATAATCATGGTTTTCACGATTACTATGCACTTATTAATATCAAAACACTACTAGAAAGAAAATCACATGAACACTCATTTTATTTTAAAGTATTGTTAATTGCTGCTCCGTAACCAATTAATACAGCACAAAATAATCATTAAGAAAATTCACTTCAAGAGAACAAATGTAGGGCAGCACGGTTGTGCAGTGGGTAGCATAGTTGCCTCGCAGCAAGAAGGTCGCTGGTTTGAGCCCCGGCTGGGTCAGTTGGCATTTCTGTGTGGAGTTTGCATGTTCTCCCCTTGTTGGCGTGGGTTTCCTCCGGATGCTCCCCCACAAGTCCAAAGACATGCGCTATAGGTGAATTGGGTAAGCTAAATTTTCTGTAGTGTATGTGTGTGAATGAGAGTGTATGGGTGATTCCCAGTGATGGGTTGCAGCTGGAAGGGCATCCACTGCGTAAATGTTGAATAAGTTGGCAGTTCATTCCACCATGGTGACCTCTTATTAATAAAGGGACTAAGCTGAAAAGAAAATGAATGAATGAGAACAAATGCAGTCAAAGGCTTTTGAAGCTCAGTCTGAAGGCACTTTTGATCAATTATATGAACTTGTTTGATATTTTCCTTTTATATTTTTTATTTTTGGAGTGGAAATGTGTATATTCCATAAAATATATGAAGCTGATCAGTCTAGTTCTTGTCATGTGACTTACGGTGTGCTTGCAGCATTCTTTCAACAAGTTGCGCCTGGAAAGCATAAGAGCATCGCTGCCAATATACGAAGGCTGCTCTCTTCCATTGGAAATAACGTACTTGCGCACACAAAAGACAGGATATATGAACGGCCCTTACTTTATAGCCTCAGCTATAGTTAAAATCAGCGTTTAACCCAGTGCGGGTGTGTATTTGCCTTAGTGTAAAATCTCAGAACTTTAAACTAGCACACAGTTGGCATAACTTTGTTTAGTTGCAGCAGTTTTGTTCTGTCCAGAAACACGGTGCTGAGAAGCCTTAACGATTAATTAACCATGACAAATTAAAGCGCAGTTAATCGTGAAATCGGTTAATCGTTGCATACCTACCTACCTGCCTGTTAAAATATGTAATTGCATACCTCTTCACACACTATTCGCACAGAAAGGATAACATCATCATGGTTTATAGACGTGGTTCAGACAGAGAATGGCAGGCAAACATCAACAACCTACTCTCGTTTTGAAGTTTCGGATTATAACTATTAACTGTACTATACCATTTTCTCTCTGATGAATGTTACATGATGTATTGTAATGATGGCTTGTGCATGTTCATAAATCATGAGATATTGGAAGGCAATTTGCAGGGTGGGATGTAGGTTTTCAGTGCTATCAGAAGTGGTGTTAGTGAGGTCAGCAGGGGACGCTCAACCTGTGGTCTGTCCTAATGCCCCAGTAAAGTGAAGCAGACACTACACTGTCAGTGAGCACTGTCTTTCGGATGGGACGTTAAATCGAGGTCCTGACTCTCTGTGGTCATTAAAAATTTCATGGCACTTCTCGTAAAGAGTAGGGGTGTAACCCCGGTGTCCTAGCCAAAATCCCTTCATCGGCCTTTACTGATCATGGCCTTCCGATCATCCCCATCCACTGAACCCACTCTATCGCTGTCTCTCCACTCCACCTATAGCTGGTGTGTGGTAAGCGCACTGGCGCCGTTGTCCTGTGGCTGTCATTGCATCTTCCAAGTGGATGCTGCACACTGGTGGTGGTGTAGAGAGATCCCCTCATGACTGTAAAGTGCCTTGGGTGTATGGTCATGTACAATAAATGCACTATATAAATACACATTACATTTATATTACATCAAGCTAATGTTAACATTTTCCACAATCTCCAATTGCACCTTTAATTGCTTGTGATTATGCAGATATTTTTTCATCACATTCTGGTAATTTTCATCACATTCCATCATCATATTTTCTCATAATTCGTCACAGATGCAGTGGACTCTGAGACTGAGCAACTTGTGCCACTCAAGTTGAAGTCTGAAGGTCAGCTTTTCAACTGCTGTGACGGCACAGAAGATATAAGCCAAAGCACATCCAATGACACTCCTGCACCACACAGACCTGTCTGCCAGCCCTGTGGCACAGGCGCACAAATTGAAGATGCCAGCTTGGAGGAGGACGAGGTCGTTTCTGAGGAGAAATCTGAAGAGTTTAACCAAGAGGAGGCGGTGTCTGAAGAGATATTAGAGGAGGAGGCAGGAGCTGAGTTAGATGCATCTGATCAAGTGTTGGAGGAGGAAGTTCTTGATGTGAGGGAGGAGGAGATGTCTGATGTGGAGGCACAACTGGATGAAGAATCTCTGGAAGAGGTTGTTGAGGAAGATTCTCAGATCAACTATGAGGCGGTGGTGGAGGAAGTGGAGGAACTTCAGACTGAAGATGAAGCAGGCGAAGAGGAACTTTTTCAGATTGAAAAACGGGTTGTTGAGGAGGAAGAAGTTGAGCAGACTGAAGAAGAGGTAGTGGAGGAAGAGGAGGATATTCAGACTGAAGATGAAGCCTTTCAAACTGAAGACAAGGTAGTTGAGGAAGAGGAAAGTCTGCAAACTGAAGAGGAGGTAATGGAGGAAGAGGAGGTTCTTCAGACCGAAGAAGAGGTAGTTGAGGAAGGGGAAGCTCTTCAGACAGAAGAGGAGGTAGTTGAGGAAGAGGAAGGTCTTCAGACCGAAGTGGAGGTAGTTAAGGAAGAGGAGGTTCTTCAGACTGAAGATGAAGCAGGCCAAGGAGAGGAATATTCCCAGGCTGATGAAGAGGTAGTTGAAGAAGAGGAGGTTCTCCAGATTCAAGATGAGGCCGATGTAGAAGAGGAGGTTTCTCATACTGAAGAAGAGGCAGCAGAGGATTTTCTGATTGATCAGGCATTGGAGCAAGTGGAGGAAGTAACAGAAGAAGAGGACACTTTAACAGAGGAAGAAGGAGCTCCCGAGGTTGTGGAAGAGGAGAAATCTGTAGAAGAACCAGAAGCAGCTGAAGAGTTAGTGGATACTGAAGTAGAGGAGCCAGTCACAGATGTTGTTGAAGAGGTAAATGAGGAACCAACTCCAGAGCAAATTACTGTTCAAGAAGAGGCTCCTGCACCTGCTGAGGAAGCAAAGGTGGAACTAATGTCAGAAGATGTGCCAGCAACCAAAGCATCTGCAAAAGGTATGTGGGTTTCAGTAGCATTTTTACCTATTAAGCTTGATTGTTTTTGATGGAATTTATTTGCTAAATGTGTTTCTATTGTAGTTTATGCATCGTAGTTTAGTTTTTTTATAGGATAAAAAGCTTTTGCAGTTGTGTTGTCTGAGTAAACATTTAAAAATCATAAAGGAAAAATGTTTAAATGCTTTAGTACTTTATTTTTGTCTAATTGACACCACAGACATATCCATTGGAGTGCATGATCACGGTGACAATGCTATACTGTATCTATACTGTGTGTGCTTTTCACACAGCTAAATTGAAAAGATCTAGCATGGCCACCAAATTCCCACTTGCATAGATTCCTGTTGAAATGACTGTATTTCAACTGAAGAAACTTTGTTAGTGCATTGTTGTTTTAGAGTGATATTCAGCTACTTAAATGGAAATCCACACAAGTAGGATATTTGTGTAAGGGGAAAATATTTCCTAAGCATATTTTTTATGTTCTGCTCAGTTTGTTCACACAAATGCCATGGACTAACAAAAACAGCTTCATAATCATCACAGAAAGCCTCTTGGTAAATCAACCAGAGAGAAGGAGCTATGTTGTGTCCTGTCATCAGGGGGCAGGATAGGGCGCTAGTACAAGTTGGTTCCTCATGCTTGTCCACCTGATACTTCTGTCAAAGTGGCACAGGAATAAACCCACCACCACCAAAATAACCTAGCAGAAATAACCCTTGGCACACGTCCACTGCCATTCATAACAATATGTTCTTTGGGCTTCTTGAAGGACAGTTTTGTAATGGGGAAGAAATGTTTCAGATGCTTTTAATAGTATGATGATTGTGTTTAAATGGCTCTAAACGGAGAGCTGATATATGTTGGAGTGGATGGATGGAAAATTGTGTATTTTGTTGTAAACCAACTGAATGAATGAATGAATGAATGAATGAATCAGTATATAAAATGAAGAATAACAGAAATTAAAATAGCACTCATAAAGGTATAGTTTAGAAAAAAAACCCACAATTGGTCTGTTTGTCTGTATGGTATAATACATAACAATAATGATGATGAAAATAACTTAACCATAACTACCATGGTCTAACTGGTATTTTTTGGCATTTAGCAATACACTAAAATCAGCAAACAAAACATTGAGCTGATGCTTTGTTTCCTGTGATTGTGATTCTCGTGTAAATACAGGTGCAGCTTTTCAAGACTTTTCTTGAAGCAAGACAGCTTTTCAAGACTTTTCACAGCAAAACACAAGAACTGAAGCAAATGATAAAATTAGTCCACAAATAACCTTTCAGTGAACCATTTTCATAATCTCAGCAACCCCTTTTCACTGCTAAACATCTTTTATGTAATGAAAACATATATAATGCCTGTTAAAGGTTATTTATATAGGAGGAAATAAGTATTGAACATGTCACAATTTTTCTCAGGAAACATATTTCTATTTTCCCCAGATGTTGGAACAACCAAAGAAATCCATATATACATAGAAAACGAATCTAATTAGTTTACAAATAAGTTATGTGTAATAAAATGAAATGATGTAGGGAAAAAGTATTGAACACATAAAAAAGGGAGATATAGAAAGGTAGTGCAAGCCCAGACAGGAGCTGAAATCTCTCAGTAGTCATTCAGCAACCCGCTGCCCTTTGCCAATGTAAATGAATATTAGCTTCTTCAGTTCATCATCTACATTAGCAGGATGAGGATGAAACCAGCATTTTAGCAAAACAATGATCTAAAACACAGCCAAGGAAACTCTCAAATGCTTTCAGAGAAAGAAAATCAAGCTGTAGAATGGCCCAGCCAATCACCTGACTTAAATCCAATAGAAAATACAAATTAAAGATCAGATTTGATAGACTAGACCCACAGAACCATCAAGATTTGTACACTCTGTTGGAAGTCTGTGAAAAACTCACACCTGAGCAATGCATGTGACTTCATTCTCCATATGAGAGGCGTCTTTAAGCTGCCATCACCAAAATAGCCTTCGATATAAAGTATTAAATACATTTCAGTAGTTCAGTACTTTCGTCTTGCGTCACTCTATTGTCATTACACAGTACTCCTTTTTCAGATTGTTTTGTTATATTTTTATGTTTGTATTGTTTGGGTTTTTACCAAAATCTGGTTCAATTTCTTGTCAACAGCTCCTTTAGGAAAACACATGACATGTTCTATACTTATTTTCCCTGCTGTATATCCCTGAACAAGTGTGGCTAAGAACCTTTATTTTTTAATGTAGATAGATATTTGTAATCTATATATATGTATCTAGAAATAACAGGGGCGTTGCTGGCCGCCACGGGCCCTCTGACAAGTGATCGCTGATGAAATCACTGATCGCTGATGGAGCGTGTTGGGGATCGCGGAATTAAAGTGGAGTAGGGGGGTGGGGGTTGCACAGGCCCTTGACAATGTCTCTGGGGGCCCCCTAAATGTATGGGCCCTTGGAATCATCCTAACTTTCACCCCCCTAGCGGTGCCCCTGAGAAATAAACTGTTTTGAAAATGCAAAACAGTAATGAGCTTGTTTTCTGGGGGTGTCTTGCGTAAAGGAAAAAGTTGTGATGATACAAGATTGATGTTTTATGCCAACTTTGCTATTTTTTTTTTCTGGCAGTGGAGAAAACAGCCCCCTCAGGTCCTGTCACAAGAGATCGTTCTCACATTGAAGAGACGCTGCGTCTGGCAACAGCTGAACCTTCACGGGAATATGTTGGTGAGTCAAATAATCAAAGTGTAAAAAATAAATTGTATTTTAAAAAAGTATCTCTAGCTCAGCTATATGCACAATAACAGGCCAGTTATATCATGTCATCTACATTAAGCAGTCATACTAGCTTGACCAAAACAATTGTGTGTGTGCTCATTGTTTTTGTAAAACCTACAGTATAGGGAGCAAATTTATAAACAATTTTTTTGCACAGAAATAACTTTTACTAATATTACAAGACCTAATAGTGAAGCTAAAAGTAAAAACAAATGATGATAAAAATTTGCATAGTAGTTAACTAACATAATTATTCAAATGTAATTATGTATTTTAGCTTGAAGTAGCAGAATCAGTTAATAAACCATGCAACTACAGATCTAGAATCTATCCAGAAAAAGAAAGTGTATTTTTGTATTTGTTGCATGTACCTTCCTGTTGTAATTTCATCAACTCTTGCAGATGCTTTGAAGAAACTCCAGGAGGTCTACAACACTGCAATCAAACCCTTGGAGAAGGCCTACAAATACAACGAGCTTAGGCAGCACGAAGTGTCAGGTGAACATCTTTTGATAACTAATTTATTTTGTATTCAACATCATTTCTAGACAGAAATAGCATCTCAAAGAGACAGTTCACCCAAAAGTGAAACTTAATTTCATTTATTCTCTCTTGTGGGGATTTTTAACTTTTATGACTTTGTTGAACACACAAGAAAATATTTTGAAAAATGCTGGTTGCTGGCATCAATCGACTTCCATAGTTGGAAAAAAATACCATTAAAGTCAGTGGGTGGCAGCTATCAGCATTTTTCAAAATATCTTCTTTTGAATAAAAAACAATTGAGTAATTGGTGGCAGACTTTTAATTTTTGGGTGAACTTTTCCTTTAACAAACCCCTATCCTGACTGACTATCCTGTTTTCTTCATATTCTTCAGATGCAGAGATCACCTCTAAGCCCATGGTCCTGTTTTTGGGTCCTTGGAGTGTTGGCAAGTCTTCCATGATCAATTACCTTCTGGGTCTTGAAGAAACTTCACAACAGCTTTATACAGGTAATACACAAATTCAATTGCTTGTTAACACATATCAAATCAGCCAATCACATGCCAGAAACTGAGTGCATGTAGACCCGGGGTACCCAAACTCTGTCCAGGAGGGCTGGTGTCCAGCAGATTTTAGCTCTAACTTGCCTCAACACACCTGCACAGATGTTTCTAGAAAACCTAGTAAGAGCTTGGTTAGCTAGCCCAGGTGTGTCTGATTGGTGTTGGAACTAAACTTTCCAGGACATTGACCCTTCAGGGCCGAGTTTGGGCACTACTGATGTGGACGTTGTTAAGAAGAACTGATGAAGTTCAAACTGAGCATCAGAATGACAAAGAAAGGTGATTGAGGTGACTTTGAACATGGCCTGGTTGTTGGTGCCAAAAGGGCTGGTAGGAGTATTTCCGAATATGGGATTTTTTTTACACGCATTCATCTCTAGGATGTACAGAAAATGACCCAAAAAGTGAAAACATCCAGTTCCTTGTTGGTGCCAGAGGTCAGAGGATGAATTCCTGGTTTAGTTGATGGAAAGACAAATTGAGGCATTGTTTAAATACCACATTAGCATGTACTGAACTCTTATTACTCAACTATGACTAGCTTTATGCAGTTTTCATACTATAGCATCTTTAAGGAAGTTCTGAACACAAAAGTGGATACAACCTATTACTAGCAAGGCGAACACAGTAAAGACGGCATACATTTCCTATGTTTAATTATCACACTGCCATGTTCCTTTTTTCAGGAGCTGAACCCACAACCTCTGAGTATACTGTGCTAATGCATGGTAAGAAGCTTCGCACTGTTGAGGGCATTGTCATGGCTGCGGATGGTTCCCGATCTTTCACAGCGCTGGAGAAGTTTGGTCAGGGGTTCCTGGAAAAGCTGGTGGGAATCGAGATGCCGCACAAACTCCTGGAGCGGGTAACTTTTGTGGACACGCCTGGAATCATTGAGAACCGCAAACAACAAGAGAGAGGTGAGAAAAGAAGACATATAATATAAGAAATATAAGCAGATTGATGCACATGTAAAGGCATAGCATACACTTCTGAATATTAATTGAATATTGTTAAACTTGCTTGTTAGAAGTGCATTTTTTTGCTACTTAATAGTTCTTTAGTACATTTCAGGACTAAATACTGCTACAAGTGTGATATTGTGTTTATACAACAGTTCAACAGCGTAATTGTGTATATAAATAAAAAAATCTAACATGGAGAGTTTAAAAATCCTTTTGCATGAAGAACTACTTTCTTCCGCCATTCCTTCACATCTGCAGCTGACATCAGAACAGCAGAAGCTGTTACTAATTCACAAAAATCACATTAGAGCTAGTATTTGAATGATTCTCTAGCATAATGTCTAAAGTGATGACAAAACAGGTTATTTGGCTCACTATTTAGGTTTATAAGGCTAAACGGCACGATATGCCATCAGTCTACAAAGATTTCCCAGTATTTCTTTGTGGCAATCGGGATATCACAATAATTAACCCTGAAAAAGCCAAAGCAAACACTACCAGAAATACTACCAGACTATGGTATAAATACAGCTCTACAACATACAAAAGAGAGAGATTGACTTACCAGTCACTTACCAGTTGAAAAATGATTTGATCAGCTGTAGTTAGAAACTACACTGAGTTTTCTCCTCTAAGGGCTTACTATCCAGCCTCTGTCGCCATCTTGTGGTCAACGTCAACTGTCTTTGGTCCGCTCAGTATGACAGGGTGATGGATGCTGATAGCGCTGTATCTCCAAAGCAATAAATAAATATTTAATATAGGCACTGTCCATATAAAAAAACTGCATAGTTGCAATCTAAACAAGTACATTCCCACCAAAAAAGCCACAAAAGTACATTATGTTGTCCAACAGCAGCAATATTTGTCAAACTGTAATAAGTTTATTGATCTGCTGACACATTATTTGAATATCACATGGCTATCAGCCAATAAGATTCGAGAACCAGACAGAACTGTTGTAGATAGATAGATAGATAGATAGATAGATAGATAGATAGATGGATAGATAACTAGATGGATAGATAGATAGATAGATGGATAGATAACTAGATGGATAGATAGATAGATGGATAGATAGATAGATAGATAGATAGATAGATAGATAGATAGATAGATAGATAGATAGATAGATAGATAGATAGATAGATAGATAGATAGATAGATAGGTGGATTCTGTATTAGTACTTGTCTACAAACTCTGCTGTTGTCTTTCAGGTTACCCCTATGGTGAAGTGTGCCAGTGGTTCATCGACCGTGCTGCCCTCATCTTCCTGGTGTTTGACCCAACTAAACTGGATGTCGGATTAGAACTTGAAATGCTGTTCAGACAGATGAAGGGACGTGAATCACAGATCCGTATCATTCTAAACAAAGCTGACAGTTTGGCAACTCAGGACTTAATGCGCGTGTATGGCGCCCTCTTCTGGAGCATGGCACCTCTGATTAATGTAACCGAACCACCACGCGTCTACGTGAGCTCCTTCTGGCAGCAGGATTATGCTCAAGACACCAACAGAGACCTGTTCCAACGTGAAGAAATCTCACTTCTAGAGGACCTGAATCAGGTCATTGAGAATCAACTAGAAAACAAAATTGCATTCATTCGCCAGCACGGCATCCGTGTGCGCATTCACGCTCTTTTAGTCGACCGCTACCTGCAGACGTACTATGAGAAATTAGGCTGGTTTAGCGACCCACATGAGGTTTTCCAGGATATTGTCAGTGATCCCGACAAGTTCTACATCTTCAAGTCTATCCTGGCCAAGACCAACGTGAGTAAGTTTGATCTGCCAGAACCAGAGGCATACCGGGACTTCTTTGGAGTGAATCCTCCAAGCGGCTTTAAGCTCCTGTCTTCATACTGCAGCTGGTCAGGCGGATGCTTGATGGAGAAGATTGAAAAGGCCATCACTGATGACCTGCCCGCACTGCTCAGCAATTTGGCAGAGAGAAGAGAAGCCAAGACAGAGAAAAAAGAAGCCAAGACAGAGGGAACTGCAGAAACCAAAGAGAAACCCCAAAACCGTTGGCGGAGACAGTAGAAGAAACCACTCAAAGATTTATTTTCTACAATCAGTCAGTTAGAGGACATTAAAGAATAACAGCTTATGAATGAAAAAAGAAAAGTTCCGAGACCTTTACCAGTCTGTATAAAACTAAGAAGAAACACTCCACTTTTTTGTAAATAGGCTCCAACAGTTGAGTTTTACCATTTTTGAATCCATTCAGCCGATCTCCAGGTCTGGCGAGAGCACTTTTATCTTAGCTTAGCTTAGATTAGCATGGATCATTGAATCAGATTAGACCATTAGCATGTTGATCAAAAAGTCTTCTGGAGTTACATCATGTACTAAGACTGACGAGACATGAAAAGTTCCAACATCCCAATTTGGGAAAAGTCATTTCCGGGTGGGACATAGTTGATTTGTGGGAGGTGCGCGACCTATCTAAAAAAAGGGGGAGGGGCATGTGACATATCTGGAGAGCGAGGAGGGATGTGGTGGAGAGGGGTGCGCGACTTATTTAAGGGCTGGGTGGGAGACATGATTTCCGGGAGATTATCATTTGTTTGTGGGCATCCGTCTCTATGCATATGCGGGAGACTCCCTGAACTTCTGGGAGACTTGGGATGCCTGAAACTTGCCATCTTCTAGGCTAATATGGCTAGGAACCATATTCTTATTCTGGTGTAATTATCAAGGAACTTTGCTGTTGTACCATGGCTGCAGAACACACATATTATTACATGGAGCCTGAAAATCAAGTCTTACTCTTAGTACACAATTTAACTATAGAAGAGTCAAGCTTAAATTAAGAAAATTATCGAAACTCTTTGAACATTTTTGAGCCAGATGCTACATGTCTAATCTAAGTCAGTGATCTATTCTAAGCTAAACTAAGCTAAAAGTGCTTCCGCCAGATCTGGAGATCAGCTGAATGGATAAAAACATTTAAAAACTTAACTCTAGAGAAGTTGTAAAAGCCTATTTTCAAAAAAAGTGGAGTTTTCCTTTAAAACAGAGATAATCAGGGTATGTTTACATGACAACAAAGTGCCAAAACTGAAGTTTTTGCTTTGCTTTTTAAAATGTTTCGCATACAGACAACTTGACAAAATTACTGTTTACAGGATCCATAAAATACTAACAATTCTGTAATATGCAAGCGAGGTCAGTAGGTGGCAATGTCACTTTAAAAACACAGTACTTGCATTCATAAACTTGTCCTGGGCATCAGCATCTTCACAAAATCACATTTTTTTTTGTAGTTTAGATGATTATGGTACCATGGTAAGTTTAAGCCATCTCTGAATAAAACAAGTAAAGGACAAGTGGAGAAACACTCCACTGCTTTTGTAAATAGGCTCCAACAGTTTAGTTTTAGCATTTTTGAATCCATTCTACTGATCTCCAGGTCTGGCGGGAGCAATTTTAGCTTAGGTTAGCATAGATCATTGAATCGGATTAGACCATTATGTTGTTCAAAATGAGTTTTGATTAATTCCCTATTAAAAGCTTGACTCTTCTGTAGTTACATCATGTACTAAGACTGATGGCACATGTAAAGATGCTATTTTCTAGGCTAATATGGCTAGGAACTATACTCTTATTGTGGTGTAATAATCAAGGAATGGCTGCAACAGGCACAATGTTATTACACAGAGCCTGAAAATCAAGCAACTTTTAATTTTCCATCTTAAGCTGCGCTCACACTGGACTTTTCTCCCCATAGATTTCCATTCATACGCACGTAAATGCATCAGACGGGAAGTGCAAGCTTATGCGACAAGCATCACACTTCGCTGCGTTGCAAAGTGTAAGCTTGGTGAACTCTACCCTGCAAAATCGCATCACATGACTACATGAGACCAACTGAAGATCAAAATATGACCTTTTGGACAGAAATTTAGAATATGGACCAATCGCTCGCTTTTTAAAATGTCTAATAATCTTGTTTATTCCTGCCCCTTTTTGCAGCGCCGCACCACAGAATTTTGCATGCTCAAACTCTAATGTGACCGTGGCGTAGTACACAATGCAACTACAGAAGAGTCAAGCTTAAATTCAGAAAATTATCGAAATCTTTGGTCATTTTTGAGCCAGACGCTACATGTCTAATCTACTTCAGTGATCTATGCTAAGCTAAGCTAAAAGTGCTCCCGCCAAACCCGGAGATCAGTGATATGGATTCAAAAATGTTAAAACTCAACTGTTTAACTCTAGAGAAGTTGTAAAAGCCTGTTTAAAAAAAGTGGCGTTTTCATTTAAAACTGAGATAATCAGGGTATGTTTACATGTAAGTTTTTGCTTTGCTTTTTGAAATGTTTCGCATACAGACAACTTGACAAAATGATCGTTTACATGGATCCATAAAAATACAAACAATGCAGTAATATGCAAGCGAGGTCAGTAGGTGGTGACGTAACTTTATACAAACACTGTACTTGCATTCACAAATTTGTCCTGGGCAGCAGCGTCTTCACAAAATCACATACGTATGTAGATGAGATGATTATGGTATCATTTTTAAAAGTATAATCCCTCAAAAAGCCATTGTCGTGTAAATTGAGGACTTTTTAATTGCAGTGAGTGACATGTAAACATACCCTTAGTAGCCCACTTGTTTTCTCTCTTCTTTTAATTTAATTAACTTTGCAATATACTTATTTATACAATGTTAAAAATAAACAACACAATGTCATGATCTTATTTATTTATGAATGTCATTTTAAAAGTGTGAATATGTGTTAGAAAGACTTCAGTACTTCAGTTCCACTTGTACATACTGATCACGTTCCTTTGTACAACTTACTGGTATATGAGTTTCAATGGTAAATGAGAATTCCTAGTGTTACTTGTTTGTTTGCCCACATTACTGCATGGTAAAACTGTGGTGACGTTAATATTTCTTCTTTTTTTGTGGCTGCTACTTTACACAATATAGAAATGAAACTTTGAAATGGATATTTAAGTCAATAAAATGTTGGAGTAAGTAGATTTATTGTGAGACAAATTGTATGATTTTGCTTGATTTTACTTCGACATGTTGTAGTAGAACACGAGATGTCCACAAGATGGCGTCGTATATCATTAAACGCACTGCAAATAAACTACTGACCACGGTTCAATGAAGCCACCTTTGGTTTTATATAAAAGTAATGTTATGTAATTTACCTGTTTACCTATATTGATAGCTGCAATACATGCGTTTATCTACATAAAAATGCAATTTCACGCAGAGCAATTTGTGTAAGACATTTTATAGAGATATCCTCACCTCACAAAGTTTTTATGATTCCAAGAACTGAAGTAATCTGCAGTAGCCTGAGTATACATCTGATAAGGGTTTCGTTGAGATTCGCACTGCTAGTTATACCCTTGTTTGTTTTAGTTAATCCGCAGCTGTGTTTTTTGAGTCAGAGACCACAAGCGGCCGCTGAGAATTAAATGCTTTCATGCATAACTACTCCACGGGCTGTTGTTGGCCAAATTCTTAAACACGTTTTTGTGTCATAAAACTTCCCCGTCTGACACAACACGACATGTCTCAGTAGGTGGACACGATGAATGTCTGACACAAGAAGCATGGGATGATTATTATCGCTTGGATGGCACTTATCTGATAGATCAAAGGTCAAGACGCACCCAGAATCTTAAGTATGTTCCTAGGTGATGGAAGATACAAACATAAATGCGCCATTGTGTTTACCTGAATGGGAACATACCAATCATACTGTACTTATGTTGTTATATAATATAGCTAATTATTAATAACTGAATAGCCCTCAGGAAAACATGGTTTGTTCTCATATAATATACTGGATTCACATATTTAAAAATACTGCAAGCATCATGGTAAATTTTATATGTGTACATTTTGTTTTATTCTCTAAACTACTGATGACATTTCTTCCAAATTTAAAATAAATGGTTTGTAATTTACACTTTTCTTGCATAGAATAATAAAACTGTGCAATGTTTGCAGATATGTTTATATTCATTTTAGACAACACAACATGAATGTTTTAACATATAAGAAATCAATGATTTGATATTGAACCCAAAAATATATATACACTTCTGGTCAAAAGTTTGGGGTCAGTACCATTTTTAATATTTTTTAAATAAAACTGTTCACCAAAGCTGCATTTATTTAGTAAAAAATACAGTACAAGTTGTTAAATTGTTAAATGTTATTGCACTATTAAATAACTGTTCAAAAGTAGTTTATCATTTAATTTAATCATTTATTCCAGTGATTTTAATGATGAATTTTCAACTTCATTACTCCAGTCTTCAGAGTCTCATGATCCTTCAGAAATCACTCTAATATAAATTATTATTATTATTATTATTATTATTATTATTATTATTATTATTATTATTATTATTATTATTATTAATGATAACAGTAATAAAAGCAATAATGCCTGGAGTAATCATTTCAGTCACATGATCCTTCAGAAATCACTCTAATATTAATTATTATTATTATTATTGTTATTATTATTATTATTATTATTATTAATGATAACAGTAATAAAAGCAATAATGCCTGGAGTAATCATTTCAGTCACATAATCCTTCAGAAATCACTCTAATATTAATTATTATTATTATTATTATTATTATTATTATTATTATTATTATTATTATTATTAATGATAACAGTAATAAAAGCAATAATGCCTGGAGTAATCATTTCAGTCACATGATCCTTCAGAAATCACTCTAATATTAATTATTATTATTATTATTATTATTATTATTATTAATGATAACAGTAATACAAGCAATAATGCCTGGAGTAATCATTTCAGTCACATGATCCTTCATAAATCACTCTAATATTAATTATTATTATTATTATTATTATTTATTATTATTATTATTATTATTATTAATGATAACAGTAATAAAAGCAATAATGCCTGGAGTAATCATTTCATTTGAAACTACACACATATATTTAAAATTGTAATGAATATTTAACAATTTAACATTTTTTTTACATTTAATAAATGCAGCCTTGATGAAGACAAATTTTCTTTTTAACAAAACATAAAAGAAAAAAAACACTTTAAACACTTTATAATAACTCCACACTGAACCATTTATTAAGCATTAGCAAATAGTGAATTCATTATCTGTTAAGCATTAACTCTACATTAATAAACATTAGTAAGCAGTTTATAACTGCAGCTACAAATGCTGTGTTCTTGACCTACAACCCCTTTTATAATGTGCTTAATAGCTGTACTTTCATACTTTGTCACTGATTTATTTTTCATTATTAAATCAAGTTTCGCATTATTTACAAACCAGTTATTTACGAATATTATTCAGGCATATGGTAATAGTTAATTTGTTTTTTAATAAATGCTTTATTAATTCAACTTCAACCAGTTTTGTGACCTAATCTAAAGTGAGGACTATTTATGCTTTATAAACCCCTTATAATGACAATTAAAGGGTCAGTTAAATTCTGAACAGAAAGAAAAAAACAAAAAACAACATTATTTATTTCTATTTGTTTTAAGATACACAAATGAAACTGTATTAAATGAAAAATAAATCTTTGCAACCTTATCTAAAATAAAATGACTGTACAGTTTAAACACTGCATACTATTATATTGTTAAATCATTATATTGTTTTTGTTTTATCCAATTTGATGTTATATTTTGACACTCCTGTTATTCGGCAATGTTTAAACTTTACAGCAATTTTACTTTTTAAATAAGATTGCAAATATGTATTGTTCACAAAACTGTCCCGGTCACAAAACTGGATGAAAGTTGAGTTAATGAAGCATTTATTAACATACATAGTAACCATTATATAAGATATATAAACATTAATTTCAGCAGTTTATCAATCATTTACTTTCTCATTCTGAATGACCTTACAAACGGTTTGTAAATGATGATTAAATACTTCAATTAGTAAAAAAAAATCAATCAGTCATAAATTATGAAAGTACAATTATTAAGCACATTATAAAAGTGGTTACAAGTCAAGAATACAGCATTTGTAGCTGCAGTTATAAACTGCTTACTAATGTCTGTTAATGTAGAGTAATGTTAATGCTTAACAGATAATGAATTCACTAGATGCTAATGATTAATAAATGATTCGTAGTTTGTAGTTATTATAAAGTGTTACCAAAAAACCTATAACTGTAACTATATATATAACAATATATATAATTGCTCTAAATGACAAAATTTGTATGTGAAATTTTGAAGAAATATCAAACCATTGTGGAATAAAAAAATAACATTTTACTCATATATCTAATCATATTATTAAATCCAGTAAATCAAAAGAAACTGGGTATTTTTATGTGGTCTTTTACTTTTTTCCATGGCTGTATATTTGTTTATTTTTGTAGCTGCTTATTTTTGATGATTTCTGCAAAAATATATAAATAAATAAATAAAAATCTACATTCTGAAAAGAATACAATAAAATTGAATCACATACTTATTAGCGTTTGTGACGCTGGACCACAAAACTAGTGTCATTTTTTTATTGAGATTTTTAAGCAACTTCTATTGGTGTTAGTATAGCACAACGTTTAACTTACAACTAATTCAAAATCTGCAATCAAAATACAATTAAAAAATTTAAATACTAAGAAAATTGTTTTTAAATTTGCCTAAATGAAGTGCTTAGCAATGCACATTTGGGGTATTAATATATTTACAGTAGAAAATCTACAAAACATCTTCATGGAACATGACATTTACTTAATATTTACTCATTACATAATACTTTAATATTCTTTTTGAATGAAATACTTTTAGTATAAAAGAATTACAATAACAACAGATTTACAAGCAGATAGAAGTATAGTACAAACAATATAGATATTATTTTTTTTGCAAAATGTGACAATTTGAAAGAAACATAATAATAATGGTAAAGCAAAAGAAAGACAATGAGGAGGAGAAAGAAGAAACAATAAAAAATAATAAACAAAAATTAATTAAGATAGGGCCTATTAAAAAATAATACAAATTAATGCAGAATATTAAATAAAGCACATGTTTTAGAAGTTGTAACTGATTTCTTGTTATGAGACTCTGTAATGGTTTTCAATTGCAGATCCAGTTATCATTTAAAAACTACAAAATTTGGTTTACTATGAGGCAACGCCGTGGCGCAGTGGGTAGCACAATCGCCTCACAGCAAGAAGGTCGGCTGGGTCAGTTGTGGAGTTTGCATGTTCTCCAATGTTCCTCTGGATGCTCCGGTCCAAAGACATGCTGTTTAGGTGAATTGGGTATGCTAAAATTGACCATAGTGTATGTGTGTGAATAAGTGTGTATGTGTTTCCTTTCCCAGTGATGGGTTGTAGCTGGAAAGGCATCCGCTACGTAAAACATATGCTGGATAAGTTGGCGGTTCATTCCACTGTGACAACCCCAGATTAAGAAAGGGACTAAGTCGAAAAGAAAATGAATGAATGAATGGTTTACGCTGAGTATATTTACACTTATGTATAAAAAAAATTCCATTAAATAATATGAGGTTTATACTCATGTTTTCTTTAATGAAAAAAACCCAAAATAATATGTATATAGCTTAAAGAAAATCACCACAAACCTTTTGGACAATTAGAGTATTCACATCAGACAAGAACGATTTAACAAAGGTTTAAGAACAATTAAACATTCCTGAAACAACTGAGCAACAGACTCAGAAGTCTTACAGAAAGAGCAAGAGACGTCAATGTCATATTTGAGCTTCTGTAAAAATTGTTTATCTGGATAAAATCTGTGAATAATTAAAAAAATATATTTCTTTAATTTTATTTGTTAAATGATATGTCTGGGGGAGTGACTAAACATACAACCCTTTATTCATTCATTCATTTTTTTTTCAGCTTAGTCCCTTTATTAATCCGTGGTTGCCACAGCGGAATGAACCGCCAACTTATCCAGCACTTTTTACGCAGCGGATGCCCTTCCAGCCGCAATCCATCTCTGGGAAACATCCACACACACTCATTCACACTCATACACTACGGACAATTATGGACACTACCTACCCAGTTCACCGGTACCGCATGTCTTTGGACAGTAGGGGAAACCGGAGCACCCGGAGGAATTCCACGCGAACGCAGGGAGAACATGCAAACTCCACACAGAAACGCCAACTGACCCAGCAGAGGCTCGAACCAGCGACCTTCTTGCTGTGAGGCGACAGCGCTACCTACTGCGCCACTGCGTCGCCTACGACCATTTAATATAATCAAAAAGGTTGTTCCAATAAGAAATAGAAGTCGGATTTGAGATGACAACATCTAAAAATAAAGACCTGATTTTGTGATTGGATTTTTTTAGTAGAGAAACAAATGGATCCAACAACAGTAGATTCAGGTCTAGGGGAACATACAGAAATCAATGAATTAGTATTATTTCTAAAAAGCATACAAATCTCACAGGAGATGACCTAACAAACAATGTTAATTTTTTTCCTAGATATGGCCAGAGCATATCTTAAAGTAAAATTAGAGTAAGTAAATAAATTACCATTAGCTACTCACGGGCAGCACTGTGGCACAGTGGGTAGGACAATCGCCTCACAGCAAGAAGGTCCCAGGTTAAAGTCTCGGCAGGGTAAGTTGGCATTTCTGTGTGGAGTTTGTATGTTCTCCCCTATATATATATGCAAATGTTTTTGACTGATTAACTTGTGCGTCACTGAACAACTCAAGGAGCACCTGGAATTCAGTTTGCAGTTAATCTAGACTCAAATAAATACACACGTCAACGTACCTTCTCCTTCTTGTTACATCACACGGGCTCCTTGCCCAAAAGTCGTCAAAATCGAGCCGCTCTCATGCGTGCGCGCCGCCGTTAAAGATCCCTGCGTGCGCGCTCCCCCGCGACTTGCCCCCTCCCCTGTATTTCAACACTGTACAGAACTCAAGTTGTCCACCCGCCGCACACCCACAACCATCTTCCCCGAGTGCGCCCAGAACATGGTGGTGGCGGAGCTCGTGAACGCAGCGCACGGGTAAAAGAGCCAGCCAGCGGGGTTCAACTCCAGCCAGAGCCGCCACACAAGCTCCAGCAGACGGGGAGGAGAACCGAGAGCGGACGGAAGAGGACGGCGGCGGTGTGCTCGCCTGGCATGAGCTTTGCCCACGGAGGGAAAAAAAAGTGTTTCAGAGGAATGCTGAACAGACAAAGTGGAGATTAAAGAGGCGGATAATAATATTGGCGTGGGATTTGAAGCAACGTGAGATGTCAGTCTTGCTCTGAACTCCAGCAATGTTAAACAACTGCCAGCCCGATCAAACGACGTGAGGCCTGGGGAAGAAGAAGAAGAAAACTTTCGTCTTCATTTCCAACACTTTATATGAGATTTCTTCTAAGTGACTGGCTTTAGAAAGGATTGCACAGAAACAAGGGTGTACTTTCCCTCAGCACACTTCAGCTTGTGTGAGCGCCTCGGTGTCATCAGTGTTTAGTTCTTCTTGGAAGTTGAAATCTTGAGTATTATTGGTCTTCTGGAGCTGGCAGATATGCACAGGCGCGCTTCGCCCTCGCGCTGATGTCATCTGGAGGTGTCACGACGTCGACTTGAGCCTGGAAGTGTTTAATGCGCTTTGAAAGCTGGAATATTCACGGTTGACATCCGGAGTGGGTGTTCAGGAAAGGACGGGGCTCCTCCATGGGAATAGGCCATCTTCTGACCCTCGGCTTGGGCAGAAGTGCATAAGTAGCGAGATCTGCCCCGAGTTTTGACGGGAAACACAGGCAACTTCAGCGTCTTACTGTCAGGCGTTCACTTTTGTGAGGACCATTATGGTGCCAGAACCCAAGGGAGTATGTTGTTAGAGATGTTTTGCAACTTTTTGTTATTTTTATTTTTTTGATTCTTTAAAGGGAAACATGGCGCATTTAAAAGAAGTTTTCTCTCAGAAAGTGGATCTCTTCAACAGCTAACACTGTTGATAAACCGCAACCAAAAGCATTTGGTATTTTTTCGACTTAAATTTGGCATTAGACCGAAGTTGATAGTTCAAAAAAATGTGTCAAATCTGGCGTTTTTGAAATATGAAATGTAAATGTATGTTATGTTTGCATATCACTTGGAAAGGGAAATTAAATTCAAATATTGTCGAGCATTGGAGAGGGTGTATGAGGGACAGCGTTGACTTGATTGATTAAAAACTAACTTAAAACTCTCTTTAACACTCTTTGTAAATCATTTTCTAAATTTAAACTTTACGTATTTAGTGTTGTGGTATGAAAAGGGTATTTTAAAACGATGTTGTCGAAAAAGGAGGATCAAGAAAGTGACAGTGCGTCAGTCGCGCGGACGGAGCAAAAGTACACACATGCGCGTTCACGCGCCACTGAGCCACAGAAATATAATGGAATCCGAGTCCTGCTGACGTAATCCCAGCACGGATAAGGAACTGCTCAAGAGTCCAGGACAGTCCATCTTCATAGCGTGAATGCACTTGGAGTTTGGTTCACGCTGGACTTTTTTCAAATACAAACTTTGTTTTTTGTACTCCTTAAAAGCCAAGTGCCACTTCCCCTGAGCTGTCAACAGTTTGTGATATGTGATAATTAATTGTTGTCTCATTGCCATGTCATTGCCAGAGCAACAGCCGCTGCATAAGACCGAGGTTTGGTGCGACAGTGAAGGAGGAGCAGTTACTGTGCGGATAAACGACAGCCATAATCAGCAGGTGCGTCCAAACCAATCTGTTGTCCCTGACATGGGTTCCTCCAAACCCTGCAAATACAGCATCTCCTCAAGCTGTAGCTCAGGGGAGTTGGGTGTTCCTAGAGCAGTGATGACTCACCTGAGCAGTCAGAGGAGGGTGCCCCCACTTTTTGAGAGGTCTGCCGCACAGTGCTGGGACCCCAAATTTGACTCCCCCATCCTGGAGGAGGCATGCAGGGAGCGTTGCTTCCCGCAGATGCAGAGAAGATTCCGCTACATCCTGTTCTACCTGGCCACCGCTGCACTCCTGTGGGGGATATACTTCGGGATCAATAGCACTAGGTGTGAGCCTACAAACTTCCTTGTCCCAACATCAGGGTTTCTTATACTGTGCCTCGTCCTCCTATGGTTTACATTCACAAAGCCTTATACTCGATTCTACAACCACACCTCCTTCCTCCTCACTGTCATCATGTTTGGCATCACCCTGGCACCCCAGACTCAGACTGCTCACTTTGCTCATTATGACGGCCACAGAGCAGACAATCAGTCACCACTACCTGTTTATCAAAATGCTTCTTGCATATCACCCGTTGGGACATTTTCTCTCTGTATGGAGGTGCTGCTCTTGCTGTACAGTGTGTTGCACTTGCCTCTGTATGCCTCAGTGCTTCTAGGCCTGCTGTATTCAGTGCTCTATGAAGCGTTAGGCTGGTTGCACCTTGCTCAGTTGGACGAGAGTTATGTTGGGTCAAGGGAAGGAATTTCGGGCACACTCAGCTGGCTTGGCCCAGGCAAATTCCTGCTGCACTTGTGTGCACATGTCATCGGCATCCATATTTTCATAATGTCTGAAGTGCGCTCTCGGAGTACCTTTCTCAAAGTCGGCCAGGCCATCATGCATGGGAAGGACTTGGAGGTTGAGAAGGCGCTAAAGGAGCGGATGATCCACTCTGTGATGCCCTGCTCGGTGGCGGACGAGCTGCTGAAGCAGGGGGACGAGGAGAGCGAGAGCTCAGGGAAACGATACAGCGCAGGTACGTGCTCCATGGCCGCCGCAGCTGCCGTAACCTCATCCAGCCCCAAAAGCCACAAGCGAAAGAAGAACTCCATCCCTCGTGGACAGATCATTTTCAGGCCCTTCAACATGAAGCGCATGGAGCCAGTGAGCATCCTCTTTGCTGACATTGTGGGATTTACCAAAATGAGTGCCAACAAGTCTGCCCATGCTCTGGTGGGACTCTTAAACGACCTCTTCGGCCGCTTTGACCGTCTCTGTGAGTTGACCAGCTGCGAAAAAATCAGCACTCTAGGAGATTGCTATTATTGTGTGGCGGGCTGTCCCGAACCGCTCACTGATCACGCGTATTGCTGTGTGGAAATGGGGCTTGGGATGATCCAGGCCATCGAGCAGTTCTGCCAGGAGATGTCGGAGACGGTGAACATGCGTGTCGGTGTGCACACGGGCACTGTGCTCTGTGGGATTCTGGGAATGAAGCGCTTCAAGTTTGACGTCTGGTCCAATGATGTCAACTTAGCCAATCTCATGGAGCAGCTGGGCGTAGCAGGAAAGGTGCACTTGTCGGAGGTCACAGCAGGTTTTCTGGACGACCGCTATGAGAGGGAAGATGGACGAGTGATTGAACGTGTCGGGCACAGTGTCACTGATCAGCTGAAAGGTAAGACATACGATTATAGCTATATTTTGTGAATTTTTTGTTTGTTTGTTTATTTAAATGTGTGTAGCTCTGGAACCTAGTAAGAGACCACTTCAAAGTCATTGGTGCTTCTTTAGATTTGTTTTGTATGGGATAGTTCACCTCAACTTAAGTTTACTCCTCGTCAAGTGGTTATAAACTAGGGCTGCATGATATTGTAAAAATATAATATTGCAATATTTAATTTTTCTTTGATAAATATTGTAATGTGAATTCCATTTATTCAAAAGACGAAACTATTTGACAGTTTTACAGGGAGTCTAACAGTATTCAGGTACAGAAATTGAACAACCACAATAGAAAAAAAAATGCTTTTTTACTGTGTTTTTTTCTTTTTACTAGTCCAAATATTAAAAAAAAAATCTGGGAGCAAGTCAAAATATTGTTTTTTTTCATCGTCAGAAGAAATAAGTCACAATTAAGAGATTTTCCTTAAAATAAGCTAAATTATCTGTAAGTGAAATAATCTGGTTTTCACTTTGAAATGTAGATATTTGGACTAGAACTGAAACAAACATTCTAAGTAAGATTTCTTTTTTGCATAAATCATATAAATTCCATATAAATACAGTGATAAAATACAATTCTGTAGCTCCTGCTCAACTATAATGCACACTCAACATTGCATATCTTGCGATGTGACTATTGCGGATGCGCACATTGCGATATCGATGCTAGAATAATATATTGTGCAGCCTTATTCATTCAGTCATTTTCTTTTGGGCTTAGTCTCTTTTTTAATCTGGGGTCGCCACAGGGGAATGAACCACCAACTTATCCAGCATATATTTTTCTGCAGCGGATGCCCTTCCAGCTTGTGCAGCCTTAATGAGTTTATAAACCTTAATGAGTTTCATTATTCGGTTGAACAAAAATAAATATTTTGTGAAGAAAGCTGAACTTGTAACCACCGACTTCCATAATAGGAAAAACACACACTATGGAAGTATCTTTGTGTGTAACGGAAGAAAGTCAAACAGGTTTAGAACAAGTAAGTGTGTGTGTGTATATACATATTTACATGTGTGTGTGTGTGTATATATATATACATACATGCATACATACATACATGTGTGTGTGTGTGTGTACATATATATATATATACACACACACACATGTATACACACACACATGTATATGTCCAATATTGTGCAGCCCTAAAGGAAATGATGGCAGAGTTTTCATTTTGGGTGAACTGTCCCTTTAATAGGTGTGTGTATTGGGTAGAATGTTAACTAGTGTTTGTTTAATTCTGTAAACTACTTCTAATGTGTCTTCAAAAATTCAAATGTAAAATAATAAATAATATTAAATATTAAAATATAACATAAAAAGAATATTATTTATAGCATGCAGACAGTGACTATACTGTAGGTCAATATGAAACATTCCATATATTCAGACCATAAATATTAGGAAAATTAATGTGGAATTTTATTTTGCATATAAACTTATGTTTGCTCAATAAATGAAATAATTTAATTGTTTTATTTTTATTAAATTCAAATATTCTCATTTGAAAATAAGAAGACGTGCTATTTGGTTGTTGTTTTTTTTTACACACTTGCCTATTAATGGGCCATATTTAAGAGAAATGATAACTTTCAAGTGGTAATTTACCTTGTTTTCCCCCAGAGCTGTATATTGGGCTGCAAAAGTCTAAGATCCCTATTGACAATGTAAATTTTCATTCTCCGAAGCTAAATAATTAGCTTAGATATGAGGAAAAAAAATGTTAAAATACATGTTCAGAATGTCTATTTAGTTTGTGCTCTTTAAATACAGAGACAAAACATCTTCATAAGCTTCACCAGAACAGAATGATGCTCATGTTAACATTCGGTACTTCTGCTTGTGTTATGCTGTTAGATTGTTCAGTGTTTTTCTTTTATTGACTGCTGTTAGCTCATTTTTCTGCTATGATGTGGAAGATGGAGAAAGATGATAGTCTTTTATTGTTCACCCTGTAGTGTTGTACCCTCTCAGGACTCTGTACAAAGGGCTGCAACTCTTGTCTACTTTTATTGCTCTCTCATGTAATCTCTTCAGTTACTCGACTGTAGAGAAACAGGAAAAAGATAATGATTTTTGACTTTTTTTTTTCTGCAGTCTGTAGCCTTGACCTCTCAGAACCCTGTATAAAGGGCTCCAAATGTGTCCAAAATTAACATTCGCACAGTGCCAAATGCTAAAAAAAACACAGTGTTTGGTTTGCAATCAAAACCAGTTTGTTGGTAGCTTAATTTTTTAGTAGTTATTATTTGAGTTGATATATTTAGCTTTTTAAAATCACGTCTCATTGTCAGGTCAGGTGTGGCTAAAGATTTTTAAAATGAAACGCATTACATAAGTGTGATTTAAAGGCATTGTTGTTCATTTGTAGCTCTTTCATTGTTGCCTCCCTTTGACACCGTCACGCATCTGCTTTCTCAATAACATCAGTGACTCTGTGAATGTCTGCATCCAGCAGATCTGTTGATTTAAAGCCATTGTGACAGTCGCAAGCAGAGATTGTTTTTTTTTTTTTTTTTTAAGCCCTGTCCTTACAGCTTCTCTCCTTAATCTGAACTCTGGTGTTCTCTGGCTAAGCGTCTTGGGATCTCCTCCCATAGTATTTATTTATTTATTTTTTGTTTCAGAATGCATAGTATTAGACTTATAGAGACTTTGTCCACTTATTGTGTAATAAAATAGGGTTTATGTGTCGGTCTTTGGATTTTATCAGTTTTAAAATGCTTGTATTCTTTGGATCCTATTGATAAAGTCTGGTGTGAATTAGTCAAATTAAATTAGAGATTTGGGGGTCTTGGTTCCTAGAAGTCCTTGAACAATTAGCTTTTCGTGGCTTTAGCTTTCTGTACTAATTTTTGTTTTTGGAAACGTTTTCTTAGTGACCCTCCAAAGCATAGCGTTTAACCTTTCTATCTGCTTTTCATTAAAATATGTTGTTCTTTGTTTTGTTTTTTTGAACTGGGGATTGTGGCACCTGCTCACAGATGAAATGGCAAAATAAAGCATTTGTGAACAAGTTAAATTATTTCACCAGTTCAAGAGAACTAAATGGTTCATTCATGATGGTATCAATTGATACGATCGCACCTAATCTTGAATGAACAACTCAGTGATTCAAGTGATCTGGTCTCCAGGTAATGATTTACTTGTTCAAATGATCTGGTGAGAGTAAGTCTCCAGGTAATTATTCACCGGTTCAAAAATGATCCATCGGAGCGAATCTCCTGTTAAAATGTGCGTTCGACATAAAGCACGGCTGCAGCTGGCAGTCAATGAGATTAGCCGAGCGCAGGCGGTGGCGGAGTTGAAAACAAAGCCGTCAAGCCGGACACTTTGGGGGTTCAAAGTGGCTGCAGTCATGATGACCGGTCACATGGTGTGATTATTTATTTATTTATTGCAATAACAACAAAAGATTTACAGTACATTAAAACAGAATACAGTCTCTACAAAGTATAGTTCATTTTTAAACAATAAGGGAAATTATAAATAAAATATAAGTAGCTTATATAACAAACGAGAAATGAGGGGGAAACGAGAGGGCACAGAAAAAGGAAATAAATATCCACGAATAGGCCTATTGAGCACAAAACAATAAGCACAAATTCTAGGAGTTGATACATCAGTCTTTTGATGTCAACTAGATGTTGAATGGGATGTCGGAACTGTTGCAGTTCTTGTTTGAATATGCTAAAAAGGGGTTTACATTTATTTACATTTGTAGGTATAAAACTTTCCATTATATATTAGTGTAAAACCCAAAACAAGGTGTTTTGATTAAGTCTTAAGCAGTGAATAAGATTATTTTGGATAATAAAAACATTTTCAAAAACACACTTTAATCCAAAGAGATTGAACAAAAGGAGCAAAATAACAGAGCTACACTTAGTAGAAAGTTCCCAGAAAGAGCAGGTACATCAATGTCACTTAACATTTCTGCATAAACTGCTTAACAGGAATAAAAGATTTTATGATCATATATTTTTATATTTAATAAAATATTCGTTTTAACTTAATTTGTTAAGAAAGCTGTGTCAGGATCAATGATGATAATTACTTTATTACAAGTCTGTAAGACTTATTTGAGTTAATATTTAGGTTATTTACTAAAATATATCATTTAAATCGTTTATGGATGCTGAATGCAGTAAATAGTGTGTTAAAATGGTCGAAAATAAACCTGTGCAAACAATCTAGTCATTATAAACAAATTATTTAACAAAAGATGATACTGCAGTAAAATATTTGTAGTCTTTTAATAAGCATGACGTGTACAAGATAGAGAGGGTGTAAAAAGTGAATTGTTTGTTGTGAAATTTGTGAGACGGAAGTTGTGCAATAATAAACCCGAAACACACGTGGTTGCCGTCATGCGGTGAACTAAGCCGATCGTGTAATATCGGTGTTGACATCGCAGCTCCTGCAGTCGCTGTACTAATGCAGCACTGGCTGAATCAATCGTCTGATATTGGAGCGCTGTCGCTGTACTTTGATGCCACGTGTGAATAATAACATGTAAATAATAATTCACTGTTCAGTTCAAGATTCACTGGTTCAAATGATCCGATCAGAGTGAGTCTCCAGGTAATGATTCACTGGTTCAAATGATCCGATCAGAGTGAGTCTCCAGTTCAAGATTCACTGGTTCAAATGATCCGATCAGAGTGAGTCTCCAGGTAATGATTCACTGGTTCAAATGATCCGATCAGAGTGAGTCTCCAGTTCAAGATTCACTGGTTCAAATGATCCGATCAGAGTGAGTCTCCAGGTAATGATTCACTGGTTCAAATGATCCGATCAGAGTGAGTCTCCAGTTCAAGATTCACTGGTTCAAATGATCCGATCAGAGTGAGTCTCCAGGTAATGATTCACTGGTTCAAATGATCCGATCAGAGTGAGTCTCCAGTTCAAGATTCACTGGTTCAAATGATCCAATCAGAGTGAGTCTCCAGGTAATGATTCACTGGTTCAAATGATCCGATCAGAGTGAGTCTCCAGTTCAAGATTCACTGGTTCAAATGATCCGATCAGAGTGAGTCTCCAGTTCAAGATTCACTGGTTCAAATGATCCGATCAGAGTGAGTCTCCAGGTAATGATTTACTGGTTCAAATGATCCGATCAGAGTGAGTCTCCAGGTAATGATTCACTGGTTCAAATGATACGGTCGGAGTGAGTCTCCAGGTAATGTTTCACTAGTTTGAATGATCAGTCTGAGCAAACCTCCAGTCAATGATTCATTGGTTCAAATTATCCAGTCAGAGCAAATCTCGAGTTAACGAGTCGCTCGTTCAAATGTTCTAGTTGGAGTGAGTCTCCAGTAACAAATCATTCATTCAAATGATCCAGTTAGATTAACTCTCCAGTTAACGATTCACTAGTTCAATCAGAGTGACTCTGCAGTTAACAACACACTGGTTCACTTGATCTGGTCAAGAGTGAATCTCCAGTTAAAGATTCACTGGTTTAAATTATTAATTTGGAGAAAGTCTCCAGTTAAAAATTATTGATTCAAATTATAGAGAGTCTTCAAATGATGATTCTCCAAAACGAGCCCCTAATGGGTGATTCATGAAATTCCTGCAACTGGTGAAATTGGTTTTAAAACTGAATTTTTAGGTTTTGTTATTGTTAAAAATCTATAAAAATAATAATTAGCTTGTGAATGTGAGGTGTTTATGAACTAAATCTAACTAAAAGGTGTCGTATTTGAATGCCCAGTTGCACAAAATGCTTGAATGTAGTCACGTTTATTAACACTATTTTACAAAGAATATTGATTAAATCTGATTAATATACTAAATAATCGTCTGTTCCTTTCAAACACCAATATTTCCACTTCATAAGAGCTCAATGTATCATAAAGAGCCACAGGTATTCATTATGTTTTGCTACCTAAGTATTTTTTTGATTCTCAAATTGCCAGTAGCTGTTTACTTGCATTTACTTGCCACTTTATTAGGTACACCTTACTAGTACTGGGTTGGACCCCCTTTTGCCTTCAGAACTGCCTTAATTCTTCGTGGCATAGATTCAACAAGGTACTGGAAACATTCCTCAGAGATTTTGGTCCATATTGACATGACACAGTTGCTGCAGGCATCACACAGTTGCTGCAGATTTGTCAACTGCACATCAGTGATACAAATCTCCCATTCCAACACATTCCAAAGGTGCTTTATTGGATTGAGCTCTGGTGACTGTGAAGGCCATGAGTACAATGAACTCATTGTCAAAATCACTTAAATCACCTTTCTTCCCCATTCTGATGCTCTGTTTGAACTGCAGCAGATCGTCTTGACCATGTCTACATGCCTAAATGCATTGAGTTTCTGCCATGTGATTGTCTGATTAGAAATTTACATTAACATCAGTTGGACAGGTGTACCTATTAAAGTGGCCGGTGAGTGTATATTCACCAAGATCCCAAAAATTTTTTTAAGTACATAAAATGATTTACACTGGTTCTTGATTTGTTTCCAATTCCAGTCGCATCTTAAACTCAAAGTGCACTTGAAAGATCTGTACTCGCACTGCAAGTTATATGCCAGACAATCTGAAGTGTGTATCAGGGTGATGCACTAATAGTCTCGCAAATGGCTCTTTGCCGCAGTGCCAGTCCTGTCACCCTCAGTGACCGTCTGATTTCAGTGGGTGAGCGGGTGCGAACAATGACACACGCGAGTAACCCAGATGTGTGAGGGATGCGTCACTGTCTGTCTCACTCTCACCGCAAGCGCTTCTATTTCCAGAGTTTTTCCCCTGAATGGTACCTGGCCGTGGTCTGACCCTGCTGTACACCACTGAAGTCTGTGATTGCAGACAGACTGGACACAAACAGCACACCATTATGCTAGTTCATAGTAGGGCTGCACGATATTGGAAAAATCTAACATTGCAATACTTTTATTCTGCAATATGTATTGCGATATAAATACAGTTTCGCTAGATGCCTTGAGTAATTATTTGGAAAGAACTGATCAGTTTAGATTGATTGGGATGATTCTGCAGGATTCTGTTGCCACTGCCTTACATAGTTCGGGATCTATAGAGCTGCGCATCGTTGGATTTGCTCTTCAGTGTTTGGACTCTCAGTAGTGATTATTAAACCACACTGAACTGAGCTAAACTGAATTGAACTTGAACTACACTGTTTCAATTTACTATGATCTTCTATGTGAAGCTGCTTTGACGCAATCTACATTGTAAAGCGCTACAAGCATAGATAAGATTGAATAAACAGCGTTTTATTGTTTTTTTTAAGGAGCTGAAATGAATTCAGGTCTACAGTAGTTTAATAATCAAATGCAAAATAATACTGTATAGTCTTCATTTTATAAACAATTCAATAGAATTTATCGTTATTAATTTGTCAACGTTATAAACTATTCAATTTCTTATGCCTGAATGCTTTTAAAGCCCTCACATAGTCTCAGGCCTTAAAAAACACTTGCGAAATGATCAGTGATAATCCAGACTCAACATTGCGTATACTCGCGATGTGACTACTGCGAATGTTTATATTGCGATATCGATGCTGGAACTATGTATTGTGCCGCCCTAGTACGTAGCTGATTTATGTTTGGCGAATTAGTGGCTAATTTGTATAGACTTAGACTATATTATTTAATATGACCCAGTGATGGTAATGTTTATAGACCCTTATGATTTCAGTGATGTGGAAAACATGGACACAATCACAGAATGCCAGTCAGTTAGCTTTTTTTTTTTTTCATAAATGAATGAAAAATAGTACTGTAAACCTAATCAAATCGAGAAACAGATAGTTGCCTGTGAATATTAAACAGCAAGTCATGGTTAATGTGGAAGTCTGCATGTTTTACTTGCCTGTCGGAATGAATAACACTGATTTATTCACTACCCTGAGACACTTGTGGTGTTTTCAGCATTTGTTATCTCCCTGTATTAATTTATGAAATTCATCTGCCGAGCTGAGCCAAGAGCATTTTAATGTTTTATGTAAAAAAAAAAGATGTTTGCTGCTTGTTCAAAGTACTTATTTAAAATGAGCTAAAACAACACCATTCTATAGAAAACTAATTGTTTTTGTTCAATCTGCGTTAAGTGAATGGATATTGTAACCGCATGAATGAATTGTGTGGAACCCTGCATTTTTTTACCATGTAGTGGTATGTCACTTTAAGGCTTGTGCTCAACTGGATGTCTGTTCATTGCTCTTATCGCCAGCATTTTTTAACATTAATTTTTGACAGTCATTTATGCCAAAACAATGAGCCGAATGAATGTGAAAGTGAAGTCAAAAACAGAAATATACTGGTACTCAAGGTGGTTTTGCGCAACTTTATTCTTCTCACACACACTAGTTGCGTGGAAGTCGTGTTTTCACGATACTGGGATACTACTGGATACTACTAATCAGTACTGAAATTAAAAAATCCATCAAACATTTTTTTGATTTTATTTTATTGGTTAATTTATTGTAAGCACATGCACATTCAATTGAAATTAAAAAACTTTAAATCTTATGAGTTTATGAAAAATTATATTTTTTGGGTAGCTTTTGAAATAATTTAGAGTTTTCATGTTTTTTCCCCAAATTCTGGTATTTCTGTTAAAATGACAACTTCTGAGTCAATTGTTGTCAAGTTGTCATTTTAACAGAAATACCAGAATTTGGGGAAAAAAACCATGAAAACTCTAATTTATTTCATAAGCTACCCAAAAAATATAATTTTTCATAAACTCATAAGATTTAAAGTTTTTTTAATTTCAATTGAATGTGCATGTGCTTACAATAAATTTTAACCAATAAAATAAAGTCTAAAAAATGTTTGATGGAGAGCTTGCCTCTATGATTTCTGTTCCCCAACAAACATAAAACAGAAAAAAATACATACATTTGCATACAATTTGAATTCATATGAAATTGACACTTTATAAAATGGTTGTTTACCTGTGAGATCTGCCTTAAGGTTATGAAACTACGTTCACATTAGTTTACAGCATTAGATGCCTCTGAAAAAAGGGGTCTTTATTAAATGGGTAAATGAATTATTACTGCAGATAGATAGAAAGATAAATAGATAGATAGACATTATTAATATTATAATAGTAATATATGTATAATAATCAGTAGTAACACTATAATATAATGGTCCATTCCTTAATTTTAATGTACTTACAAACATAAACAAACATTGGACAATACATTTATTAGTAGTATTTATTCATCTTTGTTATTCATTAATGCAAAAAAAGTAATTAGTTATTTTATTACTTCTCACTTATCATACTTACTTCATGTTGGTAAATAGACCGAGCCAACTTATGTGTAGCATACCTACTCTTTGTGTTTATCGTGCTTGCATGTTCATAATTTTATTCCTGATCTGTTCTACCACTGCTCTGCAACACTGAGAGCTGATAAATGATCTCTGCAGCTCACTGAGTTTCAGATTACAAAGCAATTATATATCAGTGTTTGTTTCCTCTTGCCTGGTTCACTTTGTTTGAGGATCCTGGAAAGTACAGTAGGAAAACAATTGGACAGATTTAACGCTTTAAGGCAACTGATTGAGTATACTGTATCATGTTTGAGATGCACAGTCCTGTCGTTTATCAACATGATCAACAGTTTGCTGTAAAACCTGTTGTACACCATCTGCTGTATGCCTTCAGCTTTGATTGATGGGTTATACTTGATCAAGTAAATATATATATATATATATATATATATATATATATATATATATATATATATATATATATATATATATATAGACAGTGGGGGAAAGAAGTATTGATAGGGGTGGACGAAATGGAAAAAAATCAGATCACCATTTTTTCTGTGGAAATCACGATTCACAATTTCTTTTTCAAGTTGGTTTTTTAAGACTATTTTGCAAATTACAAAGGTACAATACAACCAAACTAATGTCCCCATATAAACATATACTCTTACCTTGTATGTTTAAGAATATTTTACTCTGTAGTAATATCGCCCCTCAGATAGTGTCTTTTTTGCTGTGAAATCTTCAAATAAAATGTTCGCTACAATAAAACTTGGGGTTCACCTTTAATGGACAGGACAGTATAGAGTATTGACAGGAAAGCATGGGGAGCAGAGAGAGGGGAAGGATTGGCATAGGACCACGAGGCGGGAATTGAACTCGGGTCAACGTGAGCACTGGAGTGCATGTGTCGACACACTAACCACTACACCACTGGCGTCGATAATCAAAGCTAACTTTAAAGTAGATCAACATCTGTAAGGTGTCAATAATAATGATGCAGTAAACCTCAAACTCTGTCAACAACACAAATTATGATAATCAAATCTGAGCTTTCAAGTAAAAGAAGCAATCATCATTATTTATATCCATACTGCAACATTACATATTGTGAAGTTGAATGACTTTATTACCACCTATGCTAAAACATCTTTCAGATGGGGAACTAGTGACTGGGATGCACTAGAAAAGAAACCCAAAAGCCACTCTGGTGTCATCCTTACATCCTTTTTTATTTACAGTCTCCTCACTGCTGTTTTACAGCTCTCATTTTCGCATGTGTTGTTATTCTGACCTGAAGTGACAAGCGCGTACGCGTGGATTCCTTGACCATTTACAATGGACTTTGCGCTCGTGCTCCCCTGCCATCTCTCGTATTTAGTGACCATCAACGATTTTCTCAGAGGATGACAAACAGACAAATCATTGCTGCAGCGCAGACACAAGTTTATGGAGAAAAGCCAAAAAAAAAAACGCTGCAGTGTTTGGGTGCACTGTGTTTGTCTGAGGTGATTAGTCTGCTGTTACTGAAATCTGAAAAGTTCAGATGTTTTTTAGCTAGCTGCGGCTGGAGATTGCGTGCATTTGACTTGCGTGCCGCTTGCACAACATGTGCGCCTCACTCCCTCATGCGCATCATGCAAGTTGCCTGCCTACATTGGAAATGACAAACTGCTGTATACCTTACTAGATATCACTTACCGTACTATATACTATGTGAGTAAAAGTATGCAAGTCGAGTAGGATGAATTCAACTCAGTCCCTTTTTTCATCAGGGTTCGCCACAGCTTAATAAACCGCCAACTTATCCAGCATATTTTTTACATAGCGGATGCCCTTTCAGCTGAAACCCAGTGTTGGGAAACACCGATATACACTCATTCAAACACATGTACTACGGCTTTTGTTTATTTAAATCACCTGTAGCGCATGTCTATGGACTGTGAGGGAAACTGGAGCACCCAGAGGAAACCCACACCAACACAGGGAGAACAAGCAAACTCCACACAGAAATGCCATCTGACCCTGCTGGGACTCGAACCAGCGACCTTCTTGCTGTGAGGCGATTGTGCTAACCACTGAGGCATCTTGTTGCCCTTCAGGAAACTTTAAAAAGTGAACCAATATCTAGCATGCTGTAGACCTAAACAGTGCAGAGGCTTACTTTATATCCAAAGATAAAAAAGAGACCCTTTTCAAATCTGTGTTTTTGAAGCTAATGAAGACCACAGAAGTCAATGATTTGTTTGAATTATTTAGCTTGGCATGTTTACTGTTTCAAAATGTGTTAAATGTTTCTTAAAATAAAATATATTGTGTTCAAAGCAATGGACAACCCAGAAAATTAAAAAGAATATGTTTTAGAGCAGTATCCCAATACTTTGATATGTTTTTTCAAGGTTATCATACTGTCAGAATCTTATACCGGCCCGTGGCTAGTATAAACATATGGAAACAAGTGCAGTTAGTTTCATTTCCTTATCAAAAACTGCTCTTTAAGGTCATGTTTTTCTTTTCTAGGTCACATTGGAGGTCAAATGTGTTAAAAAAGTTGCCATGAACATCAGATGTTTTGGTCATTTTATGACTGTATATAATTTTTTAAAAAGCCATCATCCTGTTTTATCAGCTAGCCATACTCCCAGTGCAAGTAGTTTAGAGCAGATCGCAGTGCGTTCCTGCAGATAAGCAGCCCAGCCCTGCTCTCACACATGGAGATACAGACACGCTCTTTATTTGGGAAAGAAATTCCCTTCCTCCATTTACTCCTATAGACATGCATAAACAGTCATATTTTTTTGCGTCACACACACACATGTGCTCTCAGTGTATACATTGAGTATTGAATGCACGTGGTGTATGGAGAGTTGATGTTGTCTGTCCTCATTCTGCCACAGGTCATGAGCTTGGACAGGTTTGTCCAGTCTGTTGAGGATCTTCAGAGACAAGACGCTGGTACAAATACACACAGCCCTGAGCCTTTTCTGTCTTTAGACACCCATTCAGTCCTGGTTTTGATTCACCAAGACGTTTTTGACGTGAATTTGAAATCAGTAAAGCAGCGAGCATGTAAATGCGCAGCTGGTTGTTGATCCCAAAATGGGTTTGTTCTATATATAGATGTTTGGAATGGGAAAACTAGCGTGTTATACACACTGCCAACCATTTTTAAGTGTATTTTGGGGCTTTTTGCTTATTTAGACAGGCCAGTAAGAAGGCATGCAGGAAAACATGGGAGAGAAGGGAAAGCCATTGGGTTTGAAAGCATGTCAAGCTGCCACCTAAATTCTAGGCATGTAAATTATACAACATTAAGTGCACTAGCTACAATATAATGTTTTTTTTTAACTACAATACCACATTTTGGGGGTGGCACAGTGGCTCAGTGGTTAGCACTGTGGCTTCATAGTAAGAAGGTTGCTGGTTCAAGTCCATTTCTGTGTGGAGTTTGCATGTTCTCCCTGTGTTCGTGTGGGTTTACTCCGGGTGCTTCGGTTTCCCCCACAGCCCAAAAGACATGTGCTATACTAAATTGGCCGTAGTGTATGAGTGTGTGTGAATGCGAGGTGTTTTCCAATACTGGGTTGGAACTGGAAGGGCATCCACTGTGTAAAACATATGCTGGAATAGTTGGTCATTCATTCCGGTGTGTTGACCTCTGAAATGGAGACTAAACTGAAGGAAAATGAATGAATGCATGAAACTTCATTTTGTGGTTTATTTAATTCAGTAAATGTCATCCAATCAATGTTTTTGATTTTGTTTTTGTTGGATTTTTTTATTTTTAGAAGCACTTAGTCAGTTTTTTCTTACCTAAAAAAACCTTTATTTTCTTTATAGGCAAATGGATTTTTATATTTTTAACAATTAGAAATCTTAACAGACCTGTTGTAAATCTGAGGTTGGTAAATGACTTCATGGCCCGTTTCTGCTGAGCGGTACGGTATGCTTTTATGGCCGTTTCCACTGTCAAAAAGTACCAAAAAGCGAACAGAACTATACCACTTTTTGGGTACCCTTTGCAAAGGGTACATGAACAAACTGCCATGTTTAACTATTCTCATCACCTTTTGGACTATTATGAACTGGGAATGATGGACAGTGCTGGTGAAGAATAAAGATGCAGATGAGAGGTTTGCTCTTACTGTGGGCTATATGTTGTGTGTTGTTTTTGAAGCCAAATAAGGACTAAATGTATGCTGTGTGTAGTTTAGGTAACATATTGGAGACCGTAAAGCCTGGTTTATACTTCTGCATGGAGTGATCAGCGTGACCCATGGCACATGCAATGCGTGTAGCCGTGCATTTATACTTCTGCACGCTGTTTGTGTTGGCAGTAGGCAGTAGGTGTTCATGTTCCTTTGTGTCGAGTTTCTTCGCTGGTGTTTTGTTTTTTCTGAACGCTACCTTAATGTACAAGTGGCTCAAACTCGCTCATTTTGATGCTGGTATCGGCAGACGTGCAACAACTTTAACCATAAGGTGAAAACAAAACAACAGTTTCCATCTAGGCCTCCTTCACGGGACTCCACACTTGTAAACACTTCGCTGCATCGGGCTCGTGCTGCTCTAACCTCTGCCCACACTCGTCAGCGCTACCAAGCCGACCAATCACAGAGCTTGCTCTACGCGTGGTTGTGACATGTAGTTACATTTTTTGAGAGGTGCATGTCAGCGTCGTCCACGGCCACAGCGAGGGCTATGTGTCCACGTGTAGGCTACGCCAGAGCATACATGTGCGCTTGATGCAAAAGCATAAATCAGCCTAAGTTGTTCATATGTTGCATTTTTTTAATCATTTTATATAATAACAGACATTACAGTAGGCTTTTCACACTGTCACTGATCTGCAGTTATAATCAAATCTTGTTCATAGAAAGGTTAGTAATTCAATTAAATTTAATTCACCTTTATTTGTATAGCGCTTATACAATGTAAATTGTGTCAAAGCAGTTTCACATAAAAGGTCACAGTAAATAGGAACAGTGTAGTTCAGTTTGTAGTGTTTAAGTTCAGTTCAGTTGAGCTCAGTTCAGTGTGGTTTAATAATTACTGAGAGTCCAAATATTGAAGGGCAAATCCAACGATGCGCAGCTCTACAGGGTAATGAACATTTATACAGAAGAATTTATATATATTAAGCATCTGTTTTGTGAAAAGTGCTTCTCATATGATATGTGAACGACCCGTTCAGCTTTACTGTAGACATTTCTCCAGTGAAAATGACATTGACTGAAACTTCCTGTCGTACAAGACGCCCACCAAACCATTAGTACTCTTTTAGCAGTGGAAATGCAAGCCTGATAAAGGTGACCCATACCATACCGTACTGTACCAGTCAGTGGAAACGGGCCATTATATGCTTTTGTTTAACACATCTGTTCACATTAATTCAACTCCTTTTTAAAACAGCTTATAGATGAATTTGTCATGAAAACAACTACATTTCTCATAATTCTAAACAGAAGATTCCACCTATCAGACAGTCACATTGAGCCAAAAGAGATATTTAGCTCCACCCACTCCCGTGAAGCACTGGGCATCATTATTTTCAAAATATACACTGTAAAACCTAACAGTGAAAATCACTAAACGAAATAAGTTAGTTTAACCAAAGTGTCTTTAAGGCAAGTCATTTCACTCGGTGGCCATCTTTGAAACGTCTCTCGGGCAGTACGCTCGGGCATTCTTTCTGAATGGATAAAACATCAAATTCTCCAAAACTGTTGCAAGCTTACGATTACATTGCATATTTGGAATCACCAATAAAATTGAACAACAACCGTCTCAAGTTTCATTTCTAAACATCAGAATCAAACAAAATCAGCATTTTTTTTTTTCTGTTTGCCTAAGCTAATGTGCACTCAAACGGAACGAGATCACGACATCAACCTCATTTTTGGCCGTTGTACATATTATCATCCTCTGGATAATGCTTTGTCAGATCATGCTAGTCTTCTAATTCACAACGTGGTCTGGATAGTGAATCTCCTCCAGAAATGACAGCGACACTTTGTTTACAAGTTTGTGGGCGCTTGAGTAGTTGCTGTCATGTGATGTGTGTTTGACAGTACGGACTGTACCTCGTGTTTGTTTCAGAATACAAATCAAAAAAACTTTTGTTTTTCAAATGTACTTATTTCAAGCTTTATTTGGATATGTTTCTTATGTCTGTGAAGCAAGTATTCGCTGAGATTCAGGTGTGTTTGTTGACCACCAAACTGTCGGAAAAGCACACGTCTGGTCCAAGCTTCTCCCCCACTCAAGACTCAACTCGAAAATAATTTTGAAATTTTTGAGTGAGATGCTAATGGTCTATTCCGATTCGATGATTTTTGCTTAGCTAAGCTGAAAGTACTCTTGCCATAACCTCAAGAGCGGCTGAATGAATGAAAATAGTTAGACTCAACTTGAAACTTTTTTACATTTTTGAGCGAGATGCTAATGGTCTTATCTAATTCAATGATTTATGCTAAGCTAGGCTAAAAGTGTTCCCGCCATAGATCAAGGGCGGCTGAATGGATTTAAAAAATGGTAAGACTGAACTCAAAAAAGAACTCGAAACTACTTTTTAACAATTTTAAGCGAGATGCTAATAGTCTAATTTGATTCAATGATTTATGCTAAGCTAAGCTAAAAGTGCTCTGGATATACCCCATGAGCAACTGAATGGATTAAAAAATGGTAAGACTCAACTCAAGACTTAACCTGAAACTACTTTTTGAAAATTTTCAGCGAGACGCTAATAGTCTAATCTGATTCGATGATTTATGCTAAGCTAAGCTAAAAGTGCTCCCGCCAGACACAGAGATTGGCTTAATGGATTCAGAAATGTTTAACCGTTTAACTCGTTGACTTATGAGTCTATTTACAAAATAAGGTGGAGTGTTCCTTTAGGATTCCTCTCTACGTTTAGCTCTTCTGATTTTGAGTAAAAGTCTTGCCAGGTGATGTCATGACCTGTTCTTGACTAATCTAAAAAATCTGCCTCTTCTTTTTCTGGAGAAACAAGCCACGGCATGTTCACGAAGTCATGCTCTGAAACTGGCGACATATTTGAGCCTGAGACGCTTTCATTTTTTCTTTCCTTTTCTGTGTTTCTCCAGCGCTCAGCTTTTGCATGACTCGAGTGCTGTGTGTGTGTGTGTGTGTGTGTGTGTGTGTTGACACAGCTGGTTGGTTTTGTGTGTTTGCCAGGCTGTGGCCTTGCATTGCCTGTGAACAGGTCAGGGAATTACTTTGATAAGACACCTTCCTGTAGCCAGAGGTCAGAGTCATGTTGTGTGTGTGCGTGCGAAAGTGTTTGTGTGTGGGGGTGTGTTACAGAGCATAATCTGTCGAGTTTGTCTATGTTAATGATTTATTTTGTTTTGATATCTGATGTTGATTAGGATCTAACCATATTATTATAAATCTTTGTTTATAATTTTAGATGCATGTAATTATTTTTAAATGTCACATTTTTTTTTGTTTTGTTGAGTTAAAAAGTGCATGTATACAGTTATATTTTGCTTGTTTTGAAACGTTATTTAAAATTTGTGGCTAAGAAATAATTATTTATTTATTTTTGGTGTGGTTAGAGATCAATTTGGTAAATCCTTCATTTTGAGCCCTGAAAAGTCATGTAAACTAAAAACTAATGTGGCATGTGGACATAGCACAACACCTAAATCAAGTAATTTTAGTATGCCAAAGTCAAAATTATGCATATCAAATATATTTTCCTAACAACAAAATACCTACATACCTCAGGTACTGATTATGTGCTTTAATCAGCTTTTGAATCCTACAAGTATGAGTTTGAATACCGATTTAACATGAAATGGCAGATTTTTTTTACCACAGATCGAGAAAAAAACAAGCAAACATAGTTTAAACAGGAGTGCTAGAACTGTGACTCAGTGCAAAGCAACAACATCAGTCACTCAGCATTCCATTTTAATAATGTTAATGAGGTTATTATTTGTTCATTATATAATAAACCTGTCAGTTTTACTAGGAGTGCTAGTGCACTGTTTTGTTCTTCTAAATGTGTGTTGTATTGTTTCTTGTCATGTTTGGTATGGACCGCCAAATTGCTCGTTGCTGGAATCTCTATCAAGTTGTGTGTAGTTAGGACACAGTGTTAAATTTCACGCTGCCATTTATTTAAATGTTGAACCCTTCGTTTATGGACACATCCTTGATAAATCTTTTGCATCAGAAAATACCAAAGAATCAAAGCAAAAGCCATGAATGCTTGTCCAGGGCTAAATGCAATTGTATTGGTATTTTTAATGAGATGTAACCTCATGAAGATCATAGATCTGCTGCAAGACAAGGCATTTCTAAAACCTGCACTAAGATGAAATGGTAAATTTGATGAGAAAATCAAACCTGCTTGTCTTGTTATGGTCACATAATATGACAGCATGTCCTGTGTTTGGTTTCTTTAGATGCTTTTGCTTGGTGTCAAATTCATATTTCAGTCAAACCACACCTGAGATTGACTGTCAATAAACCTAAACACACATTTTCCATTTGCCTCTTTCCACTTGTTTCATGTGAATAGGTGTTCACACTTATTAAAGTGAAGTGCACTGACAGAGCGATCTCACCAGAGTCTATTTTAATTGGACAAACTTGTGAAGTGTGAAAACGAACTAAAAGATTTTCTCAGCCTCCAGTTGTTGCTAAACTGTTTGAATACCATGGCTGCAGCAGGCACAAAAATATTATTCAGCACTTGAAACCAAGCACTACATTTACACCACCAGTTAGAATCTGCGTACTATGCAGCCATGATACAGCAGCAAAGTTCCTTGATTCTTACACCAGATCAGAGTTCCTGGCCGTATCAGCCTAGAAAATACAGAAAGTACATATACTACACAAAGTCCAGCTTTAAATATGAAAATTATTGAAAATACTTAAAGTTTTTGAGTGAGATGCTAATGGTCTAATGCAGGGGTGTCCAAACTCGGTCCTGGAGGGCCGGTGTCCTGCAGATTTTAGCTCTAACTTGCCTCAACACACCTGCATGGATGTTTCTAGAAAGCCTGGTAAGAGCTTGATTAGCTAGCCCAGGTGTGTCTGATTGAGGTTGGAACTAAACTTAGAAGGCAACCGGCCCTCCAGGACCGAGCGTGGACACCCCTGGTCTAATGCGATTCAATGATTTTTGCTAAGCTAAAAATGTTCTTGCCATACCCCTAAAGTGGGTGAAT